>NW_005841903.1:3954934-3991925 GCF_000455745.1 Alligator sinensis
CCAGTAAGGAGAGTGTGGCCAGCAGCAGTCTGAAGGTTTGGGGAGGAACTAAAGGGGAGGGGGTGGCTCCTAGGGACCCAGGGAGTGGTCCAGAGCCCAGGTTGCAGGGCTGTGTGTGTGGAACTGGAGAGGGTCCAGGAGCCTTTTGAGATGCTGAGTGTATTGAGGAGCCCAGATGGAAGGGGCTGAGATTATGAGTAGAAGGAATAAACAGCAGTGAAAAACAAGTGAGTGATTATACATGTGTAACCTGGGTGTCCCCAAAATAAGTGTCCCCCAGACCAATAGAAGGGGCCAGCTGGGTACACGTGCTGGGATGGAAACTTCAGTCACTTGCAGTTCCGTCCCACCTATCGTATCTCAATAGAGGAGGGACAGAAAGCGATGTCTTAACCAGGTACAAAATTATATATATATATATATATAATATAAAGGTAGTGAACTAATGTGAGTATTTATAGGTATACTGTGTAGTATACATATAACTATAACTATAACCAGGGTCAGCAAGGACCTAGTCAGGGAACTTCTTGAGGGACTAGATGTGTTCAAATCAGCAGGTCCTGATGATCTCCACCCCAGAGTGCTTAGGGAACTGGCAGAGGTCATTGCAGGACCCCTGGTACAGCTTTACGAGCACTCATGGTGCTCTGGTGAGGTGCCTGATGACTAGAAAAGGGCAAATGTGGTTCCCATTTTCAAAAAAGGGAGGAAAGAGGACCCAGGAAACTATAGGCCCGTTAGTCTTACCTCGGTCCTGGGGAAGCTCTTTGAGAAAATTATCCAGGAGCACATCTGCAAGGGCCTTGCAGGGCAGTTTATCCTTAGGGGAAATCAACATGGGTTCATTAGAGGCAGGTCCTGTCAGACCAACCTGGTGGCCTTCTATGACCAGGTCACAAAAGTTTTGGACACAGGTATCGTGGTGGACATAGTCTTCCTGGACTTTAGGAAGGCCTTCGACACTGTCTCTCACCCTATCCTCATTAAAAAATTAGGCATCTGTGGTGTTGATGGCTACACAGTCAGATGGGTCACAAATTGGCTGGAGGGCTGCACCCAGAGAGTGGTGGTGGATGGGTCATTTTCGACCTGGAGAGATGTGGGCAGTGGGGTTCCCCAGGGTTTGGTCCTAGGGCCTGCACTGTTCAACATCTTCATCGGTAATTTGGATGAGGGGGTGAAAAGCACCTTGTTCAAGTTCTCAGATGACACTAAGATATGCGGAGAATTGAGCATGCTAGAAGAGAGGGACAGTCTACAACTAGATCTCAACAGGTTACAGAGGTGGGCGGATGAAAATAGGATGGGTTTCAATATGGAAAAGTGCAAGGTGTTGCACCTGGGGAGGAAGAACCAGCAGCATACCTACAGGCTGGGGAACTCCCTTCTCATCAGCACAGAGGCAGAGAAGGATTTTGAAATCACTATTGAGTCCAAGATGAACATGGCCTGCCGATGTGGGGACATGGTCAGGAAGGCTAACCGCACTTTGTCATGCATCCATAGATGCATCACGAGCAGGTCCAAGGAGGTGATCCTCCCCCTCTATGCAACATTGGTCAGGCCGCAGTTGGAATACTGCATCCAGTTCTGGGCACTGCACTTCAGGAGGGATGTGGATAGTGTAGAGAGGGTCCAGAGGAGGGCCACTCACAGGATTAGGGGGCAGCAGGGCAGGCCCTACAAGGAGAGGCTACGGGACCTGAACCTGTTCAGCCTGCAGAAAAGAAGGCTGAGAGGGATCTTGTGGCCACCTATAAACTTGCCAAGGGGGACCAGCAGGCAAAGGGAGTGTCCCTCTTCCACCTAGCACTACCGGGGGGTAACAAGGAAGAACGGCCATAAGTTGACTGAGAGTAGATTCAGGCTAGATATCAAGAGGCACTACTTCACAGTCAGGGTGGCTAGGAGCTGGAGCCAACTGCCAAGGGAAGTGGTGCTCGCCCCTACCCTGGGGGGTCTTCAAAAGGAGGCTAGACAGCCACCTAGCTAGGGTCATTTGACTCCAGCATCCTTTCCTGCCCATGGCAGGGGGTCGGACTAGATGATCACTTAAGTCTCTTCCGACTCTACCAACTGTGAAATTATGAAACTATATACACATTCAAATACAAATGGTAAGCATAATGGTCCCAAATGATATGACCAGGTAAATACAACAATAATTGGCACTCTAAAGTACACGGCGTACAGTTAACATTTAGTGAACACTCCAAAATTCACAGTGTATATCAAACAATCGATAAACACTCCAAAATATAAGACGCAAGGGTTCTCTAGTGGTTCCCCTTCTCTAGGCGATCTCCACCTTGCTGCGGCTCCCGGGGTCCCAGTCCTGGTCCCTTACAGACCCTCTGTGCAGCGATGCCTACACTGCAGCCCAGCCTTGTGCTGAGGTTGGAGACCTGAGCCACCTTGCTGCAGCTCCCAGAGTCCCAGTCCCTCGCAGACCCTCTGTGCAGTGACGTCTGCACTGCCTACTGGTTCCGTCCAGCAGTGGAATTTTTTGGGCTTTTCTGGACAGCCAGATATGCCTGCTGGGCAGCTTTCCCTGCTCTTCTTGGCCCCAGGACCCCTTCCTTCTTCTTCATCCCTCGCTGACTCTGCCGCATGCTTGGCATGCAGCTGCTTATATCCCCTTCCGGGGATCCACCCCCAGATTGAAAATGAACCAATTAGGAAGCTGCAACTGCAATACCCAATTAAGTTCACTCCCACCTCCACCCCCCTTTGGAGTAGAGGGGGAGTGAACTCTCCCTCTTCCCCTGCCTGTCTCTGATTGGTGGGTTTTTCCCCACCAATTGCATTCATGGTCTCCTAAGCCCAGGGAGCCGGGCAAAGCCTGGCAATCCCGCCACACTTGTCAGGCTTGGGACATGGTGCAGGGGCAGAATTGAGCCATGCAGTTATCCTATAAGGCAGTGACCACAAGAAGCCTGTGGTTATTTAAGAAAGCAATTTCGGAAGCCCTGAGGCAGCCTCTATAGTATAAAAGTAAAGGACATGAAGGCATAGCAGGAGACTGAAGAGGTAATTGCCCATAGAGAGCGAGGGCTGAAGGGACTCCAGAGGCTTTATAGCCACCCCTGGAGACAACCTGGTCACACACTGTGCTAAGACAGAACCATAATACAACAGAGAGCCTTGACTAGCTCAGCACCTTGTACAAATGTAGTTTTCATTGCTTTAATACTGCCTCTTGTGTGTAGCACTATAATTATTGTGTATTAACTACTGTGTAAACCTGCTACATCGGGGTGTCAAAGATTTATGCCCTGTGGGCCAGATCCTTCCCATGGAGCCCCACCATCTAGCCCCTAGTGCTGCCCCGGCTGCCCACATGTGACACACAATGGACTGACCCCATATGCAAGGCCTGGGATGTAAGCCACGTGTGGTTCCTGTCCTGGCTGGTCCAGGACACATGCCATAAGTAGCACCTGTTCCAAGAGCCATGCTGCACGCAGCACTCACAGGGACAATTCAGTCCTCTTCCCCCCACCTCATGCTGGATCCAGTGCCCACGGTGCCTGCTCCAGCTGGTCAGGGACTGTGTAGAGTGTAGCATCCATTCCAGTTAGTTCAGGACATGCAAGTTACATAGCACAGGTACTTGGACTGACTGGAGTGTGTACCACATATGGCACACTCCTGAATCAGCCAGAGCAGGCACTGGATTTGGCATGTAAAGTGGATGTCGGGGGATGTGGATGTGGGCCTTCAGGGGCAGCCCCGCATCATTAATCTGTTCCATGGCCCATGGAGACAGATGGGTTAGACACCCCTGCACTCCAGGAAGCTGTTTGTAGTGCCCAGTGACAACTTTTATCATTCTTATGACTCCCAAGAGCTATGCTGGGGGTGACTTCTAGTGCCACTGAATGCATTTGCATGCATACAGCTGTAGAAGCACACCGTAACACAAAAGACTACCTCAAACACTAAGGTAGCTCTTCTGGAGCAGCCTCAAAGCCATTCTGCATCCTCAGAGGGAGGATTTTGTGGAGATGCCTATTCTGCTGCACAGGCTAGATTCTTGGATGTAGTCCTCAAAGTTCATTTCAGAGGTATATAAAGTTGCCTATCTCTCTCTCTGTCTGTTCTTTTGGCACTTTGAGTTATTTTCAAATCTGGGTAACGAAGAGGTTTGAAACGAACAAACAAACATACCTTCTGGGCTAGGGACAGACATTACAGAGAAATTAGTTTAAGTGATCAGAAACTGGTTTAAACCTGTAACAGAACAGATGTTCAGTGCACATAAATCAGTTTGAAAATGATTGAAACCAGTTTGAGATAAACCTGGTTAAATGTACTATCAGACTGAACTGATTTGAGTCAAACCCATTTATGCAATGTCTGTCCCAGACCCCTTCCTGGTTTTCCTTAAAATAGAGTCCCTCAGCATTCCAGATGCTTTGCAACTCTGGGCAGGGCTCTGCTCTTTGCTTCAGCCCAATAGAGCTAGCCCTGCCTTTCTGCTTCCTGGCTGGAGTTCTGGCAGAGACTGCAGGTCCAGCAGGATCTGCTTCACTTCCGCCTGCTTCCAGCCCCCTACCCGCCACCCTCCCGCTCACCACTCCCTGCTCAACCAGGGATTCCCCCTACTCTCTGCCTTACACAGACACCTCTCAGCACTAGCTATCCTACCTCATGCTGGCTATGGTCCATGCTGTGAGAGACAGGACAAAGGCAGATAGGACAGTGTTGGCTTAGGGTTTTTTGGAGCTAATCAACAGGTAGCTGGTAATGGCCCTCTGTTCCTTCCTTGAAAAAAGTTGTTTAAGAATAGCTTCAACTAATGAGAGAGGCTTTTGTTTTGTTTGATGGGATGATAAATGCTAACAACTCCCTGTGTAACTGCCTGCTATGTAACTTAATGCTGTGTTATCAACTCCCTGCTGGCTCCCTCACTGGTCAGGAAGGGGGGTTAATCAGAGCATTCTACCAGGGCCTGGCCATACCCCCCATAGCTCAGGACTGTGGAAGGGAAAGGAGGGCTGCTGTAGCACCCCTCTCCCCCACCCCACCCACTTCTAGCCTGAGCCAGTGCAGGCATGTGCCTACATTTCTTCATTTCAGGGGTGATGTCTGTATGGTTACAAAATGGCTCAGCCCAGCCAGGTTAGACTAATTGGCAAAGATTGAATCAATTCAAGTTCAGATTTTATTGCTAGCCCTGGTAACTGATGTTTTGATTTTGTCCAGTAACATGTCTCTTAAACCTCTTTCACTACATTACAAATACCATTTTGGTGGTTTCCCCACAAGATATACAGTAGGAAAGACCTGCATAGTACAGGATATTAGCATGATACAATGAACAAAGGCATGTATTCAATTGACATTGAAAATCCAAACAGTTTTACAAATATATGCAACAAGAAGAATGCAAGGCAGACACAGAACTGTAGAGGGAGGCAGTATGGATTGGTTGTGAAAGTAGGCTAGGTGAGATAGGACCCCATCCATACACTTGACTGACAAAAAGTTATCTAGTATGTCACCTTGTTATACAAATAGACTTTTTGGCTATTGCTTTTAATCTTATGTATTTTCTAGAGTTTTACATTGCCTTAAGAAACTCCATTTTGTATTGCTCTGTAGCTTGACATAAGTGCTCGACCTTTGTATGCTGTATGTCTGAGAGAATGGATAAGTGTGTGTCTGTGGAAAAGGAAAACATCAGCTGATGACTGGCTGAAGATTGAAGACATATAAAAGACCAAAACAAGAAGAGTCCACTCCAGAACAGCAAGAGAACAATGGCAATCGACATTCAAGGAAGAACACAGTGATAAGACAGCAAAGCCCAGAGGACTGGGTGAATTGACAAGGCTATAAAAGATGGGGCGAGACATGTTGATGTTGGGTCTTGTTCTGCATGTCACCTTGGAGCATCAGTTTGTCTGACGAGATGGATCAGCAGGAGCTTGGCTCCTATTCATGATCAACTTGGCTGGCCACTAAGTTGATCCAAGTACTGATAAGACTGTTAATGTATACCAGCAGAAAACAAAAATTGGGGTATGAATGTGTGTGCGTGTGTGTGTGGGGGGAGAGTGTATTAAGTGCTTAATCAATAAACGCGGCATCTTACCTTATCCTCCCTCATAAGGTCTCACTCATGATTTGAGCAATTGGCAATTTGTGTAACCACCTCACTTTATATACTTATCTGCTTCTTCTTTAAAATTAATATTATAACATTTTCCTATCTGACAGGGATGTTTTGTTGCTTAATTGTTGCTTAATTTGAACTGCTTAGAAATACTGTAGACATCAGATAAGTCCCTATTTCTTTTATTCTATTTGAACTACTGCACCATTTTTGAACAACCACTTTTTATTCTGCTATGTTTTTTTACACATGTTCTCAAAGGCTTAAGTAAAATGTGAAATATTATCCAAGGCAGGGGAAAACTCACACTACCTCTATAGATGAGTACTTTGCAAATTCAAAGTGCTTCAGGGAGTGATAGGCTTTATATCTGAAACTTAGAACAAACTGAAAGTTGTTGAACATCCTATATAGCTAGAGAGCTATTTATTGACTATATGTTTGTGAGACTCCAGAGCCTTGTTTATTGCAGGAAAGACATGGAATAAATTATAGTGAAGAATTAGTTGTTCATGGTAGAATATGAAGGGCTTGAATTCTGTGCCAAATCCTACTCCTCTTTTGGCCAAATTGCATCATTTGAGGGAGTTGGCCATTAGAAATGTCAGCATAACAACAGAAATCCACATGCTCCTAGGACTGTTTTTCAGGAAATATCTAATGTTTATACCAGCTTAGTGGATGTACAGATGAAGTGAGACTGAAGCATGTTGATGGCCATTTGGCCATCTTGCTCATTTGGTTAAGACCAAAACCCCAGAGCTTGAGAAATGGAAACCTAGGCTACAGAAAAAGAGAGGAAAAGTTTTTTCACATTGAGGCACCCAGATTTTTTTACTTGTTTCTTAGTAGAGAACTCATATTTGGGGCAATGAGGAAGGGGGTGGCAGATGTTGAGAAGGTAGGGCAGGGTAGCACCTTACAGACTAGTTGGTTCAGAGAGGCAAGTGCTTTCATAGGCAATAACCTACTTTGTCAGATGCTAGCATTTCTGTATTTGTTCAGTTGTATTCTCCTCTACAGGTATAGCACCTTCCATTTATCTTTTATTGAATTTCAATGTTTTTTGTTTATAGCCCAGTTTATCAAGATCTTTTTGAATTCTAATCCTCTCCTCTGAAGTTTTTGTAGGCCTCTACAATTCTGTATCATCTGCAAACTTGATTGACAGGCTTTCTCTTCCCATTTCCAAGTCATCAAAAAAGATTTTAAACAGTAACGAACCTAGAGTAGACCCCCTGTGAAACCCCATTTGAGACTTTCTGCCACTTACATGAATCCATTCATACCTTTCAACCAAGGATACATCCACTTAACAGCAATTCCATGTCGCTTACATTCTTCTATTTATTGATGTGGAAGTCATGTGGGACTGTGTCAGAAACCTTACTGATGCCCAGCTATATTAGGTTCACTGTATTTCCATCATTCAGCAAACTAATTACTCTGTCAAAGAGAGAAATTAAATTGGTTTAGCATGATTTGTTACTAATAAAATCTTGTTGGCTGTTTCTAATCACTCCTTCCCCCACCGTATGTTTATAAATTAGACTGTTTTATAACTTGCTCTACTTCCCAGGAATTGAATTCAGCCTGACTGGTCTATTTCCCTAGTCCTGCTTTTGTATCTTTTTAAAAATGAACACTGTTAGCCCTTTTCCCATCCTGTCATCCATACAAATATTATTGCTGGAAAATCTGATATGTCTTCCATACCCTGGGATGAATTTCTTTAGGCCCCAGTGACTTACATTTCTTCAGATATGTCAAGAGCTCTCTCACATATTTTTTAGTTATCATGTATATGAGTTCCACATTTTAAAAAGGATGTGAAGAAGCTGGAAAGAATCTAAAGGCTGGCAACAAAAATGATAAAGGGTTTGGATGGTAAGCCATACAAGAGGAAGTTAAGCATGTTTAACCTGCAGTAAAGGCAAATAAGGGAGACAGGAGAGCCTTCTTGGATATCTGAAGGGTTATCATAAAGAAAATAGAGAGCAACTTTTCTTCTTTTCTTCAGAGGACAGGGTGTGTAGCAATGGCTTTAAATTGCAGTAAAGTAGGTTTATATTGGTTAAGAGGAAAAAAGCTCTTTGCTGTTAAAACAGTGAGGCAGTGGAATAGGCTGCTTTGGGAAGTTGTGGAATCTCCTCCATTGGAGGATTTCAAGAGATTTGATAAGCATTAATCAGGGATAAATTAGGAGTAGTAACATGTGAGAGTAATAGTTGGGAAGGTCAGGAGATTGGACAAGAGGAGAAAATTGGAGAGGACCATACTCATCAACAGGATGATGAAACAGAGGTCCACAACTGGCTTGGTTAAAAAGAAGATTTAAGGAATCTGTATTAAGCTTATTGGAGGAACAGGGTAACATAAAGGGGATTTCAGGAAGGTCTGATATTTGGAGCTATTTGTGGTCCCCAGCTGCAAGGCAGAGTGGAGGATGTCTGGTTACCCATTGCTTCTGGGTTTTGCTGGTCACCATAGGAGAAGGAATTCAGGAACAAATTTTTCCCTTTCTGTTCCTGTGGGATTTCACCTTCCTCAGAAGCTTTGGGTGTTGGACATAGCCAATGCTAGAGTTTTTAACTGGGGCATGCCATTATTCTGTTAGGACTTAAAATCCAGAGGTTCCCAGCTAGAAGGTTTTGCTTCTCTCTCAGGGTCTGATCGTCACATTTGGGATCAGGGAGGAAGTTTACTCCATGTTCAGATTGGCCTGGTCTGTGGGGTTTTTGCAGTGCTCCCCAGCCCAGCCCAGCCCAGCCCAGCCAGGCCATGGGGAGAGGCTTTAACAGAGCTGCAGCTGCCAGGTGTGGCCCCGGTCCCATGGCCTGGCCCAGCCTGGCCTAACTCAGCCCCAGATAAGGCAGCCATTTGGTGGGCCGGGGCTGGGCTACACCCCGGCTGGCACAGCTCAGTGGCAGGAAAGACAGTGCAGCTGGGCAGCTGCTTCCCCTGTCAGTGAGTGCAGTCCAACATGCCTGACTGGCAGTTGGCTTATCTGGGCCCACTTGGAGGCACTGCAGGGGCTCTGACCCACTCTGTGGGGGAGGGGACTGCCCCCCTCTGGGGCTGTGGTCGAGGCGAGGGCTGGGGCTGGGCAGCCTTCACAGAGCCCCCCCTCCCCGCCCCTGTGGGGGAACACTGGAGAGGGGCTTTATGCGAGGCTGCCTCGCCCAGCCCCAGCCCAGGAGGGGAACTCTACCCCCTGCTCCTGCCCCACCATGGGCAAGGGGGGCCTCTGTGTGGTATTTTCCAGCCAGGGCATGGGGAGAGGCTGTAACAGCCATTGCTGTGGCCAGTGAAGAATGGGAGAAGAGTCTCCTTCTGGGGCCGAGCCACCTCACATAGAGCCCCTCCCTCCCATCTCTAGAGCAGGGGGAGGAAGTGTATTCCCCCACCAGTGCCCCAGAGAGCCCCCCTTCCCCACCCTGGGAGGAGGAGAAGGATGGGGAAGAGTCCCCCCCCCAGCACAGAACAGAGCCCCACTCCCTGTCCTGAAGGACAACCATCCTGGGATGGTGCCATTAAGGTGAAGGGGGCAGGGAGAAGGGTTAATTCCTCCTTCTGTTCCTTTTGGTCCCTTCTGCCCTGCAGCTGGGGTCTGCCAGGCCCAGGGGCCACTACCACAGCCCCCTCCCCTCTGCTCCCCAGCAGACAGGCAGACCTCAACTGTGGTGAGGGAGGAGGGGAAGGAGGGAAGAATTAACATCCTCCCTGCCCACTTTGCCTTAATGGGGCTATGCTGCCTGTTGTCTTGTCATGTCCCGTCCCTGCTCTGGCTAGAGACCAGAGGGGAGGGGCCAACCCAGCTCTGGAGCAGAGCAGAGCCCCACCCAGAGAGTGTGCTGGGATGCTGGGGATGTCTGGTTTAACCAGCAAGAGGTCTGGGACAGACATTGCATAAACTTGTTTGAGCCAAATCAGTTAAGTCTGGTTACACTCAACCAGGTTTATGTCAAACTGGTTTCAGCCATTTTTTAACTGGTTTATGTGCTGATGACTCTATCTAGCTAGATAAAATAAAGCCTTATGTGTTAGTCATTCAGAAACTAAGATGCCCCTTTTTTTTATTTCACCGAATGTCAAATGGGAGTGAAGAAAATTGAGAATCCTGCTTGTTTGTTTAGTGAACTCTTAAACAGAATAAAGCCAAAGATATTGGTTGGGGCCTAATCCAAAAGCACAAAAATAGTCTTCTCTATTTTTACTAGTACTTTGGGGTATAGAAAAAGATAAGAACTCTCCCTTTCTCTTCCCAGGCTCCCTGCACGACATTGGCTAGAAGACTAAAAGACACACAAATGAAAACAGAAACTAAAATTTTGAAAGTAAATTCTGTAAGTTTGAGGGAGGAAATACCTGCAGGCTTTTGCAAAATGTCCTGAGGTTACTATTATCTCTGCTCTAACTAAACATACCCAATCGCTGCTTGAACTTCTGCCTCTGCATTATTCATTCCTTTCACTTTGATGTGGTATAACTATTTAAAAAAATCTTTAGCTTGCACCCAATTATTTTCACTAAGCAGCTGATAAAATAGTTTGTTGCCTATGAATGTGTATGCCTCCCTGAACCAGTTAGTCTCTAAGGTGCTTCCCTGCCCAACCTTTTGCCCTCCTCCACTAGGCTAATAAGCAAATCTAAGGAGGATAATAAACATTCGACAGATATATGGATATGCATTATTCATACCTCTCCTCCATCTCATTGGAAAATAGTATGTAAAGGAATTAACACCATATACATTTATGAATTGCTTGCTTTTGCTTAATAAACAAAATGAAATTCTAATATTATTACCTTATAATCTAAATGGATAAGTGAAATAAATGGTGTGAGATAGAGAGATTCAGAGCATAACATGCCCATAGTCACAGACTAGTTCAGTGGCAAGGCCATGAAGAAAATCCAGGTTTCCTAAATCCCATTTTGCTGCCATATAACTAAAGAACACTTCTAGGGGTGTGCAAAATGGGTCATATTCGATTCGGATTCAGATTTGGCTCAAATCAGGGACAGTGATTTGATTAATTGATTCGGATCACTGTCCCAATTCGATTCGACTGAATTCAAATCTGAAGATTCGATGCTGATTCAGAGAATCAATGATTCAGGCATAGACAAAGCTTTGAATGTTTTTTCTACATACCTTGAGGTACCAGGCATGGCTCATGAACACTGAGATGGTGGGGCAAATGAAACATACCACAGGAGTGCAGGGCACCCTCCCACAGGGGGGGCCCCCCCCCCCCCCATGTGTTCAATGGAGAATCCGGAAGTGGACCAGAAGTACTTCTGGTCTACCTCCATTTCTGCTGCCAAGAGTGCAGGGGACCACCCCCGTGCCCCTCTGGCTCAGTGTTTGGCCACAGGGGGACCCTGGAAGTAGACCAGAAGTACTTCTGGTCCACTTCTGGGTTCACTGCCAAGCATGCAGGGAGGCCCCCCATGCACTTGTGGGATGCTCCATCTGCTCCACCATCGCATAATTCATGAGCATTCATGGTACCCTGAGGTATGTAGAAAAAACATTTAATGCTATGACTGTGGCCAAATCATCAAATCTTTCTGAATCTCTCCAAATCAATTCGGAGGGTTCTGATTTGATTTGGAGAGATTAAAGGGTCTCCTGATTCAATTCAGATTTGGAGATTTGGCTGCCAAATGGGGCTGAATCTCTTCTGAATCAATTGAATCAGTGACCGAAGCTTTACACAGCCCTACACACTGCCCATCTGCTGTAGCCACCATGTTGTATGTATCATTGCATAAAATCTATTCTTCCCTATATAAACACTTTAAAGTGTTCTTAGTAATGTATTGCACTGAACTGAAATGACCACTTTCAAAAATGTTTTTTACACATTTTAGAAAAAGAGTTGGAACAGCTTGTAAATTCTACCATTGCACACTTGCTGCTCAGTTTCCTAACCTGTGATCCACAGAAGGTTAGTGATCTGCAGATAGCTGGATAGTCACATGATACTCTTACCTCTTTTTTTGCAGCTGCTAAACTGCAGTAAAAAGGCTTGTGATGTCAAGTTTCTCATGAGTTTATATTAGCAGTTGCTGTAGTTTGAAGGATGTGACCTGATTTTGCACAGGAAGAGAGGTGGTCCCTAGAGTTGTGAGTAGACCTTAGGGAAAACGTGCTTTGTGTTTTCCTCAAAGCACCTTAAATTTTCAAAGGAACTCTTCAGTTTTAGTGCATTAACAAAAATGGCACGGGGGTGGGGGTAGCTTTTGAAAGAAGCCCTAAAGTTTTTGGACCTTAGATTTTGTTTTTCTCTAGTTTTTCTCTCTCTCTTGCCCATTCCCCAACCTTGTATTTCCTGTTAAAAAATACAGAGATTCAACTTGCTCTGTTTGTGCATGAGGCAATCTGGCTAGGGACAGATAGTACACATAAACTGGTTTAAGTGATCAGAAACTGGTTTAAACCTGTAACAGAACAGATGTTTACTGCACATAAACCAGTTTGAAAATGGCTGAAACCAGTCTGAGATAAATCTGATTGAATGTAGTAACAGACTTAACTGATTTGGGTCAAACCTGTTTATGCAATGTCTGTCCTAGACCCCTTTCTGGTTTAAGATAAACCAGACACCCCTAGCATCCTGGCATGCTCTCTGGGCTGGGTAGGGCTCTCTGCTTCACAGCAAGGCTGTTCCCTCACCTCTGCTCCCTAGCTGGAGCTTCAGCAGAGACAGCAAGCAGAGCAATGTCTATCTGGATTTCCTTTGCCCCATCCCCTCCCTCACCACACTTTGCTTAAGCAGGGATTCCCCCCTCCCTTCTCACACAGCACAGAAGGTAGCAAGCATGTGGTATGCTAGCTAACGATGAGAGGTGTCTGTGTAAGGCAGACAAGACAGTGTCCACTCAGGGCTTTTTGGAGCTAATCAGCAAGTCAACTGGTAACATTCCTTCCTTGGAAAAAGTTGTTTAAGAAGAGCTTGAACTAATGAGAGAGGCTTTTGTTTTCTTGATGGGGTGCTAAATGCTGTTATCAGGTTCCTGCTGGGCTGGTCAGGGGCAGGGGAGGAGAGGGGGTAGAGGAATGGGGAGGAACCCCTCCCTAATCAGAGTATCCTGCCAGGATCTGGCTATGTGCCCCCAGGCTCAGCATTGTGGAAGGGAATGGAAGACTGCTCTAGAGCCCCCCAGTTTCTCGCCTGAGTCACTGCATGCATGTGCTTGAATTTCTTCATCCAAAGGGGATGTCTGTGCAGTTCCAAACCAGTTCAGCCTAGCCAGGTTAGACTAACATGCAAAGATTAAATCAATTTAGGCTCAGGCTTTTTTACATGTCTGTCCCTAGCCTCATTCTCTGTTTAAACTGTCAGGAACTCAGATGCTTCCTGTCTTCCAACATTAAAAACAATGAAAAGGCTGGTTTTGATGTCTTCCCCTAGCCTCTGTGGCCACCACATAGTCTCTCTTTGACCGGATCCATCTCATGTGAAATATTTGGGAGTTCCTATGTTATGTAGCTTCTTTGTAAGAAGTGATTGTTGCTATGAGGTTTGTGAAATTATTGCCTTTCCATTGAGACATGAATCTTCAACTTCCTTGACTTTTGCTGATTTCATGCTTCTAATTTTGGACCATTTTTGGTTAAAATACCTGTTTTGTTACAGATAGACTATCTGATGAAATTCAACACTTCCTTTGTTTTTGCTCTCTGCTAATGATGAAGTATCTCTATTGTTTGGAGTGTTTCTAATATAAATGAAACCTTCCCATTATTAATAGATCACTCAGGGATTCAGACTTCTGGAGGTTTTTTATTCATTTGAAGTGTCTGGTCTGGCAGATGTTCCAAGACTTTTTAAGGCTCTGTGAACAGTTTCTGGAAAATCTGAATAACTTCAGCTTGCTCAGCTGAAAGAAAATCTAAGGACAGTGATACATCTTGGCATCCTTTGAAGGCACTGTGTGAACTGAGACATTCCTTGTTTAATATTGATAAGCTACGGCAAGAGATCTATTAGGGTGAGCTCTTTAAATGCAGCTCTACTGAATAAAAGTGTCTAATAAGGCTAACTGCTCCATCTGATGGAGGGCTTAGGAAGCAAATGTATAGTACCCTATCCCATTAAACACACACAACTTTCTCCATATAGACAAAGTTGCTAAGCAAATTTAAAACTGGAATGGGAAAAATATGTTGCTTAATGAGGAAGAAGTATGTATTTATCTGTTTCTTAACATATAAATCAGGAGATTTCCTAAAAGTTAGAATTATTTGAGACATTGTCTTCTAGGTGTAGTAGCAGAATCTGCATAGTTTGACTAATTTAAACATAGATTGCAGAAAGCATTTGAATATATCATAGGGAAGAGTATTCTGATGGGAACAGTATGAACAAAATGACCCAAAAGGTCCTTTCTCACACTTGTTTTCTTATGTCACAATAAGCCTTGTAAAAAGAGATAATTTATTTCATCTTCAGAAAGGCTGTGTAGTCTAAAAGGTAAGAAACATCTTGAGTCGCAGGTGATACTGATTCGATGCCTGACCACCACAGAGATTTTTAATCCTTGTGAGTTTTTGTGAGCCAGACAGAATAATGTGATCAAAGAGAGAACATTTTTGGAAGAATAGATTATATATGAGAACTGAATTATTTTAAGCAAATGTATTACAAAAAAGTGTAGACTGAATAAGGCTGTATGCCCAAAGCTCTTTGGGCAAGTTCTCGTAAACTGTCTTTCTGAAACATTGTCATCTTTGTGAAATGTGTAACCAGTTTCATAGGTTTTTCATGAAATTATAGAGTTGAAAATCTACATATGTTATTTGTAGTTCCCACTGCTAAGAAAGCAACCTTAAATCTTGATTATCTTTGGAACTGGAGAGTGAGAGAGTTCAGTCTTTATTTGTTACTCAAATATCACATGGTTCAAAGCATAAGCCCACATAGATTGCTCAAGCAATTTGGTAATGGGATCTGTCACCTGTAAATCATTAGTTTAAATCTGGTCCAGGATCTATAGTCTGAAGGTTTGGTGTCTAGTGAGATGATATGACGGTTTTTGTTAATTGCCTAATGAACAGGCACCTATGTTACAAAAATCATCAGCAGTAAGGGCATCTTTTTTGCTGCCAGCCTCAGAAGAAGGGCTAAGTTTGGAATGAACTAATGGATTTAGTTGCCGTCTCCTCTGTTTGTACAGTACTTCCAGAAACTGGATGCACTATTCGTGCTGTCTCTGTTCAGTTATCAAATAAGTTCAGCCTCTGCTGATATCAAATGTGAAAGATGCTGACATTCATTATAATTCACTTTTAATGGCAAACTTGGTTTTAAATTCTGTTGAGGATAAAATTGGCAACATCAAAACAAAGAAATTCCAAGATGTACCGTAGATTGGCTGTCCTCTTCAAAAGTGTGCTCTATAATTTACTGTAACATCTTCATTATAGTATGACATATTATGGAAATGCTCAGCTTCTGTAAGTGAGTGTACAAGTACCACTGTATTACTAAGGTTTTTAAAACAACAGATGGTAATAATTTGAAAAAGAAAGGGGGGGGCAGGAAGAAATAAAAATCAAAATTGAGTTTGGCTCTTGTATTTCAAATGCTAGATGTTTTAATTCAGACAGCCATCTATCTGTCAGTACCCAAGCATTAAAAGGACAGCCATAAGCACAAGCATCTTTGTGACTTGAAGCCAGATGCTTATATAAGCAGATTCACTCATCAAAAAGACACTTTGTATAAATGGCACCTTTTAGTTTTGTTGCAGTTATTAATCGGTTTTATGTTATCTGTATAGTAAGTCTCGTCTGTGTGTTTGTTCATCTGTTTATCTAAAGGAGTGCACACTGCCCGGTGGTAGTAGTACTGGGTACAGTGGCTTCGGGTTAGATTGACCACGCTAGAAAAATAAAAGCTCACTGTGTGGGTTATGGGCTGCCAATAAAGGCACTGAGTTGATTTAGATTTTGTCTTTAAACGTGGATTAATTTAGAGAGCCTGTGTGTAGGTTGAGGGCTGCCTGTGCAGTCCAGGCCACCTGTAGAGGGGTCCAGTGCTTTGGCTTAGATTTTTTGTTGTTGTTTGTTTGTTTTGAGAATTGGTGATATTAGAAAACCGGAGTTTTGGCGCGTTTTTACAGACAGGTGTATTGGCTTTAAGGAATAATAAATGGCAACTAACTTTAAGCAGTAAGAACAATACAGGAGACAGAAGTTAGGATGTTTAAAAGAAAGACAGTAAGGGGTGAAGTAGACATAAAGGATTTTAAGAATCCACTGCCTATGTATCTGCAGGAGGTGAGTCTGTTAAAACAAGTGCTGCAGCAGCTTGGGCATAGCCCTTGGACCGAGCAGGCAGCATCTAATGCCCACACCATTGCAGACTTAGAAGATAAATTTAAAAATTATATGCAGATATATAATATGACACCTAACTCCACAAAGAAGGAAGCTGCTGCTATATGGCTTTTATGGAAAGCCACTAAAAATCTTTTCCTCTGTTTGGCTAACTGCCAGGAGGCACTTGAGCAGAGAGATACACAGCTCTCACAGACTATGTGCGAATTGGTTATGCTAAAAATAGCAGCAGGAGGTGCACAGTAATAGTTACAAAATCTTCAGGATGCTTTAAGACAAACTGCATTAAAAAAACAAAAGTTTTAGGATAGTAACTGAGGAAAAGGTAAGATTAGAACAAGAAGTCCAGTTTCTCCATGGGATGGTAAAGAAATTAACACTAGAGCAAGGGCAGGCACCAGCAAACCATGTTTGGTGCGAATCTGTAATCAAGTATCTAAAACATAAGTTAGGATTCGCAAATAGGCAGGTTGCTGCTGTTATCGCTGGGGATATCCCAGTAGACACCCCGATCTGGAACCAAAATTGCTAACTGAAAATTGGGACACAGATGCATGGGACAATTACCTGCCCACAGTGGCCACCATAAAAAGGTGTTAAACCACTGAAACTAGGGGACCAGCACTGGACAGGGAAAAAGAGGGGCTAATTACTGGCTCAAACTACTACTACTGTTATCCCCTTGACAGCTACCTATTTAAGGGCACTGGCTACCATATTTAGGCCCCTCATTTAATTGGCAAATATTTGAATAATCAAAACAAAATCATTAATCACCGGATGTGTGATAAGTGGACAACTCATCAGTGGGTATGCCCCACACTTCCCTGGTTAAAAGAGCCTTGAACATTTCAAGGCGTAGAACTAGCCATGTGTTATTAGGATAAATTAGATAATAGCACCACTAAATTGTATTTTGAAAGAGATCATTGTGTGTGTGATAGGGTTCAAGCAGATCATTTGGCAAGGGAAAAACATGTCATTTCTCCCGGTCCAGCAATGTATGTGTAATGTCATGGTTATCCAAACTCATGTACCATTTTACAAAGCAAATAATGCAAAATGTAAACATTAAACCTGACAATGTGTTAAATTTTACGTTATCTTTAGGAGTTAATTAGAGTACTCTCTCCAACCTCCTAAGGATGAATTCTCAAATAACCCAATTGACCACAGCTACCCGCTGAAATGCACACATGCATAGTATCTCCATTTTACACCAGGGAAAGGAGATTCTTAAGGTTTCTGAGCAAGCTAGGCAGATAACAATGTATCATTAATATGATACCTTTTCGGGATGAACTCCATTCGGAACAGCCATTATAATGTTATACCCTGTAATAGTTCTCTTTATAATAATAAGTATTGTCTTCTGTATTATGTGCTATATGTTTTGTTGGATGAAATCAATGTATCCATGTGGCAGGGAACTGTAGGTGCCTGCCACTTCAAGGGCCTGAAGCTAGCAGCCGGCAGGGGCCTGATGAGGGGAGCCATTTTGGGGGCTGCCCATATAAACAGGGCATTTTTGCTGCCTGGGAGGCAGGCAACAACATCGCCTATCTGCAGGGCTGCTGGTATCATCTGGAGGTAAGGCAGGAGCTGTAGGGGATGGTCAGGAGGCTCCTGGTCCTGGGTATGACCTAAAACTGCACCTTGCTGGGAGTGGGTGGCCTGGGGGGGCTCTCAGTGGCATGGGAGCCCCCAGGAAATGCCAAGCCAGTTACCACCCCAGTGAAAGGCAGGTAGGGGCACCTTAACCCTAGCTCTCACCTTTGGGTGGGTTTGTGTACCATCGGAGGTAGTTAGGGCCAGGCATGGCTGTGGCCACCCGAGCCCTGCAGGGGGTTGACACCAGAAGGGAAAGTTGGGGATAAGCACAGCTACGGCCACCTGAGCCCACTGGGGAGCAATCCCCCATGGCCCCGAGTGAGGGGGTGGTCTGAAACCTCAAGTGAGGGGGGTGGAAATTAGGACCCCAGTGAGGGGGTAGCCCCAGTGAAGGGGGCTGAGATCTGTAGCCCCAAGCAAGGGAGCAGAGTTGCGGAGCCCCAGTGAGGGGTAAACCCAGTGAAGGGGGCTGAGATCTGGAGCCCCAGGTGAGGGGGCAGTCTGGAGCCCCAAGTGAGGGGGGCCGAAATTAGGACCCCAGTGAGGGGGTAGTCCCAGTGAAGGGGGCCGAGATCTGTAGCCCCAAGCAAGGGGGCAGTGTGGTAGCCCCAAGGGAGGGGGCAGAGTTGGGGAGCTCCAGTGACGGGGTAGCCCCAAGTAAGGAGCAGAGGCCTGGTAGCCCCAAGTGAGGGGGTGGAGTTGTGGAGCCCCAGTGAGGGGGTAGCCTAAAGCAAGGGGAATAGGCCCAGGTAAGTTTTCAGATGCCTGAAGCTGAGGTTTGGGCCAGAGGCCGAGTGAAAGGGGCTCATCCCCAGAGTGAGAGAGGTGAGTCCTGAACCCGGTAAGTCCTCCACTGCTGGGAGGCCAAGTGTGGGTCGAATGTAGGATCTGAAGTAGCACCACTACCTGCTGCCCCAGGTGGGGAGTGAGAGTCCCCTGTGAGACCCTGGGGCACCAGTTGTGGTGTGAGGTACCCCAGCTCCCCACATCCAGGCAAGTGGACCTGGAAAGAATGTAGGGCTAGTGAGGCTGGGAGTAGAGTGCCCCCTTGACTGGTCCATGCTGGGGCCAGGACCAAGAAGGTCAAAAGGGCCAGGTGACCACTGCGAGGGGCACCCAGAGTCATGGACCTGGGACCCTGCCTGGCCTTGGAGTGAGGCCAGAGCCTGTGTATGGCTGAAGGTCCCAAGTGGGGACCACGCCCGAGAGGGGAACCAGCTACAAGGAGCTTGACAGCCCAAATGAAGGCAGTGTAGGCCGCCTGAGTGGAGGGATCAAAGGAGGGTCCTGCCAGGAGGATTCTGGAGCCTAGTGTGGGGGTGGTGTGACTGTTAACATCTGGATGCCATCTGCGAGGCTTGGGCTGCGGTGTAGGGGAGGTACGGAGCCGCAGATAGCACCCCTGGCATTGGGGCAAGAAATGGGCAGCCTCCCACCTTATTTAACAACTTATTAATTTTCCAACAAGGCATGGCGGGCGAGACAGGAGGGCGGTGTACCCAGAGGCAGGTGGGAGGCTGGCGATGGCTGGCCTGAGAGCAACCCACTTTGCCACAATCCCCAGCTTCACAAATTACAATTAGAGACCAAATACTTGCTTGCCAGACAAATTTAATGATTTTGACCCATCCATTACTGGTGTATGAAGGGTCAAAGGGGGGACATGTAGCATGTGGCTAAAGCTTTTAATAATTAAGTTGAATCTAGTGTCGAATATTTTTTATATAAGTTCAATGACTTAATGTTTGTCTGTAAAAGGTAGCTGCTTGACTCCATTTTGTAGTAATCCTGGCTTCCTATAAGTGAATAAACTTTGTATGTTCTGTGTATGTGATAGGTATAGGTGAAAGGGTGAGTGGAGAGTGAATGGGAGTTTTGTGAACAAGGTGAAAGAATGTTACTGTTTATGTAAGCAACAAGGCACCAGATATGTAAATAACCAACCAGTAAATTAAGTAACACACGGCCAAAGAATCCCTTTGAAACCCAGGGGCACAAAGGAGATAATGGAAGAAAGAATGCTGCCATGTGAGCAACAAGAACACTTCAAGGCCGAGACAACCGTCATAACCTCAACTCAAGATAAGCAGAGGATGGATGCAAAACAACTGTTGAAACACAGACTAGGCATGGTGTCATGTCAAGATGCTGATCAAAGACTGGCAAAACCCTATAAAAAAGAAATCCGAGTGACGCCAAGTGGGTGAACTTTATGTATTCCTTTCAGAGCACAGACACATCTGCTTCATCCTGCTCCAGCTGCTGTCTTCTACCACCACCATCATCATCTCATCTACTCAGTGAGCATCGGGCTGGCCACCCTGTGCTAACACTAAGCGACTATTACTAGTAACTATATCTGGCATCTGTGTGTATAAGCATGAAGTAGTTGTTTTGTGTGTGTGTGCTTGTGTGTAATGACGTGTATGATGATCAGTGTGTGTCTGTATAAATGGTGTGTCAGAACCACTATGTCTAATTTATGTGATCAATAAACGCAGCATTTTGCCTTATCCCCCTTTATAAAGTCTCGCTTGTGATTTGAGCAATTGGCAATTTGTCTAACATAGTTACATAGTCTATCTGTTGGGTCTAGTCACATTTTCTTCACTTTACTGACTCAAAACAAGTTTTTTAACAAACTGTTATGCATGTTACCTATGAAAAGCAACGTATCTGTTTTGGATATAATTTCTAACATTGATTGCACAATGAATAGAGGTAAGAGGAGAATTAATTTATGTATTCTCTTAAACAACCTAGGAAATTCTTTTCTAACTGCATTAGGACTCTGTTTTTTCTAGTCACTGATTTTAAAAAAGCAGTTTATTTTGTTTTATAAGTGTCAGTCAAGCAGACAGAGGCATATTTTGTTTTGTTTTTTCTAACTTGTCATTAGCTTGAGACTTACTCTAATCTGTAGTTGCTATAGTTTATAGTGGGAACTGAAGATCAGGGTTAAACTTGGTACATACATTTTCTGACACTATCCTGTCCTGAAGGTAATAGTCAATATTTGGGAGGAAGCCAAGAGGCTGAAAATGTAGTAATTGACTTGCCTGGAAAAAATATTGTCTCTTCTCTTGGTTAGAAACAGGCAGGAAGAAGTAAGCAGACAGCAAATAGAAAAAGCCAGAGGGACTCCATCAGAGATAAAGTAGCCAGGGGATGGGACTTAGATTGGGAATTCAAGGTAATTATAGGCAACCTAAGCCAGAATGTTATCTTCTTATATAGTTCAGTTATATAACATGAGGACTGGATGATAATACTTGAATATTAGAGCTATTGTAGTAGCTGAGGAAAGAATAAATGATTAGAGCAGATACAAAGGTCTCTCTTGCTTCTATTCAATGTCTCATTCACTTGACACATCTTGGCAGTTTGTGCAAATGAAGAACAATATATAAAAAAATTCTTCATTCCCTGTTATGAACAGGTGTGCTAGCAATACTTATGCTATATTTTAACTGCCAATTTATAACATATTTTGTGACACACCAGGGCTAAGTGAAGAGGAGCTTGGGCCCTAAGAATAGATGGTTTGAACATTAGTTGTAAGCCAGGTATTATTCATCAAATGCCCTTTTTGTCTCAAGTGTAGCATGAGAGTGGCTGATAAATTAGAGTAACATCTCTTTTTCCAAAGATTTATGCTGTTCAGCTAGCAATGTTTTCAGAGCCAGAAGAAGAACCTAGGACAGGATTTCCATTCCTATTAAGTAATCTGCACAAAGCAAATGAATCCATGAAATGCTTACAGAGTTGAAAATTGATACAACAGGATCAGAAAATTGACTAATATAAGGAAAAATGTTTTCATGGAAAAATAATGTCCAGCTGGTAAAATGAGGCTATGTGCACACAGCAAGCATTTAGAAGGATTTGTTTCTAGTCTGTTGTCATAAAGTTGGAAAGAACCTTTTGGGTCATTTTGTTCTTCCTGCTGCCACAGGAATAATCTTCCCTATTACATATTCAAATACTGCCTGTCACTGCTGTTCCTGATGGATATTTCATTTAGTAGAAGCCATTTCTTTTTTGATGGATGGCTGCTCAAAGACAATTATCATTTAAGTGCATATAGCATTTTTCATGTTTTTCAATCCAGAACTAAAGAAGTGTTAAACTGTGTTGGATGGTTAATGATACCATAAAGACACTTGCTGTAGGTTTTCCTAAAGATTCCTATACATTTAAGAGCAAAACGCATTAATACCATTATTAAATATCTAAAAGGCAGCACTTAATTTTCCTTCCAGATTTCACCTGAAAGTATTACACAGTTATAAGACCCCCCAACAAGTATATAGCTTCCTCAAAAGTGGCTAACCTGAATTACATGGCCCATTGAAACAATGGTTCCCCTTAACTGCTCAAGTAATGATTTTCTTTCCTGTCCTTTTGTTGTTGTTCATGTAGGTTATGATAGTGCCCAAAAATATGTTAGGCAGACAAGGTTCCTTGGGTGAATTTGATATCTTTTATTAGACCGACCCAAATAGTTGAAGAATAGTTATTAAGCAAGCTTTCAGGTTCAAAAAACCCTTCGTCAGGCTAAGGAAGTTTCAGCAGTTGGTGTGAAGAAGCCAGGGGCTGGGCTGGGGTGGGCTGGGCTGGGCTGGGGAGTCAGTTGCCAGCCCAGCCCCTGGCTTCTTTACTTTTCATTCCATCCAGGAAGAGCACACACCAACTGCTGAAACTTCCTTAGCCTGATGAAGGGTTTTTTGAACCCGAGCTTGCTTAATAACTATTCTCCAACTATTTGGGTTGGTCTAATAAAAGATATCAAATTCACCCAAGGAACCTTGTCTGCCTATGTCCTTAGACCAACACGGCTACAACCTACACCCCTGCAAAAATATGTTAGGCATTTCCCTAACACTAAGGCAGGCACAGCCCAGAGAGCTTGCAATAACATTTCTACCAATGGCAAGTTCATTGAACCTTATGGCTGATATTTGGTAAGAAAAACTAGTTCATGTCCTAGAATATAAATGTAAACTTTGATCTTAATAAATTAAACTATCAGTTTGGTACATAAGCGGCTGAGTTGTACATTTAAGTGGTATTCAGCTATGGCTGATAAATGGACAGGGGGAAAACTTCTGAAATTTCAGCTCCACAACTGGAGACGGGTTGTTTTCAATGGGGTAGACTGGCTGCTGAGCTCTCTGGAAAACTGAGTCACTTCAATTAAATGCTTAAAGGGGGAATACCAGGATGTAGGTTGTAGCTGTGTTCGTCTAAGGACACAGGCAGACAAGGTTCTTTGGGTGAATCTGATATTTTGTATTAGACCAACTAAATAGCCTATGAACTCCACTTCATCAACCTCCTGGACACTAAAAATCATGGACTAAATATAGACATTGGATTTATGACACCTGCCTGACAACTGACTTCCCAGGTACTTCTCCACTATTCATCCTCCTTCTCTCTACCCCCACCCAGCCTGTCTCTCACCCATTGACTCTTCAATCTACATTTTCACTGACTTCCTGTCTTGTATGCACACCAGCCCAGCCTCTGGCTTCTTTATTTTTCATTCCATCCAGGAAGAGCACATACCAACTGCTGTAACTTCCTTAGCCTGACGAAGGGTTTTTGAACCCAAAAGCTTGCTTAAAAATTGTTCTCCAACTGTTTAGTTGATCTAATAAAAGATATTAGATTCACCCAAAGAACCTTGTCTGCCTAAAGGGGGAATATACTTTCTTCAAATTTTGACATCAATTGTGGTGGTTGAATTTCAGAGAAGTGGGGTGAAGGATATTTTTTTCCTATAGATGTTTCTAAAGAAATCACAAGTAATGTTTAATCGTAAATAACAATGCCTAAATGGGAACTCATGGGGAGATGTCTTCTCCCCTTGTCTATAGAACTGAAGCTGGAATCACTTGTGGCAGCTGGAATCACTTTTTTCATTCTAATGGCAAGAGTAGCTCTAGTGCCCCTACTCCTGAAATAGGGGAACTGTCAGAAGATTTTTTTGGCTCCAGCCTTTCCTTACTGTGTGCACTTTTGCAAAAGGAAGGGCTGGTTTCTTGCAGTTTTGAGTTATAACTGAGTTCTTGCAGTTATAGGACTGAATGTCCCCAAAATCCTGGAGAGAGAAACTGCCTTGGATCTGCTATCCCTTTGCATAGGGGCAATGGGGTGAAGAAAAGGGCTACATTTATCATTAGGTATGAAGATTTACTGACTCTCCAAGGTGGCAAAGCCTAATCAGTATACATATGTACATTCAAAAGACACAGGCACAGAAAAATGAGGGTGTAGGCAAAGATAATTAGAAGTGACAAGTCAAGTCGAGTGTCCCACATGTGGGGCAAAACTACAATCTATAAAAATATACTTATGTCTTGCAATTGGGGCATCAGGCTTGCCAACTGTGTCTCCTTGACTTAATATAAACTTTGGGCCAAATAAAGACCTTGAGGATCCACAGGAAATCCATCCTGTAATCATATTGCAATGTAAGAGCTGTTTGGCATTTCTAAAACAGCAGATATATGCATCAAAGTCAATGCTTGCCTCATAGTTTGTTTTCCAATTTAGTCATCTGCTGTTACAGCTGTCTCTTAAGTAGCATAGAATAGAATCTGCAGACAGATCTTCTCTATGGGAATTCTTCTCCAAGAGAAAGTCTTCCTCTGTGGCAATTAGCAGCTCATATGTTCCAAGCAATGAATACCAGGCATGTCACACTTGCAAGAAGTCAAAGAAGTCTCGACAAAGAAAGCTGAGTTGTTCCCGTAGCTAATGAATTATGAAATGTCTGTACTCCAAATATAAAGTAATCAGTAAAATATGCCAATGTAAAATAAGAAAAAACAGAAAAGTATAGAACCTGTATGAAAATGGAAACTGGGAGGCCTGCATATTTATTTTGGCTCTGGAAGTGATTCAGTTTGCTACTCTGGGCACATCACTTAACCTAGCTCAATGTTTCTCCAAAAATAAGAGAAAAATGCTATTTGTAGAATAGAACTTGGGACACGTAAGTTAAAGGCTAATTTTTCAGAAGTGCTTGTTGTCCACAAAATGAAATCCATACTCCTCTTTGCGATACTAGCATTTCTTTATTTCCCCACGTAGGAAGAGCCTCTGAAATAACACCTTTCCTGTTTGTCACCTTTTCCTCATTTATTCTATATTCAGTGGGATGTACTTGGGTTCTATTGTTCTGACTTTAGTGGATATCTTCCATGAATGGCTTCCATGTGTGGGTTTTTTCAAGTTTCAGGGGAGGAAAGCACCTATTTTAGAAGAACAAAAGAGGAGCATGGTATATGAGCAAAGTACATGCTCAGCTGTTGCTACAATGGCAATGCACGAAGCTTTGAAGTAGAAATAAGGAAGATGCTTTTTTTGCCTAGAAAGCTATTTACAATCATCATATGATAGTGCATGGTTAATCATCATAACAGGGAATTTTAAAGATGCCCAAAGCTGAAGAGCTTGGGCACTATATAGTATACTATGTAGCTAAAATATAGCAATAAAACAGCTAAATAAAGTACCCAATATAAAATCCAATAATTGCCTAAGAAAGCAACATCATTAAGAATGTTTTCTAGCAAAAGAATGATCATTTTAACGCAGTTCTGTACCTTGGGAGAGCTTAAAACCTCACACAATGCAAGTTGTAGAACTTTATGACAACCTGTTGGAGAAGGAGACTCAGATTTATCAGACCAAGTAAACATTATCCTATTGTAGAGAAACAGCCTTTAGTCTAAGTGTCAC
The DNA here is from genome assembly GCF_000455745.1 of Alligator sinensis. Classification (NCBI taxonomy): domain Eukaryota; kingdom Metazoa; phylum Chordata; order Crocodylia; family Alligatoridae; genus Alligator; species Alligator sinensis. The sequence goes on from NW_005841903.1 coordinate 3,980,776, forward strand.
TTGACTTTAACTTAATTTTTATTTTGAAGGTTTAAGTAGGACATAAGTACACTACCGGTTCTCTTTATAGGTTGAATAATACCTTGCCTTGCATAAATTGCCAAATACTCTTATTTCAGGCATGCTAAATTCTGGTAATTTAGCATGTATACATAGGGGTGTATTCTGCTCTCTCCACTGTAGATCTGGAGAACCACATCAGAAAGCTAACAGGATTTAGGTAACTTATAGGGCCATTGACCATTGATCAACAGGGGCTCCTGTTGCATGTTTACAGGGGAAGCTCAGAATGGAAGCTGCCAAAGTTGTTTTTCACCCTTGCAGCCCTCTCCTCAGCCAATTGCAGAGGATCATTGTGAAGTAGCTGTAGATGCCTCCAAACCTTAAGACCCAATGTGGGACTACAGAACAATGGAATTTTCCCAGTCTTCCACATCATAGCTAGCTGGGTGCCAACAAGAGGATTTTGGCCTGCCTATTCAGGATAGTTAGCTTGGATCTTAATTAGTGCTAATCAGTCTAAAGCAAAGGAGAGTTAAATAAATGTGGCATGTACATTTTGCCTCTTAGAGTACAGGCATTTTTCATATTTTGATGAAGACTATTCCTGTCACTTCAATTGAATTATGCAGTTGATCTTGACTGCCCTTTGCACATCTTAATGCTTCTAATTCTGGTAAGTGTCTGAATAATACAACTTTAGTGTCAGGAATCATCCTTGATTCCCTTTCCTCCGATTCAGTAATTTGGCTATGCTTACTAATTAATTGAAAACTTTTTCAAGCCAGCGACTGAGAACATTCACTAATGCCAGCTTTAAACAGATCAAAATTAACTAACATTAGAAAAGGTCCTTAGGGGGTTGATATAATGTAAAATGTAAGTTCAGATTAAACCACTGATGATGATGAAGTGATGTACCTGTATGTTGGAGAACAGGTTTCAATGAAAATATAACTTGCATTTTAAATTAGAGACACTGAATATTTAGAAATCAAATCATTTCTTGCTGAACAGCATGAAAAGGTGAATGCCTGATGCAAGAACTAGTGAAAATATAAAATGAGTAAGAAATGTAATCTGCTTCTAATAATTTCGGTTTTGAAAGATAAGCGCAGGTGTATGTGAAAGATGCCTTTATTACAAACAAGTAATGGGTGAACAAAGTCAAAATAAGAGTCAATGCATCCCTTCGCTCAAAACATCTTTGACCTATTAAGATTGAATTCAGATTTTTCTTTTTATTACCATGCAAGTATGTGGTTCCTAGATTCAGATTAGAATCACAAGTAAAAGACCCTGAGCATTTGATGCTGTTTATCAATTTCATTAGGTTTCTCCATAATTATTTAAATTCAAACTGTGGTTTGAATATGTGATAGCCTCATAATCAGGGATTTGGGTTTTCTGTTTGCCATGGAAAAATGCAGTAAAATGTGTATTTTCTCTTTTAAAGGGGGAAAACACAGATTTTATCTTTTTAGGGAGAAGAATACAGGAAACAGTGGGTTTCCCCTTGCAAGCTGGCAGAGTTCCAGCTTGCAAGGGATTGTTGGGAGCAGGACAAAGGTGAGGCAGGGGGTGCCACGTGAATGTATGCACATATGAACATGGCAGCCAGGTATTGTGGAGAGCAGCTCCCCACAGGTAACTCAGGGGTTGGGGGCAATTGAGGTCCCCATAGTGAGGGAGGGAGGGAGTTGGGTAGGGCTGGGGCTGGGGGAGCTGCCCAGCTGCGGCAGTGTGTGGGGCTTAGGGCCAGGGCAGGAATACACAGCCGTAGGGTCAGACTGTGGAGCAGGACAGATCTGCAGGTGGCTTGTCCAAGAGTGGCAGGTGGGCTGGCTCCCCATCACTGTACACACTCCCAGGTGGCTATGTGGGGCACATGCCCCCAAGATATGTGCGTGGGGCATGGGCGGATGTGGGCTGGCCACTGCAGGCTCAGGGGATGCCTTGCCATGGTGACACAGGGCTCCTGGTGGCAGCACCAAGCCTCCCTGCTCCACTCTGCTCTCCCATGCTGGGTCCTGCCTGCTGGGCCATGGAGGCCCCTGGGGGGAAGGCAGCAGGGCAGAAAGCCTTAAGCCTCCAGCAGGCAGCCTGCATCCACTCCCCATCAGGCTCCGCTCCAGCTGTGCTGCCCATGGGGGAGGGGGAGCTGGGCTCTGTGCTCCACTCTGGCCCCAGCAGCTGCCACCTCCCACAGGCAGCAGCTGGGGCTTGGGCACTGTGGGGGGGGGAGGCACTGGCAGGGCTGGGAGAGGCTGTGGCCTTGGGAGTGAGGGGCAATGGCATGGGCATGGCACTGGCATATCAGGGCTTCTCAGTGCCCCAAAGCAGTGGGGGGGAGGTACACCCACAGCTGGGCCTGTGTCCTGGTGAGTGAAGGAGGCAGGGGGAACTCTTATTTTCCAGGATAAAAAACCCAAAATCAAATGCCAAAAGGTATAGGTATTTAGAATTTATTTTATTATAGTGACTGAGGCACTGGTAGCCTACCAAATTGCTTTATGTCAAGAATAGGTGCTGTAGGGCTTTGGTTCTCAGTGCACTGATGTCTTCCCTGTTCTTAGTGAGGCAGGAGGTATAGCAACTACCTCCTTCAGCCCTTCCCTGATGTTTTGTTCTCACTTGCCATGTCTTTGCTGTTCCTTAAGATTATTATCGAGAGGATGTTTCTCAGCAGAAAAATAACTGTGTGGCCTTGGCTGGACCTCTTATTGGGGCTCTTTCCTCCCCTTCACCCCAACCTCACCACACCTCAGTTGTAGAATCTGACACGGCAAACACTGGCTGGTGTAACTATCTTCTCCTGACCAGGCTAGTTAAACCTGTTTCTAACAGACCCACAGTCCTGGATCCCAGACCTCCTGCTAGCCCCTCTGTGGTCAAGCTGGCCCATTCAAATACAAACCCCAAACACAAACATAAGCTTTCAGCAGAGGTAAGCACAAATGGAAAACAAAAGAGAAAAAAAAGGAATCCTCCTGAGAAAACCGGAAATAACTGGAAAACAAATTATATACTATCTCTTTATGCGCCCAAGGAGCAGTCCTGCCCTGCAAGAGGGCTGAGCTTGCTGGCTCTTCCCTTTCCCCTTTCCCACTTACATGTGTGCGAAGGGTTCTGTCCAGCCTCCTTGTCACTCCAGGTTCCAGCTGCAATATCTCCGTTGATGGAGGTCCTCCAGCCCCCTCTGTTTGCTCTCTGACATCCTGTTCCAGCTCTGCTCACTGCAGACACATGTTGTGAGGGGAGTTCTCCAGCACCTTTGCTTCCTTGACGCTGGACTCTCCCCTGAGCTGTCCCTTACCAGGGCTGGAAGAATTCTGTATGGCTTGTCCCGGACCAATCCAGAGTGAGTACTCACTCTGGAAGGGTGGCATTCTGGCAAGCGTGCCAGCAGCAGTTCTTTGGTCACCTGAGGTCATTTTGGGGGAGTATCTCCTCCTCCTACTCTCTTATTCTGACACTTTAAAATTGTAAATATATCAATGAAGCATTGTGTTCAACTGATACCTATATATATCGTGGTTAGAGGTGCGCTGATAGATTGGTCCATATTGTGTCAGCACCGATAAAAGGAAAAATTGACATTCTTGCCAATCGGCTATTTTTGCCTGATGTGGCCAGTAATGTCACTGATAAATGCTGTGTGCATGTGCACAGCCGCAAATCAGCACACAGGTGACCAGGAGTGTGGCCCGGCAGCATGGAGAGCAGTGTCCAGCTGATAAGTCTGTTGTGGGGGAAGGAAGGGGTGTGGAGGGGGAAGACCAAAGACCCCTCAGTGAGGGAGGGAGTGGGGCTGGCGCTGGAGCAGGGCACAGGATGGATCCACAAGCAGCTCATCCAGGAGTCTCAAGGGGAGAGGGTGTGGCTTCTGCTGTTGCACCCATTCTGGGAGGGCATGAGGGGCAGCACATGCACCCAGATCTGTGCATGGGGCAAGGGCGAGCTGCTGCTGCAGGCTGGGGCCAGGGGCAGTGCCAGGCTCTTGGTGGTGTTGTTGAGGGGGGAGGGTTGGGCCACGGCTGTGTTTGGAGCGAGCGGCAGAGGTGCTGGGAGTGGGGAGCTATGGGCTGCAGCCACCCCAAAATTTGCCGTAGCCCCCCTCACACCATTGCCGCCACATGCCCCAAGCACTGCCTGGTCCATGCCCTTCACTGGAAAGAGCCCGGCGCAGCCTCCAGACCCAGCCCACAGTAGCAGCACAGCCTTGCCCTCCATGGCTTTCTAGGGTGCGTGCAACGGCAGGAGCCACCCGTTGGATGAGCCACTGCTCCATTCCACAACCTGCCCTGGCCTGGCTGTGCATCAGCTGCCCCTCCCCCTCTCCCAGCACCAGCTCCACTTCCTCACTCACCGTGGGGGCCTCAATTTGCCCCCCATGCCCCTTCTCTCCCCCCTCACCCCTTCCCCCACAGTAGACTTACCAGCTGGATGCTGCTCTCCCTTCTACCAGGCCACATATTGGCAATCGGATTGGTATCAGCCGATATGACTTGTTTAAAATGGGCCATCAGTATCAGCCCAAAAAATATCGGTGCATCCCTAATAATGATGTTTCATTTTAATTGCAGAAAAATACAGATTTGCTTTTTTTTTTTAATCAGAAAATTTGTGGGTTTTTTATCATCACAGAATTTGCAATTTTTAAACAGAGAAAACCAGGATCCCTGCTCATAATAACAGAAACAGATACAAGAAGGAGCTTTTTAAGTGTGGCAGCTGTCTCTATGACTGCTTGCAGACATGAGGGAAAAAATGGTATTTTAAATTTGGCACACTCCCATGCTGAGCCCAGTGCATGCCCAGAAGAGGTATTGCATTAGTTGGACCTGGCTCACTCATGTCTGTATAGATTGGGTGCTTTAGTGGGGCTTTTTTTGGTACCAAAAAAGTACCAAAGCCCCTTGAAATGCCCAGTCTATACAGATGTTGAGGAGCTGGGTTGAAGTAACACACTGCTGCTTCCAGTAAGGCATATTTGTTTGGGGTTTTTTTCCACGTCTGTCAGCATCCTACATTACCAATATTTGACTTTACACTACTCAGGACAGCAGGGCCCAATCCTATTTAAGGCATCTGGGTACCACTAAAATATAGTTAGATAAATGATATACTGCCATAGGTGGGTACAATGTTGTAGTCACCACTTTGGCTGTATCACCTATGTAAGTGCAGGCTTCTGCTACAGCTCTGCAGGTGTAGTGAGCTCTGTGAGTTCACCAGCTAATCAGTGCAAACTTTGGCTGAAGTCACTGCTTTTGCACATCTCCTGGATCTGCTGCTGTGTACTACCAATATATTTCAAATAAAGAAGGTAACAAGAAGTCACTGTCTCCATTGTTTGATAAACCCTGGCATTGGAGATGCATGTGCTGGAGGGCTAGATACAGGCATTAAACTTTTACCAGTATCAGTGATCAGAAACCAGTCTATACTTAGAACAGAAGTTCAACACACAGACTGGTTTAAAAATGGCAGAACCTGGTCTGAAATTTGCCTCCCACTCCTCTCTCCATACACCAAAGGATGAATGTGTGTTCTGTTCACTGCCAATCTAAACTACACCACTTACAGAGAACCACATAAGATGGATTGATTCTGACTTGGGCTTTTTGAATATCTTTACCTAGCCAAAGAGAGGAGAATGAAGCTCTTGTAAATTTCTAATCTAAAGAAAACCGCTTTCTTATGGCGGTAACCAAGGCAGCACTACCTGATGTTCAAATGAACTAAATGACTTGCTGGAAAAGTTTACAATTTGTTCCCCAAAATTATATTTGGAGCGTGGTGCAGTGTCCAGCTTGTGTGATTTCATTTGGAGGTATTTGGTGTTAATATTTGTCCTGGAGGAGGGAAACAAAAATGAAAACATTTGACACTTCCTTGTGCAATCTGATCCATTCTTAAAATCAAAAGCAATAATGTGCCTCAGTTATTTGTAGGAGCCCCTGAGAATGAGATGCTTTAGCAGGATTTGAAGAAGGCTTGAGCTCTCTTCTATGGAAAGAGGTAGCCCCAACTATCTCCTTAGTGCTTGGCAAGGGGATACCATGAGCCCACTTCATCCCACCATTGTAAACAGAGTAAAAGACATTTAACAGCCATCTCTTCAAATAGGTTGGATCCTCTCCTGGGTGCACTACTTAACAGTAGTCCTTTCAATTCACACTGCTGTCATGCTGGAAATTATTTACCACATACTTCTTAACCTAGAACTGACACATTTGTGTTCCATTGTTTGCAATACAATATCAGTTCTGACACATTCAGTCAATTCCTAAATGTTTGAAGGCTGTTTAATATATGCTTATTTACATGGTATTATTATAATGAGTATTTTTATGTACTAAAATTAAAAGGCCATTTTCTTGAACTAAGTAATTATAGCTTATGCTGTCTTGGAACTAAGTGAAAGTTACCATTGCAATGTATGCTTGAATGTATGTTTAAATAAAATAATACTTTTCTAGATGCCTATTTAAATAAGTGTTATCATAGTATGTTTAAATGATAAGAGTTTTAACATCATTCACTACTTTTTGTTTAGTCCTTCTTTGCAGTTCCATGTGCACATTCAGGAAAAATGCTGGTCACACTTTTCCCTGAGATGTGGGCTTCTTAGAAGTTTGTTTAACCATATATCTAATATTATGGACAGGGAGGGTTCTTAGGTTTCATCTTCTGCTGTCACACTGCTAGGTGACTGCTAGGTATGTTATTAGCAGGGATCCTGGTTTTCTCTGATAAAAAAAAATTGCAAATTCTCCGATAAAACCCCCCCAATTCTGGAATATGAAACACCGCTATATATATATATATATATATTTATATATAGGTATCAATTGAACACAAGGTTTTATTGATATATTTACAATATTAAAGCAATTTGGAAGCTCACCAGTACCTCAGTCACTACAGCAAAAATAAATTCTAAATACCTATACATATTGGTATTTGATTTGGGGTTTTTTATCATGGAAAATCAGAGCTCCCCCTTAGCTCACCAGGATGTAGGTCCAGGCCCTTCACACCCAAGGCATAGCTCCCCAGCTGGTGCCCCTTGCTCCCCACCCACAGTCCCCTGGCCCTGCTGGTGCCCTTCACCACCCACCCATAGCCCGCTGCCCTCCCCAGCCCTGCTGGAGGGGGCCCCCAGCTTCCAGAGTTATGGGACCAGGAGCCCAGGTCTGCAGCCCCCTGCCCCCCACAGCAGTGCCAGAGCCCTGGCTGCCTCCTGTGGGAAGCAGCAGCTGCTGCAGTAGAGTAGAGCATGGAACCAGGCTCCCCCTCCCCCACCATCAGCATGGCTGGAGCAGAGCCTGTGGTAGGGACGGGTGCAAGCTGCCTGCTGTGGGGTCAGGCTCCCCTTCCTGCTGCCCTCCCCACCGGGGCCTCTGCAGTCGAATGGGTAGGACCTGTGATGGCAGGGCAGAGCAGGGTCAGGTAGGAAAGCTCATTGCTGCTGTGAGCCCTGCACTGCCCTGGCAAGACACCTCTTGCCCTCTAACCCTGCACTGCTGGCCCCACTGCTGGGCGGGCAGGGGATGCTTTGCCAGGGTGGCATGGGGCTCACAGTGGCATGGAGCTTCCCTGTCTGGCCCCACTTTGCCCTGCAGTGCTGGGTCCCGCCCACTGGGAGGGCAGCAGAGCAGGGAGCCTGAACCCACAGTGGGCAGTCTGCCCCTACCCTGGCCCCATGCACAAATCTGGGAGTGCATGAAGCAGCAGGGGAGCCAGCCCCACCCCCCGTCCCCTGGATGAGCCACACACACATAGGCAACTGGTAGGGGATGCATGTGTTCCCCCTGATGGGGCCAGTGCCCCCCCAACAGTTGACACTGATGCTGTCAGTAGGGCTGGTGCCCCCCCAATAGGGCTGCCATCATCGGTGGCTTCTGCAGGTGCTCCCCAGATTCAGGAGGCACCAGTCATTCATGCACACGCAGCTCCATCCTACTTCCCACTGGGGCCCTGCACCCACGTGTTCCAGCCCTGGGTCCCAAGCCCCACGCACCACCTGGGCTGGGCAACAGCACCAGCCTCAGCTCTGCCCAACTCACTCCTTTCCTCCCTATGGGGGCCTCAATCCTCCTTCCTCCTCTCTCCCTGCCAGACTTACCTGTGGGAGCTGCTCTCCAGGCTGCCTGGTGGCCATGTGCGTGTACATGGCGCTCCCTGACCTCCCTCCTCCCACTCTCCCCAGCCCTTTTTCAGGCTGGAACTCTGCCAGTCTGCATAGAGCTCTTTTCAAAAGTGTAAAATCTGTGTGTTTCTCCATTTAAATGAAAAATCTGCGTTTTTCTTGGGTGAAAGGGAAAATCCACTTTTTTTTCCATTTCCCATGGGAAACGGAAAACCTGGATCCCTGGTTATCATGCCATGTTGTCCTCCATGGATTCTAGATTTTTAATTCAAAAGCAAAAAAAAGGAGTTTGACAAGACTGTATGCAGAGATGTTAAAAATTCTAATTCACGTGTCTAACACATTAGGAGGAAGAGATTATGTACACTTTGTCCTTATATACAGAGTGTCCCTGTAAATCTGCCAATGTCAGAAAGACCTTGGGTGCATCTGTCAGGCAAATAACTGTAGATTTGTCAAGCTTTTTGTCCAAGTTCTCTGAACTTTTTTTTTTTTTTTACTCTTGAATGCATGTCCTTCGCTTATTACAGGAGATAAGAGCATCTTGTGAGAGACCAAAATATCCACATGGCAAAACTTTTTTTTTTAAACCTGGTCAGACAAGAGTTGTGTTCTGCTACTATTTTAGTATTTAATAGCTTCATAGAAGGGAAAAAAGGGAGATGACTTACTATAAGTATTAGCATAAATAAAGTCACCCTCTTTCAGGTTGAGTTAAAAGAGATGTGGAGTTAGCTATTCATTTTAAAGGAACATGCAAGACAGTGTAGAACATATTGCTATACGGAGGGGTTTTGATCTATTACTAAACAATTACATGAACAATTGACTGAAAATAAAGTATTCTGGGAACATCTAAACCAGGGGTGGGCAAAATGGCAGATCTGGCTGGGGGCTGGACTCCATTTCCCAGCAGCCCCTGCCTGCATGGCTGGGGCCAGTTTCCATGGAGACACCAGCAGCAGCCACACTGATAGCAGGAGGCTGGGGTTTCTGTGGAGATCAGCCCCAGCAGCACTGGCAGGGCACGTGGCAGGGCATTGAGCTGTTTAAAAGCTGGGCTTGCAGTGGTGACAGCATGGTCCAGACCCAGGGCAGAGTGATCTGCAGCCTGCATGCCCCGGGCAGGGATGTGCAGGCAGCAGATTGCAGTTCTGTATCAGCTCCTTGCAGCAGTGACAACATGGTCTAGGGCATGCAGGTTGCAAATTGAGGCTGTGCCCTTGCTCTGGACCACATTGTCACTGCTGCAAGATTGCAGTCTGGCTCCAGAGCAGCTCTCTGCCCTGCCATTCACCTTGCCAGCCTGGGCAGCATTAGGGGAGGCTTGGGAGGGCTATAGCCACCCCAAAATTCCCTGTAGCCCTCCTGTAGCCACCCCTCCCCGTGGTAGAGCTGCCGCTGCCCTCCTTGCACAGGTGGTGGCAGTTGAGCCCACCCTGCTCCCACTCACAGCACAGTCCCACCTTAGCCCCCCCACCAGGAAGAGGCTGGCATTGATGCTACCTGCCAGTGCTGCTGGAGCCAGTCTCCATGGAAACCCTGGCCCTGTGTTATCACAGGGTGCTGCTAGGGTCTGCTTGGATACTGGCCCCAGCCATGCGAGCAAGGGCTGCTGGGACATGGAGTCCACTGCTGGTTGAATCTGGCCCATGAACCAAACTTTGCCCACCCTTTGATCTAAACTGTTCTGATACTAGATGTAATAATATTGTTGCAGCCATGATGGTCCAGAGAATAATACGGAAGCAATATTTAGGAGGTGGGGTAACTTCATAGTTTCATAGTTGATAGGGTTGGAAGGGACCTGAGCAGATCATCAAGTTCGACCCCCTGCCATGGGCAGGAAAGAAAGAAAGCTGGGGTCAAACAACCCCAGCCAGGTGACTATCTAGCCTCCTTTTGAAGACCCCCAGGGTAGGAGTGAGCACCACTTCCCTTGGAAGTTGCTTCCAGATTCTAGCTGCCCTGACTGTGAAGTAGTACTTCCTGATATCTAGCTTGAGTATACGCTCAGTCAACTTATGGCTGTTATTCCTTGTTACTCCCAGTAGTGCTCGGGGGAACATGGACGCTCCCATTGCCTCCTGGTCCCCCTTGGCCAGTTTGTAGACAGCCACCAGATCCCCTTCAGCCTTCTCTTGTGGAGGCTGAACAGGTTCAGGTCCCGTAGCCTCCGCTTGTAGGGCCTGCCTTGCTGCCCCCTGATCATGCAACTGGCCCTCCTCTGGACCCTCTCCCGTAGCCTCCGCTTCTAGGGCCTGCCCACATCCCTCCTGAAGTGTGGCGCCCAGAACTGGATGCAGTATTCCAACTGTGGCCTGACCAATGTTGCATAGAGGGGGAGGATCACCTCCTTGGACCTGCTCGTGATGCATCTGTGGATGCATAACAAGGTGCGGTTAGCCGTCCTGCCCACGTCCCCACATTGGCAGCCCATGGTCATCTTGGAATCAATAATGACACCAAGATTTCATAGATTTCATAGATTTCATAGACATTAGGGCTGGAAGGGACCGCAGAAGATCATCGAGTCCAGCCCCCTGCCCAAAGGGCAGGAAGTCAGCTGGGGTCATAGGATCCCAGCAAGATAAGCATCCAGTTTCATCTTGAAGGTGTTCAATGAAGGCGCTTGAACCACCTCCGGTGGCAGGCTGTTCCAGACCTTGGGGGCTCGGACAGTAAAGAAGTTCTTTCTTATGTCCAGCCTGAAACGGTCTTGCAGGAGTTTATAACTGTTCGACGTTGTCATCCCTTGGGGTGCTCTGGTGAAAAAAAGGTTCCCCCAGATCCTGGTGAACACCCCTGATAAACTTATAGGTGACCATCAGATCACCCCTGAGCCTGAGCTTTTCGAGGCTGAAGAGTCCCATAGCTCTCAGCCTCTCATCATAAGGTCTGTTTTCCTGACCTCTGATCATGTGCATGGCTCTCCTCTGCACTGTCTCAAGCTTCTCCACATCCTTTTTGAATTGTGGAGCCCAAAACTGGA
>NW_005841903.1:3994283-3994653 GCF_000455745.1 Alligator sinensis
TTCATTGACCCTCTTGGGACTTCCCCCCTCGGTGGCTACTGGATGGCATCTGTCAGCCCCAGGGGTCGTCTGCATGTACGTGCAGGTTTCAGAGTTCATTGATGAATTTTGAATAGGGCTCTGGGAGAGGTCGATCTGGAGATATTCAGCCCAAAAGTTGGTCCCCAGCGTCGATTGACTCAGGCCAGGGCTTCTAGCCCTTGATCAGTGATGTTTAGAGATTTCCCGGTTGTTACATTGTCTTCTATTGAGTTCTTCTGTTGGTTGATCTGTAGTTTCCTTAGGTGTTAATTGCTGCCTGCTACCGTGTTACACATTCAATCACTGATTCACTCGCTCTTTCAGGGGCCAGCCTGATACAGGGAAGGGC
>NW_005841903.1:3996116-3998739 GCF_000455745.1 Alligator sinensis
AACATTGTTACTAAACACATTTATAGTTGAAAGTTGAAAGGTGAGGAGTATAAAATATAAGCTACAAATGCCATGGCACACAAATAGATAAAAATACCAAAATACACAGGGAGATACAAAATGCACACATACAAATTTTAAAACAAAATTCCTTATCTTAAAGTGAAAGAACGAGAAAGGAAGAACAGGTAGAAGAGGAAAAAATTATTCAAAGAGGGGAGAGCAAATGCAGGCAAAAGGAAAAGGGGGCTTTCTGCTACAGGTATGCTGCTGATTCTTCCTCCCTAGGTGCAGTATCTTGCACTTGTCAGTATTTAATCCCATCCTGTTCTCATCTGCCCAGCCCTGTAACCTGTTCAGATCCAATTGCAGCCTGTCCCCACCTTTTAGCGTGCCCACTTCGCCCCACATCTTAGTGTCATCTGCGAATTTCAACAAGGTGCTTTTCACCCCCTCATCCAAGTCACTGATGAAGATGTTGAACAGTGTGGGCCCGAGGACCAAGCCCTGGGGAACCCACTGCCCTCATACCTCCAGGTCAAAAATGACCCATCCACCACCACTCTCTAGGTGCGACCCTCCAGCCAATTTGCGATCCATTGGACTGTGTAGGCATTGACACCACAGTAACCTAATTTCTTAATGAAAGACAGTGTCGAAGGCCTTCCTAAAGTCCAGAAAGACTACGTCCACTGCTACACCTGCATCTAAGGATTTTGTGCCCTGGTCGTAGAAGGCCACCAGGTTGGTTTGACAGTACCTGCCTCGAATGAACCCATGTTGGTTGCCCTTAAGCATGATCCATCCCCCCTGCTGGTCCCTCACAGATGTGCTCCTGGATAATTTTTTCAAAGAGCTTCCCCAGGTAAGACTAACAGGCCTGTAGTTTCCTGGGTCCTTCTTCCTCCCTTTTTTGAAAATGGGGACCACACTGGCCCTTTTCCAGTCCTCCGGCACCTCGCCAGAGCACGAGTGTTTGTAAAGCTGTGGCAGGGGTCCCACAATGACCTCTGCTAATTCTCTCAGCACTCTGGGGTGGAGATCATCAGGACCTGCTGATCTGAACACGTCCAGTCCCATCAGAAGTTCCCTGACTAGGTCCTCACTGACCTTGGGCCTGGCAGCGCCTCCCCTGGGTCCATCGGGGATCAAGAGGTTAGCTTTGTCATCTGGTGTGACCACTAGATTTCCTAGCATATCCTGCAGAGGCCCTATGTTACCCGGTACCTTCTTTTTACCCCCTATGTATTTTAAAAAGGACTTCTTGTTATCCTTGATCCGGGATGCTAGTCCCAGTTCCATCTCCACCTTAGCCTTCCTAACAGCTCTCCTACATGTGATAAAGAAAAGAAGAAAAAAAAATGACCAAATGCCAAGCATGAGAGCATGTTGTGCTCGTGGCTTGGGGGAAGTGGTGGGCGCGGCCTGATAGCCGCGAGATCGGCGGTCCCGGCCCGCGCTGATTGGCAGGGGGTGGTTGGATGCAGCCCGTTTAAAAAAGAAAGCGCGCGCGCCAAAATAAAAGGAATAGAGGACCCGCGCCATATCGGAGAGGCCTGATCACCCTCACCGGAGGTCCTGTGTCCACGAAATCCCTTGCCCCCGGACGCCCCCATCACGACCGAGTATATCATTCGAACGTGTTTAAAGCTCTCGAGTCACCAGCGAGTTTAATCTTGAAACTGCTGTAACGGAAACCACCTATACGAAAGTGTGAGTAAAGCATTTATTTGTTACACCGCCTCCTTAATTGTTTTCTGTCAATGGGAAGAGAGATAAGAGAAGGAGAAACAAGGTCCCGTAACCCTTTCGTCCCCAGCCTGTTCGCGCAGCACTTTTCTGGGTCCAACCACCCACCGTCAGGTTGGTCAGTCCAGACGTGAGATGCGACCAGGGAGACACTCGGAGCCTGGAAGGTGGTTGGGCACAGTGAGGTGGGTGGCTCAACATAGGAGCACCCCCTAGTGGCCCGCCACGTGGTGGTAGTGGTGGGAATGACCGCGGATGCTGATACTTTATGGGCCCACGTGGCGTACCATCAAGCTGGGCAAGACGGGAAGATAGGGGGCTATGTTTCCATCCGCCTGACTGAGGGCAGCAGGGAGCCGCTTAAAGAATGGGTCGTGTCCGGCCTCAGCCCCGCAGCCGTAGGATGCCTCCTTTCCAGCCCCGTGGTTCTTTACCACCTGCCTGACACAAAACCAGAGGCGTTACTTAGCCGTGTCAAGCCTACAGGCACAGACAACCGTACTCCCGCGGAAGAATATGCCAGGTGCATCCAGTACCTAAAGGAGGGGAGTGGCTGCGAAACCCACCCCCCGATAAATTCAGATGCCCCAACCTCGATCCCGGGGGCGCCGAAAAGGAAATCCTAACGGCACTATGTGAGAGTCTTGAGACCGATGGGTGGGACGCCACAGGGTGGACAGGGCAAAAGTGGAATAAGGGAAAGATGATTAATATCCTGTTTCACTCAGTGACCACCTTACTACGACACGCGGCAAACCAAGCCAGCACGATAGATACGCTGAGTAGAACGGCCGCGCAGCGGAGTACCGCACAGACCGAGCCACCACTTAAAGTTGGAGCCGCAGAAGAAGAGGGAGTGGCCGAAAAGTTCCGG
>NW_005841903.1:3999708-4003439 GCF_000455745.1 Alligator sinensis
GCAGGAGCCAGGAAAAGAAAAAAACGAGTAGCCGCCATCGATGCGGGCAGTGACGGCCGACCCCCCAATGACGAACACCTGCACGCAACCTATAGTGTGAGCGCAACTGCAAATTCTACCCCTACCCCTATATGCTTTTTGCTAGACACGGGGGCCCAAGTAAACGTGTTGAGACCTGAAACGCCCCATGTCAAGACATCCAAAGTCATCTTTGTACAAGGGCTAAATGCCACGACATCTGCGCCTGTGGTCAAGTTTTGGATCAATAAAAGGGCCCTGTATGGAGTCTTAGGGGGCATAAACATCTTGGGCATCCCCGCGATAAAAGCGTTGGCCTTAAATGCCATATACCTAGCACTCCCGTTGACTGTGGCACTAGGCAAAAAACACCAGCCAATGCTAGCAAACCCTACACCCTGGTGGTATCAGCCAATCCCGACGCACACTGACCTGCAACCCCAGATCCAAAACCTCTTGGCTGACCTGTGCAAGGGGGGGTGCATTCAGCCCAAAAAATCCTCCACCTACCTTTTGGCCGGATGGGGCATCCCCAAACCGGGAAAACCAACGAAAGCCCGTCTAGTGGTGAACTACCGACAAGCGAATCGTCGCTGTAACCCACTCCAAATGCCTGCCGCACAAACCGTCACAGACATCCTCGATGGCATAACCGAGATGCAGAGGGGCGGAGAGTGGTTTGCCACCACACTAGACTTAAAGGACATGTTTTATTCGATCCCTATACATGACCCGCATGGGATCCTTAATATGTGCGTAGGCGGACAAATATTTTCCTGGAAGGTCTGTCCACAAGATTACCGCAACGCACCAGCACTAGCAGCCACAGTGATGAATGGGATGATCGACAGCTTTGTTCATCCCTGCCCAAAGACCGCAGACGTTCGCATCTGGACCTATGTCAATGACATTGTCATCATGGGGCACGATTGTACCATGGTCCGCGCCACCACTGCGGACCTAAATGACCACCTGAGCAATCAAGGATGGACGGTAAACCCGGCAAAGTCCATGAGTGAACCATCCTCGGACATTAAGTTTTTGGGGACACGATTCACAGGACAATGGCGATCGGGGATGGCACACAATGCTACCCCTGAGTTGTCCTCACCTTGGCCGACCACACAGGCAGACTTTCAAGGCCTGCTAGGCCAGCTAAATTGGTTCCGCAATTTCATAACGCCATCACATTTGAAAGTTATCCAACGGTTGCAACACCAAATTCGCAAGAAAACACGATGCAGAGTTCCATTGAGTGAGCGTGACCAAGCTGCGCTGGAAAAAGTCATGACAAGGTTAAAGAGATGCGTCTGATCACACCCCCCACCAGCAATCTTTTGACAATTCACGTGGACTACACCACGGAACATATCTGGTTTACAGCCAGTGACGCGAAAACGGGAAAACTCACATACACCGGTCACCTTACACTCAAAAGCCACCAACATCCATTGAGTGAGCGTGACCAAGCTGCGCTGGAAAAAGTCATGACAAGGTTAAAGAGATGCGTCTGATCACACCCCCCACCAGCAATCTTTTGACAATTCACGTGGACTACACCACGGAACATATCTGGTTTACAGCCAGTGACGCGAAAACGGGAAAACTCACATACACCGGTCACCTTACACTCAAAAGCCACCAACATCGGTATGGTTAGCGTGACCAAGCTGCGCTGGAAAAAGTCATGACAAGGTTAAAGAGATGCGTCTGATCACACCCCCCACCAGCAATCTTTTGACAATTCACGTGGACTACACCACGGAACATATCTGGTTTACAGCCAGTGACGCGAAAACGGGAAAACTCACATACACCGGTCACCTTACACTCAAAAGCCACCAACATCGGTATGGTTGTCTAGGGAAAGTCATGCTCGCGGCTCAACTAGGAGAACACCTCGTGACAAGCCCAGGTGTACTTGTTGCACCCGGCGGCACCACACTGGGATTACTTAACCCTAGCAAAATCCACCCGGAGTATCAGGGCACGGCAAAAACTTGGAGCACCCTAGTCCTTCGTCACCAGTATTACTGGTCGGCGTGGCAAGTCGTTGACGGAGAAATGATTCCGGCCACCGAAGAAGATGATCCCACTGTACTACAATTGTATGGGACCACATCCCCGGCGTGGATAGCTTCAGATGGTGCATCCCATGATGGCAGAGGATATGGATATTATTGTGACCCCTGTCACGACTACGAGCTCCAAACGTCCCATCCAGGAGAGTCGGTCCAAGCATCTGAACTACGAGGTTTTCAACTAGCTCTTGAACACACCTACCGTCACCACGATGGGACGCTTCTGCTATCCCGTCATAGCCGTAGACTCAGAATATATATACAAAATTGTCACCGGAATGGCACAAATTACAGAACACACAACCCTCTGGGACGATGTCAAGGCCGCTTTACTACGTTTCTCTGTTCGTCCTTTAATCAAGCACACGCGCTCTCACCGACCTGACACAGACCCCGTACATGCCGTCATAGATCAGCTACTGGCACACCGAGGACCCGTGAACCAAAAGGACATACCTCAGTTACACGCCATTGACATCATAGACACCGACCCCTTCCTCGCTTGGCTCCACGAGCGTTGGGGACACCTTGGAGCAAAAAGGGCACAAGCTCGCTGGAGGGAGCAAAGCGACAAAGGACCAAGTGTAGAACAATGGAAAAGAATAATCCAAGCCTGCTCTGCCTGTGCACAAGAAAAACCGGTGCACCACAAGCATCAAAAGGGCGCCTATGACCCGGCACACTTTGGTCCAGGCAAGGTGTGGCAAGTGGACCTGCTCGGGCCACTCCCAGGAGCCAAGCCACCAAACAAGGGGCTAGTAATCGTAGACCTGGGAACCCGTCAAATCCTCGTCCTCCCCGCGAGGAAGACCACCGCTCCCGTAATTCAAGGATGCCTACAGCTCGTTTTCGCCCATTGGCAAGTGCCCCACATCATACACTCCGATGGAGGACCACCTTTTAACTCCAAAGGCTTAGAGCGGTTTGTGACAGAGCATAACGCTCAGTAGCATCACCATCTACCCTATCACCCACAGTCCAATGGCGTCGTGGAGTGCCAGATAGGACTATACAAGGAACAGTTAAGGCTAAAGGAAAATGGATCATTCAAGAACTTGACCAAGTACAACAGTGATGTACTAATTGCCATGAGCGCCACTAAAACTTTGTGGGATGAACGCACCCCGGTGCCACGTCCGCCTTGGAAGCCATGTTACTCATCCCAAGAAACAGTGTGGCTAGCCATTCCCACAGCTACCAGCCAACGCCCAACTCCAGCTCCCGGTGTTGTACTTAAACCCGGCGAGTACCCGAATACCTATTTTGTCTCTCTTGAAGCAGTCTCACCCGCACGCACCGTCTTGGCCCACCATAATTGGCTAAGTCGACGTAGCACAGTTTAGTATACATTACTAACGAACCCCAAGTTTTGTTTTCCAGCCTAAAATGGTATGAAGTCGCCGATGCATGACATGGTGTGAAACTCGTATTTGGGACAACTGTTGCCGTGAGTGAACTCATTGGCGACGGCCCCGGCAAAAACCGCCGTGCTGCATCTAGATAGACGCGGTTGGATTCAGTACTGACTAACTATCTGACTTATTTCTTGAGTGAAATTTTACACTTTTGATTCTTATTATGTATTTGTATTAGATGTTGTATTTTGTACGTTTCAATTTTGTATATACCCAC
>NW_005841903.1:4003672-4009850 GCF_000455745.1 Alligator sinensis
ATTTTAAAAAGAAAAAGTGCGCACACCAAAAAACAGAATAGAGGACCCGCGCCATATCGGAGAGGCCTGATCACCCTCACTGGAGGTCCTGTGTCCACGAAATCCCTTCCCCCCGGACGCCCCCATCACGACTGAGTATGTCATTCGAACGTGTTTAGAGCTTTCGAGTCTCCAGCGAGTTTAATCTTGAAACTGCTGTAAAGGAAACGACCTATACGAAAGTATGAGTAAAGCATTTATTTGTTACACCGCCTCCTTAATTGTTTTTCTGTCAACGGGAAGAGAGATAAGAGAAGGAGAAACAAGGTCCCGTAACCCTTCCGTCCCCAGCCTGTTCGCGCAGCACCTTTCTGGGTCCAACCACCCACCGTCAGGTTGGTCACTACAGTCCTGAGCAATGGAGGTATAATCCTCTTTTACTGGAGGATAAACTTCTTTAACTGGAACAACTTATAGTTAGGACTTAATGTGGAAGGTCAGTTTTCAGGCACAGAATCTCCTTTCTTGCATGTGGGCAAAGAGCAGATAGAGGCTAAACTTGTGTTTAATCCCACTGTATAAGTAAAGTGAGTGCTTAAAATAAGAAATCTGTAGAGAAAAGAGAAATTCTCAGAAGTAGTTACTTATCAAGTAATGAACAGCACTTTTAGTTAAATCCAGGTATGTATATGAGTAAAGTCACTCAAAAGGGAAGAGGGATATTATCTCTTGTAGAGTAAAAAGAGGTTAGCAGGGGGGAGCAGGATCATTTGTAGGGCTGGCAAATGGAATTCCATTTTTGGATAACATTGTCCAAAATTATTTTTGAAATATTTATGAGCATGCCTTTGTAGTTAGGGTATTAGGTGTGCCTAATACACTGTTTGAATGAGAGATGGAAAATGTTGATCTTATCCCTCATGCAGTTACAGTTCATTGTTACACACATGCATCCCCATCCTGATCAACTTCCACTACTTCCTTACACCCCAGGCTCTTTGTGAAGTATTTGAATATATATTTTCACTTGAAAGATTTTCATCTCTATCTGATTTCTCAGGCATAATGTAAAAATAGTAATTTATAATAGCACCCATTGCCATTTCCTTTCTTATTTATGTTCCTTTAAATCAAATCAAGTAAGGGAAGGATTAACTTCAGCAAACTATCACAACTGAGAATCATACATGGTATTACATCTAACTTGGGAAGAGCTAGAAATTCCTAGAAGAACAGAAGTAACACAGAGAACCAGAAATTTAGAAACTTGGACAAAGGAAAAATATTACTCATCTTGGAAATTTTTGATATGATTTTCTCATCAGGGATGGGGTGGGAGAGAGTGGAGGGAGGGGAGAATTAATCCAAATGCCATAATTAGTGGGAGAAGAAAACCTTCATAAGCAGAAATTTTTCAATAAAAACATAGGAAAAAATGAACTGCAACTAGGACTGAATATATAGAAGTTCACTTCTTACAGAGCAAGGACGTAATAACTTCTATATATGGTTTTAGCACTCTATTACTTGAAATATTTCATTTAGTTCTGGGTACCACCCCACCAAAAAGAATAACAAGTTGGAAGGAGTTCAAAGCAGCAATAAAAATCAATAGGGGACTGGAAGAAAAAATGGTTTATGATTATGTTGTCTGGCTCATCTAAATACACTATTTCCAGACTTACTATGTTTCCCCATAAAGTTGTAAATACCAACAGCAGGAAGGATTTAGGATTATCACCATATTTACTCGAATAGAAGATGACCCTGATCATAAAACAAGCCCCAATAATTAGATTCTAAACATGGAAAAGTTATAAATGTGTTATAATGTTCCAGGTATAGACTTAATTGTTAGGGTGATAATAATTTGGATTATTATGAAGCACTGGATTTACAGCTGAATATAAGGCTTTACCTGTGGCCTAGCAGAGCTGCTGACCACAAGGCAGAATGATATCTATGCCAGCTATTTGCTTATGCTAACCATCTTAACTGTGTCAACCATTTTCTGAGGGAAAAACAGCAAGTGAATCTGTGTGAGTCTGTGTGCTGTGAATCAGCTACAGTAAGGAATGAGATAAGATAGAGGGGCCCAAAAAAGGGTGGAAGATGGTACAACTTGAGACAAGAAAACAGACTGGAATGTGAAAAACAACACATAATTGGTAACAGAATCCGAGATGAACATATGCAAAAAGGTGAATGGTGATTGATGAAGAAGACTCCAGAAGCTTCCAAGTTTTAGTCAAAGTCCGCGCATTGACCAGAGAAGAAAAGTCAAGGTCTTAGACATACGCTCATAGCAAAAAGGCATGTAAATGAATCAAATGCATAGGCAATTCAATGCTAATGAAGCAACCAGTTAACAGTGGCGGAGCTTGAGATGGGAGGAGAAATGGGTGGAACAGAAGGCGGGATGGAAGTAGAGTAAATATTAATAAGTATAAACCTAAGTGTATAAATATGGGAAAAAATTATTGTTCATTGCGGCTCCCTGTATTCCATCAGTGTGGGAACTAGTGCAAAGCTGTCTCCATTCTGAATAAAGCTGTTGCGAGCAATGTGTGCTGGTGTTTGCTCCCTGCTCTGCTCTGGCTAATGAGTAACAGGATCCATGGGTAATTGGACCGTTGTCTCCCTAATTGTTGGGCGCTGCATGGAGTCAGGGTCTAACATTAGTAATTCTTATAATAATAATAATAATAATTGGAGGTTTGCCTTTAATATGTTCCCCTCCCACTGCTACAGCAGGGAAAATTGTTAAATCTGGGGATCCGGGAGCCCTTTGCTCTCTACCATCACCCATCTTTTTCCCCTGGGAGCCTCTTTCCCCTCCCCCTACTGTCAGACCTTGCTTTCCCTGAGCATATGGAAGTGAGGAGCAAATTTACAAACAATAACTTTGAAATTAAACATGGCTATAGCAATTTGAATATAGTACCAATAGACTTAGCTCATCCAGATCTGATGCATGTTACCTTTTTTTTAAACTGCTACAAGCTTGAACACAGGTACTCCATAAACACACCTTTGAGCAGTAATTTGACATCTACTTATATAAAGTAAAAACTATTCTTTTTTAATCTTTATCAAGGCCAAATCCATTCCAAATTCAATTGGGCAAAGTCTAATAGACACATTCCAAAATTTAACTAAACAGAACTCAATTGTCAAGTCTATATGGCTCTACCACTAGGCAAATATCCTTCCTCCCAGGTCCTTCAATCTGGGGCTTTAGATACTCCCCAAATCCAGGGAGACATCCTACGTGCAAGGCCCTTGTCTCACTTGATCTTAGCCAAAAGGCTGAGTACACAAACTATGCATGATATAGTCCAAAGGAAAAGGCTCATGGTTTACCACATAGTTCATTGGACTGGGCCCTACCAGAGTCAACAGTATTTCAAGCTATGGTGATCCTACATCTCAGCACTGCTCATTATGTGTATATGCTCTAGATATGGCCCTCAAAGGATCAATGTGCCAATTAGCCCTTATTGTCATGAGTCCTGGAATGCTCCAAAAATGTATGTGCAGATGAGGCGCAGGGCAATCTGGTCTAGCTTCATCTCATATAGGGTGGAGAGAGAAGGAGCAGGAGCAGCAGGCTGAGAGAAGGAGCAACAGAGGGATTCCAGGTAAATTCTGTGCAATGTCATGGCTCACCATGACTTGAAAGAGAGTCAATGGTGAGGGGAACTATGCTTAATGGGCACTACCATATATCTCATTCAAATTGGCTGCATTAACTTATTCCTTGGTAAGTTCTCACCAGCATATTTGCCCAGTGTGGGCCACATGTTTTATAGTCATGCTCCATGTTGGCTGCATTTAATCAACTTCATTACTGGTTTCCATTGCTGGACACTGGCTGCTTTTGGCAGTAGTTGAATGATAGGCAATGTATTTAATGAGATTTTGTTCTATGCAATTATAAAATGAGGGGCTCTTTGCCTATGCCAACTGGGGGGAAAAAAACCTTGTCTTGTATTTAAATATGGTACATAGGAATACAGTTGGGTGCAATATGTAAAAACTAAGGGCCTAAATGTGCTGAGTTCAATAAGAGGTTTTCTTTTGATCTCAGGGAGTCTTGGTGCAGGTCAGAAGTAAGGAATTTTAAAATATCAACATTGAAAAATCTTCCTTGCTATAACATCTTTTGGATTGTAGTATTTCTCGAGGCAGGGAATGGAAGCCCATCTCTTGGGACACTTACAACCAGATCCAACAAACTATTATAATAGACTATATTATAATATATTATAATATAACTAGAACAGGGAATAACCCTGCACCATCAGTGCGATGAACAGATCTCTTTCATTTACGTCTTTAGTGCTTTAATGTTAAAGAAGCAAAACATCTTTCAATGCACTCCTATTTTTAAATAGACATGCAGCAACAAAAATGTACCCCCCCCTCTTATTTTTTGAAAGAGAACATTTGACTGTCATGAGTGATATACGCAGAACAGTGCTCTGAATACTAGATGACCATTCTCCAAAGGAAGAAAAATTCTACCCCAACTGCAAGTGTACATTTTTCCAAAAAGAACACTGAAATGTTCCCTTAGAAAGACGGAAGCATGCTTATTTTAACCAGAATTAAGAGTGGGGTATGGTCATCTATAGACATTGTGCTTTCCTGCAGAATGACTGGAGTATGAGTCGCTGTTTCTGACAGGCAAACTTCTTACTATGTAATGATGTGATTAAAAGACCAGTAAATTACTGTATTTCATGCTATGTAAGTCAGTGTTTGAATCTCTCCAAATTATCCTTAAATTTCCACCTTGACTTATAACCATATCTAGGCTCTTGGAAAGTTGGATCAGGTTCTGGGAGCTCGAGTAGTATCAGCCAGCTAGCAGCCTGCCTGGCCAGGCTCAGGGGGCACCACAGCCATGGATGTAAGGCCTGGGCTCCCCTGCAGTTCAGGGGCTGCCCAGGCCATGGGCAGGCTTCACTGAAAGCAGGATCAGACCCCTTGCCACTTCTGCCTTTAGCAAGCTCCTGTGCCTGACAGCATGCCTGGCACCACCTGGGAAGGGGCTGCCTTGCCCCATGGGCAGCACAGGGTGAGGAGGTTAGGGGTGTTGGGCAAAGTCAGCCTCTTCCCTTGCCCCTGCTCAACACCCTGAGCTGTCCATGGGGCAAGGTGGCCCCAGGTGTCCTGCCAACCACAGGAGCCTGCTGAAGGCAGAAGCGGTGAAGGGCCTGATCCTGCTTTTGGCGGAGACTGCTGCTCCCCTTCCCCCCTGCCCCTGCAGCTGCTGGGAAAGCTGCTGGTAGGCTGGGTAGCCTCTGAACTGCAGGGAGACCTGGTCCTTCTTTCTGCAGTGGTGGCACCCCACAGGCCCAGCTGGGCAGGCTGCCAGTGGGCTGTGTGCTGCCCAAGCTCCGAGGGGCCCGATCCAACTTCCCCGGAGCCTGCCAGCATGCAAGGGCCCAATCCTTTTTTTTTTACTTTGATGAAGATCAAAGTAAAGATTGACTTATATACCATATATATGAAAAACCTAACTTTTTTGATAAAAAAATTGGGGTCAACTTCTACACTGTGTCGACTTATACACCATGAAATATGGTACCTATACCACAAGACTTTCAAACCAAGTTAGTTTATAAGCCCAGAAAACCAGTTTATACTGCATTTGGGAGAGATCTTTGACCTTTACCCTACAAGTTTCACATAGCTCATTTTGCCACATGTTTTTGCCATTTGAGAAAGCTGACTTCCACGCTGATTCAGCAGAGGTAGAAGAAAAATGGACTTTAAATGTGAAATTAAGAGAGTTACAGGACTGTGAAGTCCTCTGAGATTCTGTTTAATTTACCATTCTGGTAGGCTGCTATGTTAGCCCTTGTGGCAATGAGGAAACATCACCTCTGAGGCTTTTACCACAAAAAAGAAAATATGTGCAAAGGATTAGATTGTTAATTGCTATATTAAAAGATGGTATTTTTCAGTTGGCATTTGGTGAATGCAGTCCAAGTTTAGTTCACTGACTATTGAGAATATTTACAATAGTTTCACTGGCCTCATCTTGCACAATTGCCATTTTTGAGGGAGCCTTAATGTCCTCTTAAATAGTGCTGAAGTGTGATTTGTGGAACCAGCATTGCAGCCTTGCTGCTTTCCTGCACTTTGTTCATCTGTGAACCAAAGTGACCTCTGTGGGGAGTGTTGGAAA
>NW_005841903.1:4009860-4032907 GCF_000455745.1 Alligator sinensis
TGTTAATATCTGTGGCTTCTGAATGGTGATATTATATTGTCATAGACTCATAAAAAATGGCTGGAAGGGCCCTCAGGAGGTCATCTAGTCTAGAGACAGGCTGAGATAAGTCCATTGAGGATATTTTATAAATCATGTCCTCTCTTCCATTTTTTTCTTCATTCATTTGGCCTTATAACACCTGACTCTCCATATGATTCCATAATTTGTATGAAGATGCATCCTTTTCCTCTGTTCATGGCTCCTAAAGTCTATAACAGATAAGGAGAGACAAGAAGAATAAAAGCTTCAGCTTGTTCACCCTATGAAGTCTTTGTGTTAATGCTTTCAGCCATCATTTGCTGCAGTTCTTTCAGGCCTGTTTGCTCTCCTCTAGGACAGCTTTATATCACTTCTAATGGTCTACTATATGGCCCCACTAGGCCTAGTTAGATTTTGTTTCACCTTGCTGGTTCTGCAGAGGCAACTTTGCACCTATGCCTCTCCATGTTATCTGCTGGTGAATATCATCCAGCTACAGAACCAATACTAGCTAGTGTAGAGGTGGGCAATTATCCAGCCCTAGGGTTGGAGGGCCACTTAGGGAGTTTTGGTAAGCTGTTGCAGGCTGAGTCAGCACCCCGATACCATGTACTGGACTGGGTAAACACCCATTGGCAATGCATCAGGGTGTTGCCTCCCCAGATTGGTGTGACAATGGTGGGGTGCAGAGCTGCAGCCCAGCTGGAGCCAGGTCACAGCAGCAGCGAGGGTGGTGGTGGAGCAGTGTGATTTCTGCATGGATCACAGGGCTGCAGCCTGATCAGAGCCCATGCCTGGCAGCAGCGGGAGCAGTGGTGACATGGAGTTGTGCCCCTAATATTAACATTTATGTGTTGCCTCTGTCAGCAGCCCTCTTCCCCCTCAGCCTGCAACAGCTCACCAAAACTCCCTAAATGGTAGATTACTAGACTGGTCTGGGGGCACTGGATGGAGTGGGCGGGTGGGGTCTCTATGGAGCCTGGCCCAAGACACCTGCAGGCAGGGCACACTTGGCCAAGTGGATACTGTTCCTCGCCTAACTGCAGCTCCGTCCCATCCACTCAGCCAAGTTTGCCCTGCCTGTGGCAGTCCCAGGCTGGTCTCCATGGAGACCTCACCCACCTGCTCATGCCATCAGGTGTCCTGGCATGGTAGATGGTCTGGGGTGGTTGGGCAGTTGGGCAGCAGGGCCAGGGTGACACTGGCAGCAGCAACTGGAAGGAGCTGTCGCTGCCAAAAAGCTGAGTCTGGCTGCTGCACTCCCCAAGCCCTGCTGTGGGCCTTGGGGAAATGGGAATAGCAACATGTGCCATGGCCCAGGCTGCCCCCAGTGAGAGACCCATCACAGGCCCAATAAAATCCCCTTTGTGGGCTGGATTCAGTCCGCCAGCTGTATTTTCCCCCCACCCCGGGCTACTGTGTTAGTTACTTAAATGACATATGAGTGTCTGAGTTCTGCCTGGCAGTTGCTCTGACTATAAACTGGACAACAGATTTCCCTCTCAAAATGTTCTCAAGCCAGGGTAATTCTTTCCTCTATAATATTTGACAATAGCTATTATTTATTCTCCCTCCACTTTTCAGTCATCTTCCACAAAACCCAATTTTCCAAAGATGGCTGCCATTATGTATGAAATTTCAAACCAAAAATAGATGTTGTAATTTTTCCAAATTGAAACACAGGGAGGAGGTGAAAAAGCCAAGTATGCAAAATTATCATGAAAGTACGCTAAAATACAATGGAGGAAAATTCTCAATCTGGCTTTGTGTACCATTTTCCTATATCGTCCATATGAAAAGCCAAACAAATATTTATTATATTTTTGTTATGTAGACATCTGGAAGAGCTGTTTCCTCTCATTTATTCTCTATTGCATTTTCTGAATCAGTTCCATGGGTGGATCATCCATAGTTCTCAATGAGAATTCTGCACACTGGACAAGTGTGGAATATGGCAGTAATGAACAGTACTGTAGATAAGACATCCTCACTATAAATGGAGAAAAGAAGTTTCGAGTATGCTTGAAGATTTATTTTGGCTATTAAGCCTGTTAGCACTGTGCTACTTCATGGTAAGTTTCCTGTGTGTGAGGATTTCTGTGTATTGTTGATACTATTTTTAAAATTGTACTAAATCCATGTTCAGTGAATAATCAACAAAAGTACTTATAATTACTAAAAAATTAGCCCACTAGTACTCCAAGACTCATTTGCTGCCCACTAAAGCACATTTGTTCATTGTATGTAGTTCTTAATAGCAAATCTAATTAGCTTGTTCTTCCTTGGTCCAAATTTTAACAGCATGTCAGATGCATCTATATCTTTTACATTGATTTTATTTTCATAGCTTGGCACTGTCTGATCATCCAGAAAAAGTTAAGACTTAAATACTGTCCATGTCTTACTTTAAAACATGTTGAAGTATGTGTTATATATGTGGGGGCAGTTTCAAAGACAGGGCACAGACAGAAGTGACAATTTTTGCCCTATCTGACTACAGAAAGCAGTCTATAGCCATGACCCAACACAAGTTTATGGCTCCAGACAGCTTAAAAAATGGTTGATGGGATGAAAATCTGAACCCTCATAGCATGAGGGTTCAGATGAAGAAGTTTAAAAAACCAGCATTTTCTGTTACTTTTCTCTACAACCCTCCTGGATCTCCAAGGTGTTTTCAGAATGGGAGGGGGGAAAGGGAGCAGAGGGGATTTGGTCTGGGTGGGGGTTTCAGCCTTGGTGGAGGGTGGGGCAGGTGTATTGGAGCCCCCCTGAACAGCGGGGATTCCAATTCACCCGACCCATCCTCCACAACCGGCTGAGGAACCTCTCAAAAGAGCTCCCTCTGCTCCTTTCCCCCCTCTCATTTTGAAAACAGTGCTGGCTGGGATGCAGGAGGGGCTAGGAGAAACTGGCTACAGGCTCACAGCCAGCAAATAGATCCCCCCCCCTGCCGGAACCAACAGTGAACTTCTGTTTGGTCCAGGGGATTGTTGCAACTCAGAGCACTTCCTGAAAAGTGGTCTCAGTTAGTGGGAAGCTACACTTCTGCCTGCACCCATAATGTTTCAACAACATTTATGTGCTCTTTCATTAGAAAGATTTACAAAAAATTACATTATCAACAAACTGGGAAAATTACTTTAGATCATTTCCTCTGTAAATTTATCTGTCTTGTAGCAAAATATCTATCCTAATTTTTCCTAACAATTTTTTCTAACAATAATCCTAACAAATATTTTTTTCTCTGAGATGTAACTTTTTTGCTCTCATCTTTCTTTGGCTTGAATGTCTCCCTTTATATTAATTTCTTAAGTCAACATTCCTACTTAGAGTTCCACTAGCAAAAGTGTTATTTTCTCCTGAGAATTGTCCATTTTTCTATTTGTTTCACCTATTCCAATACAGCACCAAAAGATCTTGCTGTTTGGTGGCTATTTATCTAAATGGTGTTGGAGTGTTGTTGTAATTGCAATAGTCAAGGAAATATATGGGAAGCAAGGGATATGCTATGTTTTATTGGATCAACTGTGTAGTTGGAAGAGAGGCATAAAGGTAATAAGGTAGGAAATAAAGTTGTTTTTCCTTGCAGTTCTTGATTCATTTTAAGATTTTTCAGAATGCAAGACATGCTATGTAGACACATCACCATTTCTGTGAAATAATTTGCTTCAGACTTCACTCCATAGTAGATTTACTCTGTAGTAAGGAGAGAACATATAACAAGCCTTCCTGAATCAGCTGTCTGAAGTCACAGTATTTTAGCATCTGGCCACTGGTGGTGGATGAGCTAGTCTGCATTGAGAAAAATAGCTACTTTTGAGTAAGGGAGCAGACACAGGGCCAAATCAAACACACTCCTCACTCCTTAAGGAATAACTTTGGCCATGGTTGAGTGACTTGCAGTGGTTTATGGTTGTATGTCATGTGTTCACTCCACTTTTATTACACAATAAAGCCAGTTCTCTCTGTAGCAAATGTGTTTCTGAAGCTTAAGAGAAAGGTATTAAACCCTTTAAATCCTCAATGCCATGAATTTCCAACTACATTTTAACACATGCAGTTTTACATTATGTAACAGCATCTGATAACCTTTTGGTGGCATTATAACCACACCACTCAGATGAACTGGATGCTGTGTTCCAGCATCCTGTATAGCACTGTGTGCTATCACTGCAGCATCCTTGGGAAAGTTAAGGACTAGTTTACTGAGAATTGGGATTCATAAAAAACATTGTGAGCACATTTACACATGCAGTTGTTACTGCGCAATCATTTAGTACTTGCTTTAGCAGTGACAAGCACAGTCCCGGTGCCACACAGGTTGTTTCTGACCCTACTCTGCAGTAGCAACAAGTTACTGCACAGTAGCTCCTTGCTACTGTACAGTAGCGGTGGCATCACAGTTGGTGCCCACCAACTATGTTACGGTAGGCCATAAATCATCACTACTGGAACAAAGTATCTTGTGTAGATGCACCCTGCATTTCTAAAGTGCAACTCCAGTTTTGTAACAGTGTTTTTAAGTTAGATCATAAAAAAACTGTTGCTGGCTTATATACAAAAAAGCCATGCTGTTACTTGCTTATTGTAACTCTGCCAGTCAACTTTATCTCATTATTAAAATGGTAAGTCTTCTAGAGTTATTTTCCATTGGACTGAGTGCCTCTGCCATTTTTAGTTTATTATAATGTAATTCAATATCTTGTTAAATGTCACTTTACTCATGTACACTTTGCTTGTTATACTTTCAGTGTAATAGAATATAGTAACTCCCACCATATCTTAATCTTGTGCTGGTATTCCGGTCATTTTAAGAAGGTGACTTAGTATCGTTCTCCCAGTATCATTCTTGTGTTAATATGGTAGCAAAGGCTCTTTAAAAGAATAACTGCTTTAGGCTATTTGATTGGAAAAGAAGATTTATGCTTTGTAGAAACATAAATCTTCTTGCTGGATTTCTATCTGAGACTCAGATTGGAAAGATGTGTGTATCATCATCATGATCATCATCATAACTACTCTGTATTTCTACATTTCTTTGGAAGCATTAGCCTACAGAACCCAGGAAAAGTTAGTAAGACATACATTGCATATAGGGATCATGTGGTTTGCCCAAGGTATTGCAAGCAAGTGTGTAGTGGAGTCCTGGCTGTAGGAGCCCCAATCTAATCAGTATAGCATAGTTCAAAGCACTCTGAAAATAGAAACACAATAAAAATCAAGTTCTGGACAGTTCAGTAGGATGGGCTGAAAATGAGGCATTAGTTAAGGACAGATCACAAATACCTCATGCAGTTAGTAATTTCATATGTAAATTTGAAACACACTTTAATTTTATATGGAACTGTAACTGTAATGAAATGAAATTGAACTCAAAAGAATAATGAGCTCTAAATTGAGAAATGGTGTGATAATATTTTCCACAGTTAAGTTAGTCAGCCATCTGCATTACTGTCTAGTAATAATTGCATTGCCTGTTTTGAGAAGTGATTCAAGCTTGTAATAAACCCCTTTCTAATTTTAACAAATACATACAAGTTATATAGGAAAGAATAGGGAGCGTAAGGACAATGTACTGGGAAGTATGTGTGTGCATGCCTGCGCATATGTGTGTGCACATGTGCAAGTGAAGCAGTGCATCTGAGTTTTAGTATGAAGCCAGACTGAATGTTCAGGGCCTGAAGGAGAATAAATTTTCTGAATACAGTTTAAGCTGACACCGCACTATTAGTTTTTCTCAAAACCAGCTTTTGTCAAGTCGCCATAAGGATTTTGAAAACATGTATGTAGAGAACTTAAGACTTTTCCTGTACACATAAGTCTCTGTTTTGATGTAACTTATGTATTATGGCTTGGTAAGGTTAAGAGTCTTTAAAATTGCTCTCTGTTCTTTGATAGTAACACTCAAATGCAGTGACTCCTAACTAAGTTTCTAGAAGTTTGCTTGCTTAAAGACTTCCAATGGTAAGCTCTGTGGTCTGTAGCTTTAAGTCAGTAAGCAGAACTTCTGTCATAAGGAAGTCAATGGAATTACAGACTAGAAGAATTTAGCATGCTGAGGATTTGGGAATCCTGTATTGTACCTAAAGTGGGATGACAAAGGAAAGATTGTCTCTCATAATGAAGGGTAGGTCTGAACTGAGGATCAGGGTACATGGAAATTATGGAGAAGTTGGAGCTTGTAGCACAGAGAAGATCTGTTTATACTATTTGAGCAACCACTCAAATAACTACTACTCCTTGCTTAATTTTAGTTTTAACTGTAGTGTCGGGTTAGAAGAGATTCTGGGATTGAATTGGCTCATCTCAAGCTTCTTGGAGAAGCAGGCAGACAACAATTTGTGTCTCAAGAGTCCAATGGTGAATTTGCCAGGTTTTGCCATGGATAAGAGGGATTCTATTCACCTTATATTGGGGGAGAGGAGGATAAACCTTATGACTGTTTTTAAAATGTTCTCAGCAGGCATTATTTCAGTCTGTGGGAAAGAAATGCAATTGGTAGTGCAGTTTTCTTTAGTGTTCTTAAACACTAAGGATCCAGGTTCCAGATGGTGTAATAACTTAACGTTAGCAGTAACAATAAAAAAAAATGTCATGAGAGAAGCTAGATAGCTAAGTGAATACTTCACTCATTAATTCAAATTTATTTTAGATTTGTAGCATTTGAAAATCATAACAACTCGATACTCCAGTCCAGAATGTCAGAAATGTTGTAATATTGTTACAAAGGTACTGAATTGCTGTTATCTCTGGGCAAGAAGCTTCTGACCAAGTGGCTGGAGAGCAGTGTAACTACCCTCTACTCTCATAAGCAGGGTGACCATATGGGACCATGGGAAATCTGGGACATTGCCTCCCCCTCCCAGCCCCTTCCCAAGTCAACAGCACTGCTGGAAGCAAAGCACAAGCAGCTCTGTACTGGCTCTGCCCTTGCCCCTGCCCCTGCCCCTGCTACAGCCACAACCTCAGCAGCACAGCTCCTCTTCCAGCCTCTGAGTTAAGCTTGGAAGAGCAATGAGGCAGGGGAGAAGAGGGGGAGATCCCCATGGAGAACAAAAGCCCTTCCCCCCCATGCCTTCCAGTGTGATCCCACTGCCTGAGAGGGACCCAAGCAATGGTGCCTGGGTTTCATACCCGTTCCAGCTGGGCAGGTGCAGGTGAGGGGAGGCAGCTGAACTTGGCAGGAAAGACCTGGCCAGAACCATGGTCTTAGCTGGGGACTCATGGATCACTGCCCAGAGTGCTGTGTCCAGGGGGGCCGCACATATGCGCACGCGCGCACACACACACACACACACACACACACATACACACACATATGTGTAAGCAGCCTGAGCTCTGGAGGAACTAGGCCAGGCATGTGCAGGCAGGGTGTGCCAATCCAGGACATTTATTTGAATTTTCAGCTACTGGCCAGGACACTGGGACAGCCTAAGAAATCTCGGACAGTCTGGGTGAAACTGGGATGTATGGTTACCTGACTCATAAGGAGTGCTATGGGAACTTGCATACCAGTATAAAGCACAACCTTGCATGGTAAACAGCTTAGAAATAAATTCATCTGCCTCAGAAGGATGAAGAGCTGTGTCAATCTTGAGGTTTTCAGGAGGCAGAGTCTGATTTTTTCCCCTATCATTTACAAAAACTTTACAATAGAATGATTTAGACTGAGGTAAGCAAAACAAAAATACAACTCTGTGCATTCAAATCTGAATTTTACATCTCCTGATTGCTTAATGGCTTCTGTGAAATGAGGTAACTGCAGTTTAGATCCAGTTGAACTATATCAGGGGCAGGTGTCATGGAGTGCCCTCCAGGGCTTGCTCAGGACTGCTATAGCCTTATTTGGTCTCTGCATGAGTCCCCTGAACCCAGCCCTGGCTTTGCTTCTAGAGCAGTAGGAGAGCCCATGTTCCTGAGACTCTGTGGCCTTTTTTCCTCTCACTCTCCTGGTACTCCATGGCTCTGAAGGTACATAAACACATACTCACTTTCCAACAGTTAAGCCGACCTCACTTTTTTAAGTTGACAACTGTCAGAGAGTACACATGTATGTGAAACAGAGTCAACTTAAATGCAATGCAAGATAATACACCTCCAAGTTGCATTAGTTAAGTTGACTTAGCTCACAAGATGGTTGTCACTGTCAGGGAGCTGTACATGTGTATGCTCTGATGTGGCTTAATTTAAGTCAACTTAGTATGTGTGTATGCACCTGAGTCAAGGAGTGGGCATCCAATTCTGTTCCTGAGAGAGGTTTCCCTTTTTGTTGGGAGAGGACCATGAGCAAACTCAAGTTGCAAGCAGCACAGCAGACAGTCTCTTCTGTAGGGTGATGTAATGGGGCAAAAGCCAGGCAACAAGAGGTTTTCTATCTCCTCTAAAGGGGTTAAGCAGCACCTCTGCCCCCAAATTAGCCCACATAGCCCTGAGCACCCCCAGACATACTCAGCTGTTCTTTTTCCAGTCTTCCCAGCTCCCCGGAGCTCTTCCACTTCCTTGGACTGTTGTGGCCAGAAGCTCCTAAGCTGAGGGTGGAGGGGTGAGTGGTGTTTGCTTGTTGTTTGTTTTTTGCTTTTTTTTGTTTTTTTTAGTGTGGTCTCCCATTGCCATTTTTATCTCTCCCTGGGTATTGGGCATCGTACCTTTGCTGGTATGTGAACAAAGCCATTCAAGACTGTGTTCCTCTAGTTCATTTTGTCTTCTCTCACCTGTAGCCAGACCTGCTATATAACCCTTCATTCTCTGTGCACAGGCTAAGAAGGTAAACTGAGTCACATCATACTATAGAAACATCAACATAATTAACACAGAAATAACACAATAAAACCTGTAATATGTCACAGTGAGCAACATTTTGTCACCCTGCACTGGAGCTTGTGAGCTGGCTCCCTGCCGTGGGTTAAAAATCTTTACTTGTCCCCTAGAGAGCTGGAGCTGCCTGTTCTATCTTGGCTGCAGACACCCAGGCCTTCTGCAGGAGATGAACACAGAGCTGCAAGGAGGATGCTGTGGAGGGGATGGATGGCTCAGTACAGCTGTGTACCACCCAATCCTCTGTGCTGCTCCAGACTGGACTGAACCTGCTCACAGGCTGGATGCAGCCTTGGGTCCCTAGATTACCAACCTCTGACCTTCATTGTATCATTGTCAGCAATGCCTTGATTTGGGGATGATCTCAACCGTGGCTCATTGATGGGGCTTGAGGTGACTTAGGAGCCCAATCCTTGAGCTCCTCTCAGTTCTTCATGTTGGTATCCATTTTCTTGAGGTATGCCTTCAGTGTGTCACTGCAGCATTTCCTCTGTATAAACAACTGACTTGATACAATCTTGCAACCATTCTGACATGGATGGGTTGTGGAGCCTGAACCTCAGCTTCCTACAGGCTAACTCACTGCAGAACAAGGACAGTACAACTGTTTAGGCAAGCAGTATTTTTCCACTCTCCATGATGTCCCTATCCTGTGAGCTTTATCCTCCAGGTTATTAGTCCAGCTTGACTTCATGCCAAAATAAACCTTGATTTAAAATAATGTATAAGAAACCTTATAATAAAAAATAGTGGCATTACTTGCAATGCTGGATGCTTTGTTGAGGCTCTGCAAGAACAACTGTGCTGGTCTTTCATTCCTCAATATGTTTTGAGACTAGGGAAACTTAATTCAAGAAACAATGAAGAAGAGTCTTTGCTAGCAAAAACAACCTTCCTTTGCAAGGACCCAGCTGTTGCTATTTGCCTTACTACAGTCCTGAGGGAAGACAGAGGTAGTAAAAAAAGATTGGCTTAGAATAAAGTGGCATATTCTTCCTCTAAGAACATAGGTAGAAGTCTCCCATGGCTCTTATAAGGACCTGGCATCTTTTCCCTCCCCACACATATTTTCAAATGTTTGGAACACAGCTAACTGTAGCACAATCCTGTAAGGTAACCCTACCAGAGCTAAGTACATGGCAATACAAGATCTAGCAATGAGGAACTGAAAAATGGAGTATGGCCTTGGATAGAGGCTGTAGCCAAAACCTGGACGAATGTATGATGAGGGATAATAGTAAAAAGAAATTAATCTTGTTCATCCCTTTGGGATCCAACTCCATTCAAACTGAAAGCTCAAATACATTTTAAATGCACAACATTCCTAATGTTCTGAACCATGATGTAATGATGTAAATTTATATTGTTTCTGGGAATCACCTAGTTGTAAGTTAAATAAGGTCTGAGAGATTCTTTTTATGGCATGTGAGCATTGTTTAGTCTTTAAGCAATGCTTGAATCCCCTAGGAAATTGTTCCCAGGAAGCCAGTAGCAAACAGCAAGCAAAGTTGTTTACTGCTTTCTTCTCTAGCTAGGATCAGCAATTGTGGCTGAGTTGCTCCCTGGGACCAGGACAATGTTGTTCTGGCCAAGATTCCTGAAAGAGGTGATCATCTGCATGCTGTTTTTAACCATCCCTAATCAGGGACTAATGTAAACAATGTGTATTCAACAAGTTGTACTAAAAATACACCAAGACTCTGCATCAATAGATCGT
This sequence comes from Alligator sinensis, assembly GCF_000455745.1. Taxonomy (NCBI): domain Eukaryota; kingdom Metazoa; phylum Chordata; order Crocodylia; family Alligatoridae; genus Alligator; species Alligator sinensis. Next base: position 4,020,413 of record NW_005841903.1, read on the forward strand.
TTCTCCAAAGGGAAATTAACTTGATACCAACTATTATCTAGTAGAAGACACATGATATTCTCATAAGGGGTTGTGGCCCCCATTCCAACTTCCACTATAACACTTCATCCTCACTAATCATTACGTAAATCATGCCTCTCACTCTATTGAAGATAAAAAATTCTCCAGCTCCAGTATAATGTGCAATGTACACATTATGTATATTGTATTTATAAATTCTATTGTTCTGAATTTAGGAGCATCTCTATTTCGCTGATACTGTTTGGAACTGATGGCTGCTGCTCTGATGCATGAATCATCAAAATTCTAGATAAAATGTGCTTAACTCTGCTCTGATCTCAACAGATTATCACTGGCCCAGATTTGCATTGTGGCATATATTTAGTAAACAATTTGTTCACGTTTACCCATAGTGAACTGGTTTTCTTTTTAAAATATCCATATCCGTTGCAATATGAATCTTCTTGGGCAAATACATGCACCCAATAATACTTGGTAAATAAGCTCTTTCAAGGAATGGACCTATTAATGACCTGGTTCTATCTATAGAAATCAGAATAATGTAGTTTGGTTTAAAATGGCATAGGCCCAAATTCTAATCTCAATGATCACTGTACAAATCAGGATTAATATTCCATTGACTTTTAGAGCTACCCTGGAATTACATTGGGTTAAATGGAGTCAACATCTACCTTTATGTTTCTATATATAAAATCTAGTGAGAAGCAAGTGTACCCACAACTCTGCATTTTACCTTTTCTCATAGTTACAAACACAGGTACTTGGACAGCAGTCTATAGAATATGCAAAGGTCCAGTAACATTTCTAAATTAAATGTATTTTTACTAGCAGAAAGCAATATCTAGACTACTGCATATATGAAAACTTGGAGGAAAAACATCTCTTGAGGAAAAGATTTGCAGTATTCAACATCCGTAACATAACAGATACATAAATAAAAAATGTTCATGTACTGTAAAACTTAAATGAATTATGGAACAATTAAAATATTGTAAAACCAAATTTGCTAATCTAATGTGTGCATATCATTTCTCTGCACCAAGTTTAGATAAACAGTAGTTTACCACCACCTGGATCCCAATAGAGCTAAATCAGGAAGCACTGGGAAACCTGGTATGTGAGATAAGGTAGAAAAAATGTACCAGACGTTATTAGCAGAATTTTTTTAATGTGACTTGAGTGAGCAGATGAGAAGCTGAAAGGTCTGTAAGTGGTATATCCCTGGTTTTAAAAGAACCAAAGCATAATATTAATGTTTAAGGTTTATCTAGATGGTGTCCATATTCACCTGAAAATAAGACTTCATTCTGAAAGTGTATTAATATATTTTTTCTCCAGAAATATTACTTGTTTAAAAAGAAATGGGTCCTATTCAGATAAATATATAAATCCATTCAAATGAATGCTAGTCTCACAAGTGAATCAGAGGGCAAAACTAGGTTTTCTAGATACAGAGCACACAGAATCCATTCCCTTCCAAAATAATGTATCTAGGCTGGGGTGGATCCAGGATTTGGCAAAGGGGGGTGCAAGAGCAGCCACCCATGCTGTATGGGTGACTGCACCCCCTGTGCCCAGCCTCCTCTGCCTCCTTACACCAGTGTGGGCAGAACACACCAGCAGGAGCCTCTGAGGACTTTTTTTAAAGTCCCTAAAGCATGTAAGAATCCCCCCCTCCTTCCCTTCCATGCTCAAAGGCATGTCACCTCCTCTAGAGCACATAAGTATCCCCTCCCTTCCCCTCCATACTTTTGAGGCATGGTCCAGTCCAAAATAGGGATGAAGCCATGCTATTGAACCCCTGGTCAGCCCCTGTACCTAGATGAGGATCTAACTAAAACTTGAATTATAATGAGCATGTTCTAGGATAATGAAGGCATCTGGGATTCATCCTACTTTTCTAAATAACGCCTCCTATGTGAGCAGTCCCAGACTTTGTGAGCAGCTCACCCCTGCCTAGATTGTTTAGTCAGTGAAGCTTAAGCGTATCATTATTTATTATAGAACTGCCTAGAGGCCGCAACTGAAATCTATAAATGGATTTTCACCACATTGGTTGTCATGAAATTATTCTGTTTAACAACAGTTACTATGCAGAGGCATCTGATAATATCTCAGTATTCTGTTATATTTAGAAATTGAAATAACTGTGATCTCTCTTGGCAAATGCTGACCTTTTCATAGCAGCTGCTATATACCCTACCACTATGGGCCTAAACAAAATCTACTGAAAGCAATAGACTTCTACTGACTTTAGTCAGCTTTGGATCTGGCACCATGAGTGGGTTCCAAAGAGAGTGTACTATATATATGTAACTTCTCCATAAGAGATTGTTGAATTAGCTATTGTCACAGAACTATAGTTAAAAGTATAGGTTTCACTCTCCTAGTGCATTGGATTTGAGAGTGATTGTGTTTAGTGCTAGCAACAAGGAACTGGAATATTACATTGAATTGCTTTGGTACCATGACCTCTCATTTTATCTGCATAGACAGGAGTGGTGGTAAGTAACCATTGCCATTTTTATTTGTTCAATATTTGCCACTGGCTATCAAACTCAGGTAAATAAATCAGGGGTGTATTTTCACTATTTTAAAAATGATTTGTTAATTAAAGTCCATATATTTCAAAATAGCCCAAAGCCATATCCATTATGAAATTGAATGTGGTATCTCTGATGCACAGTTCGGATACAGTATTGTGAAGGCCTGGACTGGGTATAAGCATAAATTAAGTCAGTTAAGGATGGCAAGTTCTACACAAACTCTTCAGTTCACTTGCTGTTTGATTCTGCAAGATGCTGAACACTGTTGCCCTGATCTAGAAAATCACTTCTGCATGGAGTTTGCTTTAAATATGTGACTACAGACATTGAAGTCATTGGGATTTGTCATACTTAAAAGGTAAACACCAACTTCGTGCTTTGCTGGATCAAGGTGAGAACGCTCAGCACCTTTCAGAACTGAGCATTAACTAGAATTCTGTCTCCTTTTTGTGAGCACTGCTAGACCTGATTCTTTGTCAGATGCCCATCTGTGTAGTGGGACAGAAAGAGACAATTAGACCTGTCTAATGTTATGGGCCCAAGACATTTTCAATGTTATGCTATAGACTAATCTAAGTAGTCTCTCTCTTGGTAAATAACGTTTTTATATTGTCTTCTCTTCCTAGGTACTCCGAATCATACAAGCGTGAAGCACTAGCAGGCAAACGTGTCATCTCAAACTTTGCTCAAATGAGTCTATATTGAGACTAATCTTCAAAATAAACTCCAAGACAGGTGGGTATCAATGCCTCCTGGAAGGGATAAATTAAAAGTATCACAGTAAGTTGCAACTAAATGGAACCTTGTAATGGTTCCTTGTAAATACTAACTTTCTCCTTTACTCACTCATTATGCCTGATATCTAGTTTTAAAAGCTAATTGGATTTATGTCTTGTGTAGGAAAACAACACATGGTATTCCATGGTTTTTCACTGGATGTTTTAAAATGTCTCGTAATTAACTGACTTCTAAAAGGCATAAGCATGCTGATGATGAAATGGAAGTACTATAAGAAGTAATTAATTTGAAGAATCTAGTTTACTATATAGCTGGTTTTCTGGGTATTTTTTAGTAGTGCTATTTCTATGGCTCTTTTCGTGTATATTTACCTTTCTCCTGTGTTTGAAAAGTGGCTGCCTTATTCCTAACTTTGGTGTGACTGTTTACATGTCTGTCAAATAAATCATAGAAGCACACATTAAGGAAATCTGGGACATGCATACTTTAAGACATGACCAACTCTTCAGTAGGAAATGTTTACTAATGTGCAAAAGGTTAGATGTTAACTATTTTGAGGTCAGGGCACACTGTTCCCTCAGAAAAAATTAGTAGGGACCTAAGAAGAATGAATTGCATTTGAAAGAGTCTTTAAGTTTATTCCATCTTTGCAATGGTACAATAAAAAATATCACACACAAATCCCTGCCTCACAAATTTCCTGGACTATCACAACCACATCATTTCAGGACTAAGGAGGATAAGATTTTTCATCTTCCTTGAAAACACTTAGAAGTAATTATCCAATTGTATGTCACAAACCCTCTGCTTCCTATAATTGCAGGAATGGAAAATTGATGATTCTCAGTTGTTCCCGTGTTTTTACCTTCCAGTTCTACTGATCTTTCTTATTCCATAGGACAAAAGCTACAGCAAATCACAGAACTGGGTTTCTGGGTTTCTTATGGTAGAAAATCTATCTGGCCTTCAGAAGCATTTCCATTTTCAAGCATTTCCATTTTCTTCCTCCTACAGTGCGTTACCTAGATTTGGGATTGAAAGGAAAGCTCATTAGTATTCCTACTAATGGAATGGCTCTTTTCCCATCTGGAGTTAATCTTAATAGTACTTTTATTACATGCATGTGAAGAGTACAGTATGGGCACATTAATGTTGCTGCTAAAGCCTTCATTTTTGCTGCTCTTCACCTTCTCAGATTTCAATGGTGTATCCTCAATGTTACATTAGTAAAAGCTTTATATTTTGCATATTCTGTGTACTTTGACTGAATGAGCCTTGCAGCAATCCAACCAAAAGGGAGTGTATTGGGAATAAATCCACTGAACTCATTCCATCTTGTGGTGTTGGTAACAGGATAATGGGATCAATCAAATATCATGCTGAAGGACCTAAGAAGCCAATAACTTTCAAACTAACCAAAGATGCACTTGTGGGGAAAGGAAGCTGCAGAATCAGATATCAATTTTTATTTAGTTCATATGAATGTTACAGAGTTTCACTACCTTAGATGGTCACCAGAAGTGGTAGGAAACCTAAAGTCACTCTGCTGAGATACCCTGCTGTTCTGTCTATGTGAGTTTCCACCCTGCATGAAACCAAACTTCTCAGACATATTCTAATACTGTACTAGTAGGGGGTGTTTCATAGAGGTGTGGTAAATCCAGATTAGTTAATCTTTGTAAAAATGTTTCGATAGGAAGAGATTGCATTGTCAGGCTAAATGCCTATTTAATTCTTTGAACAGGGAGTGGAGGGGTGCAAAATATAAACTAGGCTAAATCTTCAGCTTGGGTGTACTAGCATAACTAGTGCTTAAATTAGCTCCTTATAAAAAGAACTAATAGTAAAGAAATTAACTGGGTAAGCGCATAAACATGCAATAAAATCAAGTTTTATATACAGATCAGTAGCTTTCTCTTGCATAACTAAATATTCACGTTGTAAAATTCTCAGTTGCTATAGATCTGTGTAGCTCCACTGCAGCCAGTGGTGTAGCTCTGATTTACTTCAGCAGGTCTGGTATGAGTATCTATGATAGTAAATAGATTACATTTTTTTAAATGTTTGGTAATTTTTTAAATATTGCGATATGTTCTGCTTCCTTAGCTGTCTATACTAACAGAAGTGAAGCTTTCTCTGAATCAGCTACAGGCTTTACAAGTGGCATCAGGATAATAGAACCTTGTATTGCAGAATAACTCTCTTTGAAGTCGATAGGAATTTTGTCTACATAAAGATTAAATAGGTAGGCACCCTCTTCTGTGCTTCACAAGACAAGGAAAGGTTACCAGTGGAGCAAAGGCATGTTATTTCAAGCTGGTTTCCAACTTTATTATGCAAGATAGTGGTAAAGTTTATGTAAAGCTAGGTTGATTTTTCTTGGTATATGCATTTAGAACCCAGCCCTACATCTTTTAAAGTGCAGGAGGTTTCTGCTGACTTTAATAATACAGGATTGGACCTACAACCACTTACAAATATTGTTTTAAGTACCTCCTATAAGTCTTGTACAGCTGCCTTTCTTTTGGCCTCTTAGTCTAATAACTGTCAGTCTGCACACATATTGTTGCACAATGAGAAAAAAAATTCAAAGTGAAAAGTTTGTCACAATCAGTAAGTATACACATTGTTTAAATAAATATAAGATAACAAGAGCAACTTAAAGGACACACTGACAGAAACTTGATTTCTACTGTGGCATATGTATTCTGCATACCTAACTGGTGCAGCATTGATATATTTTGCTTGGAAAAAATATTTTTTAAAGCGTCTTAGGAGCTTGGTCACTTTTGGTACTGTGCTCTCCATCAAATGAAAAGATTTTAGTGGAATTTCTGTGGAGCAAACTGTTGCAGCATTTAAACTTTCATAAGACAGCATCAGAAGCCTCTGTTCAGAACCCTCCAGCTTTCCTTGTCCAGCAAAATCAGACTGTTTTTAGATCCTTCCTTCCTTCCTTCTAGACTTGCTAGCTCTAAAGCCACACAATACCTTTCCACCATTCCCCTTTTATGCCAGTTTTGACTTGTGTGTGTAGTACTACTCTCTGGGGTCTGTCTGCAAAGAGGACTAGAGACCTACCACTTAAGAAACAGGGTTTTTTTATGTCTAGTGGCAGTGGTGTAACCACCCATTTCTGTGCCTAGGGTGGTAGTGGTGCCTAGTCCAGAGGCAGTGACTGGCAGTTCAGTGATGCAGAGAGAGATGTCCCTTCCTTTTTTGCTGCTGATACAAGTCAAGCAGCCATTAAAAAAAAAAGAACTGGCTGCATAAAAGGTGAGAGGGTTAACCCTTTCTGATACTTCCCTCCCCCTCCCCACATCCTGTTTCTGCTGGACAGTACCCTTGCACTGTGGGCTGCTGTCACACAGGTGCTGCCAACCCTGTCATTGTTGCTTTGCCCTCCCTACTGCCATAGCTGGAGCTGCTGCATGGTAGGTGCAGGTTGTGGGGAAGGGGAAACAAGAGGGTGACATATGCCTTCGGCTCCATTTCAGTACCCACACCCAGGCAGTGCCAGGGGATCATGACCCACTCACCTATCCATTGTTGTGTTACTGCCAAGTGGCAGACATTTATGTTTCTAGATCTTCAAAAGACAAAGCTCTAGACCTAGTTCCCGCACTGTGTGTGATCAGTATAGTAATTGAGTCCTTTTGGAACACAGGGATTTGATACAGATGACATTCAATTGCAGCATTGGACTTTTTGCAACTTCTAATGTTCAGGTATGTGTCTTTGTGTAATTCGGCTGGTGGGTTGTACACATGCAGAGGTATACAGGCATTGGGTGGTGTGTAAGCTCCTTGTTGGCTTACTGGAACAGCTAAAAACCTAATACTTTCTACAGCTCCAGCTGTCACAGAAGGGATTCCTGCTTTAGCTCATAAACTCTTGGGAGCAGGGATTATGATGTCCCTTGTTTTGTCAAGTCCCTACCATGTCTTTTGTTTAAGGGAACTCCACTCCAGTCCTAGAAGCTGTTTGGAACAGAAGGGTTTGAATTCTGGTCCATATTCTCCAGGTAAATCACATTTATTAATTAATTGCCTGTTGCTCACCACATCTCCCTGGATGCTTTTTAGGCTCAGCAGTAGGTAATTGGTGGCAAAGAGGAGGCTTGTTTAGAGAGCATGGTCTGAGAATGTGTTGGTGAGAGAGGGTTGTTAAGAGCTAATGTATCATGTTGCCAAGGCAAGCCATTCATTGTACCCAACAAAAAGCTTTATTGCTCCTACAAAATCAAAGAATTATAGTACACATTCTTGGGTGCCACCTACTGGCACCTTATCTAGTAATTACTTGCATATATACAGAACATTTCTGTAACAAGGATTAGGCCTCTTGGGAGAAGCTAGTCCAATGGTGCTTGTTGTCCACCAAGTAAAAACCTTCTCCCTGCCTTTTGATAGGATTCCCTGGGAATTACCCTGTTTCCTAAATGGTGAGGTGTATGGCATTTTTTTCATGTGAATGCTTTTGTATTTGCTGAATGATGTTTCAGCATGAAAAGACAACTGCAGTGCACTTCCTATTATAAAAAAATGTTTTGGTATTTTTCTTTCTGAAGCTCTCCTTTGTAGTTTTATACAGCACCTTTCATGCAGTCATATTAGCCATTTTAGAAACACTATTAAGCCTCGTAGCATCTGTGTGAGGAACAGATAAGTTCCAGTTGCCTACATTGCGAAACTGAAGCACAGAGGGAAGCTAAATAATTTTCCTGATATCCTACTGTAGCATAGCCAGGAATAGAAATGGTTAGTCTTATTTTCTGGGCTCAGTCACTAGTTAAATGAAATTTTCATCAAACACAAATACATAATAATGGTCTGACTGTATCCATATGGATACAGCATAGTTAAAATTTAGGGAGCAGATTATGCATTTTCATCTGTTGGTTACATATAATTATTATTTTTTAAATTAGACTATGACAAAAATTCATTTGCGAGATAACTGCTAAATGATGCTATTGGAGTTATTTACCACTTGTGAATTTGACCTTTTGATTTTGATCTGAAAAATATTTTCTTATTAGGATCTCCTCTTACTCACCCCGCTTCAGCATGCAAGTTTGGAAGTGGGCGAGAAACCCAGTCTTAAATTTAAAATCTTTGTTGTTTTAGCTACATCTCTTTCTTTATATGTAGCACGTTTTCTTTTTCTTGGCATAGTTTTTTTTTCCTTCATTACAATATGAAAAGTTCCTCATATATAAGTATAATACTAAAATGTTATAACGTGTATTTATTTATGTCTACGTTATTCTGATTTGTCTGTGGATATTCCTTGTGATATTTTTATTTAAGTGTAAGTTAATGGTTCATAATGAAGGCTATAATTTTAAGCAAATCTTTCTGCTAAAATTGGCTGGCTTATTTCTTCCCTAAATCCATATATTTTGTATATAAAAAGTGTGACTGTCCTGCTTGCAGGGAATATTTTCCAAATAGATTAATCTTTTTAAACTGCCAGTGTCTGAGTTGGAGTACTTCCCATCTGTGATACTGTACAGAGACTATCCACAAGGGGGAACTGTTTTACATAAAGAGAACTTGTTTCTTGATGTTTTTCTTGTTTCTCAATACTGCTTTCTAAACTGAACCATCCTGATTATGTTAACCTCTCAAGATTGGGCACCAGATTTTATCATGAGGTAGCTACAGACAGTGCAAAACAAAATGCAGTATTCACTCAAGTTGTGTAAATACTAGCACTTAACCAAACAAGTCATTCAATTCTTTTGTTGCAAGATTAAGTAGAAGAACTAATATGTATAGGTTTTGTGTTTACTCAGAATAGGTGATACCAGGAAATGTGGCTTAAATACTTTGTTTGTTTTGAAGGGAACTTCAAATATATTTGCTAACATAGGAAATTAAGCTTGCAGCTTCTGTGTACTTTATTTCTAAACAGAAAATATTCTGTGTACTTTATTTCTAAAAAGAAAATATTCAGGAAAAAGTGACTTTTCTGACATAGACATGATCAAACACTTTAATAAATTAAATTAAAAAACCTAATTTCCATGCATTCACAAATCACTAGTGAACAAACTACAATATTATCTCATTTATTTGTGGTTTGACATTTCTTCAAATAGTTTTTGGTCCATCTTGCATGAAAAATTCATGGAAAATATTCAAAATGTGAAGGTTACCTTCTGACTAGGTAAGTGACATAAGTTGAAATCAGCAGGTCTCCTCTGTATGTGAAGTTAAGCCTATGCATAAGTTTTGGCAGGCTAGGGCATTAAACAACTAAATAGCAGGAAAAATTTAAATTGAACGTGGTCTGTAAAATCTAGAATTCAAATAGGTACTGTCTGATTAGTTATTAATATTTGAGCAAAATTGCATAAAATTATTTTTTACAAGACATTCACAATAAATGTTTTATCCTACAATGGTCATATGTGAAGTGTAGGACTAACATTTATAATAAAATCATTTGAGTTCTTGTTTCACTCTGTCTTGATCCTTTCTTTAAATTATTATTTGTATTTGTGGAAATGCCTCTGGGAATATACGATTTTATAAATGTCTAATGTATATGGTCATATATTTCCATAACACTTGGAAGGATCTCACAGCTACTGTTGAACTGGAGGACAACCAAGTATTTAGGAAACTTAAAGTAAATTAACTAAAAGAGGACGTTAAAATATGAATGTTTGTCAGGGCTGAGAAATCTTGTGACTTCTAAAAGCAGTAGCTAAAGGTGATAGGTGGCTCTTACTTCCCACTAAAAAATAAAGACTAAATTCCCTAACCCCTCTCAAGTATGAGTCAGGGGAGTAAGATAAGCCATGGTCAGTGCCCTGCAGATCAACATCTTGTTCTCTGTCCTACCCAAAGTTCAAAACAAATTCTAGTATACGTGTCCCCTTTGATAGGAATCATGACACTGATCATTTGTTGCCCAAGTATTCAAAGACAAAGAACCTGCAACTTCTTTTGCCTGTAACAGAAAAACAGGCACTAAACTTCATGTTTGCTATTTGTTTATTAGTAAAGCATTGATACTCAGATCATAATTCCTGAGCCATGAGAAATATATATATTAAATGTTGCGTGCATTGCATTGTATAAAGACCAGAAGATGACAAACCATTGCCACTAGATTGAAAACTTGCCACACATCAGTACCCCATGTATTGTAGTTCTTTTTCTTTTGAAATGAAGTACATTTCTAACATTTTCCTAAGTGTGTATGTGTTGCTGTGGCTCTCTTTAATATGGACTGCACACATGGCTTCTGAAGACTGAGTGTCATAGAATTATAGAAAAGTAAGGTTGGAAGGGACCTTAGGAAGCCATCCAGTCCAGCCCCCTGCTCAAAGCAGGACCATTCCCAACTAAATCATCCCAGACAAGGCTTTTGTCCAAGCAGGTCTTAAAAACCTCCAAAGATGGAGATGCGACAGCCTTTCTGGGTAACCTGTTCCAGTGCTTTCCTACCATCCTAGTGAGAGGTTTTTTTTTCTTATTTATCCTAAACTTCCCTTGCTGCAATCTGAGACCTTTGCTAAGTAAAGAGATCCTTTCTTACGTATACCGTGTGCTAAGGGAGGTCTTCTTGAACTCCAGCCCCAAAGCCCTCTGGAAAATTATTTAAACCACCAGGTTCTGAGTCTGGTTTCTCAGGTAGGTGATTATCTACTAATGACCATTTTGTAGTCCAGGCTGTTTTCTGAGGTAGCTTTTCAAGGTCAGTTATGGCAGGAGCACTCTCTGGATTTGTACACTGGAGGAGAGCAACAGGCCCACTTTATAACACCTAGAAACTTCTCTCCTGGATCCATTTGCTAATTTCCCCATGGCCATTAGCCAGTTTAACACTTCTGCAGTTACTGTATTATGTCATCTCCATGAAGAAGGAATCTCTCAAACCACCCCTGGAAAATATGGCAGTGCATGAGAGCAAAATATGACAATAAATTTGCACAGTTGGATAAAACTGCATTATTTATTTTAGTGGTCATATTCTTAGTGAGTAGGTTTTTTTTTTTAAAGTGCAGCCACATAAAAGGCTTAGCGTGCTCCTAATCTCATTACTTAAACTTTAAAAAATCCTCCATGACAGATGCAGAAACAGGCACCATTTCTGTCAAAGGTTAGGCAATTATTATTTTATAATGGTGGCTTTGTGCACAAGCAATAAATAGATATCAGAGGGGGAAGTGTTATGCATACACAGCCTTTTGTATTTTACCCTTGGAGAGAGAAGAGAATCTGAACAATACTTTGTGCAGACAACAGGGTTAGTAGAGAACGACCCAAATGGGGATTAATATACGTATGTGTATGTATGTTATATACATATGCATATGTATTGACACTTGCACATGCCTACATCTAAATATGAGTGTCTAATAACGTGTTGTGCTGCTTCTCAGTGGGGATGGAGACAGGCAAGGGCAAACAATGGTTTGTTGTTGTTTCTCCTGCTGCCAGTGGCTGCTCTAACCTACAGTTCCTGTTCATTAGGGTTAATTTCAGGGAGACACCTGGGACCTTCATCCATTTACCCTGTTTGTGCTTCCTGCCTCTGCTGTGTTTTGACAGTAGCTTCTTCTGTTAACCCTTTTTCTTTAACCCAGGGGAAAGGGACAAACAATGGTTTCCTGATGATGATTTTCTCCTTGTTCCTGCAAGCTTTAAAAACAGCTACCCCTGCTCTCATCCTCCGGCACCTGCTGCTGCAACTCAACCAGCCCTGCGAAGACCTGAATCATTCCCTTTTCCCAACCTCCCCCCCCCCTGCTCCTGGCAGGCAATTCCCAGAACAACCCCGATCCAAGTTTCCCTTCAGATGCTGAATACAACCGAAATCATACTCCCCCCCACCCCCGGAGCCGCTTTAACGCCTCTGCCCTGCTTCCCGGCCCCGCTGAATCGCGCCGGGCTCGCGGCTCCCATGGAGGGCGATGAGGAAGAAGCGGAATGAATGGCAAGGGGAAGCGCTGCCCCTGACCAGCGGCATCTCCGCGCGCATCTCGCCGCCCGCCCGCCCGGCATCTCGTATTCCGGTCACTGCGATCTGCTGTAAGGAGAGGATGGCAAACAGCGGTATTGAAAATAAATTGCATTAGCGGCGCGGGGGAGGGGAGGGCTGAGGCGCGGCGCTGGCGCTGGCGGTGCGTCACGGCAGTCACCGAGGCAGCCAGGAGCGCACTGGCTTTTGC
>NW_005841903.1:4033799-4069468 GCF_000455745.1 Alligator sinensis
CCGCCCCCGCGGGGGGCAAGAGCAGGGTAACCCCCCCGGCGCGGGGCCGCGGCCGGCGCTGTCCAGCGAGCGGGGAGCGGCGCCGCCTGCCCGCGCTCCGCCGCGGGTGCCTGGGCGGACGCCGGCGCATCTGGCCGCCCGGCCCGCCTCGCCTTGTTTTGTTGCCTGGCAAACGGAGCCCTGTCTGCTTCAGCTCTGGTTGCTAGGGTGCTGGCAGGCTTTAACGCGGGGCCCTTTGCTATCCCCCACGGCACCAGCGGATCAAATCACGACTTTTTGAGTCGCCCCAAAGGAAGCAACGGAGCGATGCAACCCCGCGCCCGCCCGTCAGGGGATTTGCCCCGTGGAGTGCTGGGCTCGCTCGCGTCGGGGTCGCCCAGTGCTAGCCGCCCGGGCTGTGTGCGCGCTTCAACCCGCGGGTGAACGGCGAGTTTTCACCCAAGCGTACAGGGCTGGAGGGCTGGGGAGCAGGGCTCGGGAGGAGAGGCCGAGGGAACCGGGCTTTAGTGCGGAGAAGACGAGACTGAGAGGGGGTTAACAGCAGCCTTCAGCTCCCTGCAGGGGGGCTCCAAAAGGGACGGAGCTGGACTGTTCTCAGTGGTGGCAGATGACAAGACAAGCAGCAATGGGCTCAAGTTGCAGCAAGGGAAGTTTAGATTAGAGATGAAGCAGGTACTTTTTCTCACTAGGCGGGTGCTGAAGCACCGGAACAGGCTACTCAGAGAGGTGGCCAAATCTCCATCCTTGGAGGTGTTTAAGACCTGGGTAGAAAAAGCCTAGGCTGGGATGAGATAGTTGGGGATCTGAGCAGGGGGTTGGACTACATGATCTCCTGAGGTCTTTTCAAACCCTAATTTCCTATGTTTCTGCAAGGTCGCATAGCAGAAAAATTATCAGCCGATGGCCCTTCTTTCATTTTCCTTTCATTTATAACATAACCCTGAAACGTGAGTTGATGGAGGAGAGGTTTTTCAGGTATCACAGAACTGTAGAACTCAACCGTATCTTGTGAAAATTAACGTGTATGCATTTGCATGTTTGGGAAAATGCTGGTTCCCAGGGAAAGAAATCCAAGTTCTTGAGAGAGAGGGAGTTGGCTAGATGAGTCCTGAGTTCCCTTTATACATTTTTAGTACCCTTATCTCCTGAGGGTGAACTACATTCGTGTGGGAGGAAAAGCTATGGACAATCCTAGGAGGCAAGTGATGCCATTGCTTGCATCTTCACCTGTGAGTCAAAAGCCAGAGTATGCCAGTATCTTGGCAAATGGCTTACTCATAGAGCCTTCAGCTTTTTCACCCAAGGGTTCATACATCTCTTAAAGAAAGTTAGGAAAAGCATATCTTAACCATGCATTTGCAAGTCGTAATATACCGTTTAGTTGAACAGTTTCCTTCACGTTCCAATCCTTTTAGGTATGTATGAGTCTTCTCAGGGTTTACTTTTCATCCACTAGTGTCTACTTCAAATCTCCAAGCTACAGTAGTCAGCTCCATGAAGAGCAGTCTGTGGAAGAGGTGAGGGAGGTCTTTGCAGGCAAGGAGAGATGTACACCTTTTTAGGCCCCTTTGGTAAGGGATCATAAGAAAGGTTGCAATCTTGCATTCTTTGTATACCTCGGTTGGGGTTCTGGATGCACAAAGAAGGCATGATTGGCTGCTAAAAGGTTAAACAGCTGCTCACAAAAAGGACTGGGTGAAATAAAAAGTGAAAACTTCTGCAAAAGCTGTGTGTGACAGGGCCACATAGGAAGGGCTGCCAATAAGGCTACAGCTGCAGTAGATGTGTGTGAATGTGCTCGTTCATGACATGTATGTAATGTCCTGTAGGTAATGGTGAGCCTTGGCACCTCACTACCCAATTTTCTTCTTGATAGGCTGGGAGCAGGGAAAGTCTGGGATATCCTGTACCAGTCTCAGTGATCTCAAATAGATCTTTCCCATCTCTAATTTCTATGACTTTAAGCAAATAGTCACAAGGAGCAGAATTACAGTGCCAACAACTGTGGGACACTGAGTTCATTCAGGTTCCAGGAATTTCCATAGCATCTTATTCCTAACAGTAGCAAAGAAATTACCATATTTTATGTTTTAGAACCCCAGTATAAAGCCCAGTAGGATTCTCTCAGCTTCACTTTGGGAACCTATTTCATTTTAATGGCTGTGTACTTTAGATGTATTTTTTAATTGATTTGTGTTTGCAATGGGGTTGGATTTTTAAAAAAATGATATTGAAAATTATCCGTATGTAACGCTTTATGCTGCTGCCCTTGTTTTAGGGACAGGAACGGAGAGTCAAAGGGAAATGAAAACATGTGCTTGAATCCTCCTCAGAATTCCAAAGCCAATTTATGCTGTTCATATTTATTAATATTATCATTTTTGCTGTGTAGTTATTTAAGTAACAGTATTGGCTGTTATCCTTAATTTGAAAGATTAGTTTTTTGTGGGGGGTAAGGGGTTTGGCTTTTTTCTTGTTTTTTTTTGGGGGGGGTGAGGGTCAAAGGTTTTTTATTATATCTTTTATTGAACCAATTGTATATTTGGGATAAAAGTTTGACAAGCTATTGGGTACAAAATAGCCTTCTTCAGGTCTTATTTTTTAAAAATTTGTGAAACTGAATGACATTTGTTCTGACCGTGTTATATCAATGCTTCAGGAAATATAAGTCACTGCAATTTTTAGCCGATAATATTTTCTCTTTAACAAGTACATCATACAGTAATTTTCATTTTATTAAATTTACTTAGCGGTTTATAAAATACTGTTTTTCTAAGTTTGCATTGACCTCTCTATTCTAAGAAGAAAGTAGATCTTTCCTTGGGTTTTTTTTTTTTGGAAGAGAATGTTAGTTGTGGCATGCTTGTCTATGTCCCTTCACAAAACCGTTCTTAGATTGATATTAAAAAAAGGAGACTCTGCAATTTGAATAAGGTGGTTTGGACTCTGATCATATTAATTACTCTATTGTTAATGGCACAGTAGAACAAAAAACAAATATCCAATGTCATACTTTGTATAAACTGATTGCATACTTTGCCCGTTTAGGGTGGGGGGCATCTCATTGCTACAATGTCTGTGCTGTATTAGCTCTGCAGCTGCAGTTCATCTGTTCTTGATAAACCAGGCTGTAGCAGGCCCTTGCACAGGTGTATGGAAGGGAAAGACTTGAGACTTGTCATTTCCACAGGTTTTGCATGATTGCGCAAGTGAACGGGCACCCTTGTGTGAAGCTGCCCACCAGGTGCAGTTAAGTAGGTGTTGTAACCTTTGAACAGAGGGGACCTTGATCATTGTATCTTTGCACACTAGTTATCTGTGAGACCCCTAAGATACTATGTCCCCTGCCTTATAAAACCCCAGTGGCAGGGTGCCAGTCTGTCATGCTTACAGTTATTTTCTGTGAAAACAAATGTTTTTGGGAATTACCTTGGCCCACCTATGATATAAATATCAAATCCAATGGTGTAACAATTATAGATGGACTGCAGCTGCCATACCTATTGAGGGCCTGAAAGTGATAGTAAAGCTTTCTTTGAAAATACTTTAGGCTGTTTATTTTAGTATAAGATTGTAATAAAGCACATTGAATTAAAGCTGGCTGAAACTTCTTCCAACAGAAACTTAGATTTTTAATGAAAGAAGGATATTTTTGGAAACCATTTCTTTTCCTTGAATATTTTAACTTTTATCTGTCTAAAACCAAAACCTTAAATTGGAAAAGTTTGTCAATGAAAAAGAAAAAAAATCACGTGGGAAAGAAAGCCCCATCATTTTCAGTCATGCTGCATATAGACAGATTTTTGGCTTTTTCTTTATCAGTGGAAATTCTTCTTTTCTTTACCTGAAGGCCTCCCCCAAAACTAAATACCTAAATATATTTTGTGTATTTTTGTACATGAGTCTTGTGCATTGGTTTTCTTCCCTGTTTGCAAGAAGTACTGGACTGAGGCACAGGAATAATAGAGGACTAGATGGCTCATGAAATTAGTAGTGGATTGCAGTGCATTTCTTTGAACTGTAATTGAACTGTTACCATCTTGTGGCTGTCAAGTGGCCTATATAACATTACTTGGTGAGTCTTAATTCAGTTTCTAGTGGACAGATTGCCAGTTGTGGACATGTCACTAGAGAGGTCAAGGACTGAAAGGGCTATGAAGGCTAACTACTCCTACCTCTTTCTTCTTCTGAAACAGCAGTTAGGTACTGTACACTGAAAGGCTTGCTACTGTTGGCTAAGCCATAACTCTTCTGTGCATAAAAAAATATTTTCAAGTTTCCAAAGCTCATAAGTATCTTTTCCCTATACCAAATTTATTTAGATATTTTAAAATGTGGGTGAAGATTACAAACCCCAAGCAAGATGTAGACAGGGTTTGAAACAAATATAAAGCCCTTTGGGGAGCCTTTATCTGATCACTCTCCTGACTTGACATCATTCTAGTTATGCACCAGGTCTTGCAAGAAATTAGTTTAGAAAGGAAAAAACTGCGTCTTGAAAAGGTTTACAGCCCCTAAATTAAGGGGAAAGTTCTTAATATCACACTGAATCACCTCAATGCATTGCAAAAGTGTGAGTTTCACTATAGAAATAATTAGACATGTCACATTTTCCCAATTTAGCACCTTTGAAGAAGCACCTGTAATAAAGAACTTGAAACTGTTTAATAATATTGATCCACATACACAGCTTTAACATGTATGGGATTCCTGCATGAAAAATGAAGTCAGTGTCAAACCCTACATGGAAATTCACTGAAAAATTTAGTCTACTCACCCAAAATGTAACTGGTAGAGGCCTGGTCTAATGCAGGGGTCAGCAACGTTTTTGGGCAGAGTGTCAAAAACACCTGCAACCTCAACTTGTAAGATGTTGGCACGCCGAGTGGACAGTGGGGGAGCCGCAAGGGGCCCTATCTTTGTTGTGACAGTGTAGTCCTGGCCCCTTGCTTGCTGTCTGTCCTGAGGTGCAAGTGCCAAGCAAAAGGCCTTTACATGCCATGCACTGGTACCCATGCTGGGGGCTGCCTACCCCTGGTCTAATGGTTGCATGTTAATCCACAGTACCTGTGGATTGTGAGGCATTGCTTCAAGTTTTCTTAAAGGACCTTTTCTACTAATCTATCCCATTGCTTAAACCATCTGAATAGAAGAGATTTTTATGGTACTGTTTAGAATTCTGTGCTAAAAAGCAAGAGTGCTCTGCAAGCAGTTGCAGGAAAATGAGTTGTGACTTTCTGTCATCAAAGCTCTTTATTGAAACAAATTTTCAGAGTATGCAGCATGTGGTGACCAGCATGCCAAACAACTACTAATGATGCCAATCCAAGGGGCTTGAATTGGTGGACTGTTATGTCTTAATTCAATGCAGCTAACTGAGGGGCAGGCAAAATATGGTCCATGAGCCAGATCTGGCCTGACAGGCCATTTTGTCTGGCCTGCAGACCCCCTAAAAAATTTAGAAATTTAATATTTATTTGCTTCTGGCTGCATGTCAAAGATGACAGGAGCCAGGGACAGTAGGACCCAGGAGGAGCCAGCAACAGGACATAGCAGCCCAGCCCTGCCCCACCCCCAGCCATTTCCCTGCCTTCCTGCCCCCACACTGTTCCAACACCACATGGTTGTATTGCCAGACTGTGAGAGCATGGGCCTGCACTGGTACTCCGGCAGGCAGGGTGTGTATGTGTGTGTAGAGAGGGACTCTGTGTGTGTGTGTGTGTCTGTAGGGAGGGTGGGAAGGACTGTGTGTGTTTCATACAGTGAGTCCCACATGCGCCCATACCCCCCTCACACTGCCATACACACAGACCCCCACACCCCCTCACATATCCCAGCCACCCTCACTCCACACACAGCTCCCCACACCCCACCTATCGACACACCCATATGCTTCCTCACCTCATACAAACACTCTCCATACCTAGTACTTGTGCCTCTAATGGTGGAAATAGGACTTGGGAGAACTGTTACAATTTTTTTTTACTCAAATTATTAATGCATGGATTAGTAAAATGATAATCCTTCTTCTCTAGCTGATTGACTACATTATTTGGCCAACTCTAGTAGACTTACATTGCTCTGTTTTACACCCTGTAGATATTCTTACCTATTAGAATGTGCCAGGTTTGAGCAGAGGAAAGGACCACTTTATTCCCATATATAGCATCCATGATTCTGTTTAAATGAATGCTCATTGTTGTAATGTGTAAGGACCAATTTGCCTTGAAGTGATATAGTGTACATGTTTGTCAGTTTGGGAGTTATGGAATCTGAAAGCCTGATCTGCTATTTGCTGGAAACCATCCCACTGACTTCAATGCACTTTTGGATTCAGACCCTGAATAAAATAATGGAATTAATCATGAAGACATTTTAAATTTTTTATATTAACAGTTTTATGATTAAAAACTATAAAATGATTTAATTTACTTTCAACCTTTATACTGTTCCCATTTATTTTATTTTATTTTAATTTCCTTGGACGTATACTAGCTGGACTCACTGCTTTTATGGTCAGATTTTCCACACAAGAGGAGGAAAAGAACCCCACAAAATTGTTTCCATTTAGTAGGTTTAACTCCTTCCTTCTTCCTGGCTGTCTTGGCTAGGGACAGATATTCAGAAAGACTGAGCCTGAATTGATTCAGTCTTTGCAGGTTAGTCTAACCTGCAAAGCTTGAACTGATTTGGAGGTGGATAGACATTTCCTTTTCATCCCAGAAATGCAGGCACATGCCTGCAGTGGCTCAGACTAGAAGCCAGGGGGTGTTAGAGCACCCCTCCCTTCCCTTGCAAATAGCTGAGCTGAGGGGGGGTGGGTGGCCAGGCCCTGGCAGAATGCTTTGATTAGGGAGGGATTCCACTCCCCACCCCCACCAGCCCAGCAGGGAATGTTTATAACCCCTAACTCAGTGTTTGTCAGCCCATTAAGAAAACAATGGAGGGACATTACCAGCTATCTGTTGATTCTGCCTTTGTTCTGTGTGCCACAGCTTGGAGATAGCCAGCATGTGGTCTGCTAGCTAATACTGAGAGGTGTCTGTGAGGGACAGGGAAATGCCAGCTTAGCAGAGAGTGGGGAGGGGAGGTGGGGAGTAGAAGCCAGGCAGACTCCTGCAGAGATTGTGGGAGCTGCAGCCAGAGCAGAGGGGAGAGCCCTGCCCAGCCCAGCCCAGCCAGCCCAGAGAGTATGCCTGGATGGTGGGGGAGTCTGATTTATCTTAAACCACCAAAGGGTCTGGGACAGACATTGCATAAACCACTCTGAGCCAAATCAATTAAGTCTGATACTACATTCAACCAGGTTTATCGCAAACCAGTTTCAGCCATTTTCAAACTGTTTTATGTGCACTGAACATTTGTTCTGTTACAGGTTTAAACCAGTTTCTGATCACTTAAACCAAGGATTGCTCCTTAAGGGAGCAATCCTGGATGCGCAAGCAAAGTCCATCCCGTCTTGGAGGAAAGGCAGCAAAAGGGCACAGCAGCCCCCTTGGCTCTCCAGGAAGCTAGTAGACCTCCTGCATCTTAAAAGGAAGACGTACAAAGGATGGAGGACTGGAACCACCACTGAGGAGGAATACTCTGCTCTGTTCTGGACCTGCAGAAAGCAAACCAAGAAAGCCAAGACTGCGATGGAACTCCAGCTAGCTACAAATATCAAGGACAATAAAAAGTCCTTTTTTAGATAAAACCTGAAGCATGCTTATAGGCTTGGCAGCTACGCTGGTTAGCACTGTAGATGAAAGGGACTTGGGGGTCATGATTGACCACAAGATGAACATGAGCCGTCAATGTGATGCTGCGGCTAGTAAAGTGAGCAAAATGCTGGCTTGCATCCATAGATGCTTCTCAAGCAAATCCCCAGGCATCATTCTCCCATTGTACTCGGCCTTGGTGAGGCCGCAGCTGGAGTGCTGCATCCAGTTTTGGGCTCCACAATTCAAAAAGGATGTGGAGAAGCTTGAGAGAGTGCAGAGGAGAGCCACGTGCATGATCAGAGGTCAGGAAAACAGACCTTATGATGAGAGGCGGAGAGCCATGGGACTCTTCAGCCTGGAAAAGCGCAGGCTCAGGGGTGATCTGGTGGCCACCTATAAGTTTATCAGGGGTGCTCATCAGGATTTGTTCTGTTCACCAGAGCATCCCAAGGGATGACAAGTTCAAGCAGTCACAAACTCCACCACGACTGATTCAGGCTGGACATAAGAAAGAACTTCTTTACTGTCCAAGCCCCCAAGGTTTGGAATAGACTGCCACTAGAGGCAGTTCAAGCACCCACTTTGAACACCTTCAAGACACATTTGGATGCTTATCTTGCTGGGATTCTATAATCCCTGCTGAATTCATGCCCCTGGGGCAGGGGACTGGATTTGATGATCCGCTGGGGTCCCTTGCAGTCCAAATGTCTATGAAATCTCTGAAACTGGTTTATGTGTAATGTCTGTCCCTAGCCCTTGAAATCACAGGGTGTTCAGATGAGGTTGATATTATTGTACCATGACACAAGTCCTTCAAGCTGATGTTCATGGACAGACAAATCCTCAAAACACATCTAGAGCAGCTGTACCTGCAGATAGGCCTTCACTCATGGATCAGCCTGCAAGCTTTGGGCATATGTTTGCAGCCAGGCCTAAATCCTTGTGCAAGTGCTTACCTTTATTACTATGAGTAGCCTCACTGATTTAGATGGAACTACTCACAGTAGTAAAGTTTAGTACATGCTTAGGTGTTTGCAAGTTACTATGTTTGATAGTACCTGAAGACATGTATATCATCAATGTTTTAATGAATTGTGTGCTTGCTGTATTGGTAAAATATTTTGAGATCCATGTGTGAAAAATATTCTGTAAAAGCTAATGAGTACTACTGTATTTATTGCTTCCAAAGGGAAATCCTTTCTCAGGCCTTCATTGTGTTTGTGTAGTGCTTAAAGTAAATGGCAATTACACCTAACTCTGTCAAGCATATAGTATTCATGGTAAAACTGGCATGTGTCTTTAGTCCTGAATACGAAATACATGAAATAATAACAGAACTCCAATGCTAACATAAAATGAAATAAGCAAATATTTAATACCAAATCACAGTGCCATTGAGGAGCTCTGCTTATGTAACAAACCAGATGAGTGGCACTTGAATAGCTTGTAACTACAATCACAAGTTAAAATTCTGCTATTGCATATTTATTAGGGCTGTGCGAAATGTAAATGAGTGTTTCATTTCGAAGCTGTTTCAACGTGTTTCGAGCTTGAAACAGTGAAATTGACATGAAACAAAAGGCTTCAAAACAGCTTTGAAATGAAATGAGGGCACTCGAAATATTTTGAAAATTTCAAAACGTTTCGAGTTTCAAAGCAGCCCGGTGGTGGGAGGTGGGGGAGAGCCAGGGCTACTCTCTGCCTCTGGCCTGGAAGGAGTCCAGCACAGCCCCAAAGCCCTCCCAAGGGTGTGGGCCTCCAGATCTACATGTGGGAAGACAGGAGGCTGCCAGCAAGTCACACAAGTTTTGCTTGTCAGCAACTTGAGGTGCAGTTTTCCAGAAACCAGCAAGCTGCCAGCAAGTGTCATGAGTTTTGCTTTGAACAGTTTGAGGTGCAGTTTTCCCAGAAACCCCTGCACCTATCTCCTTGAAGCTTGGCAGGCTTCATGCCCTCAGAAGGGGCTACCATCCTTGCAATTTTCATCCAAACCAGGCAAGAAATCACAAAGTTATAGGCATTTTCATGATTCCCCATTATAGTCTATGGACAAAACGTTGAAACATGTCAAAACAGTGAAATAGTTTCAATGAAACGAAATGGGACAGTGCTTCGAAATGAAATGAAATGACAAAACAAAACACTGTCCCTTTAAAATGGTGAAATAGAAGTTGAAACAAAATGGTGCTGTTTCGCACAGCCCTAATATTTATTGCCCTATTTATATTGTGGGAAGTAAGCTTGCTGAAGCAAATGATGCTTACTTTTACTGTCTTGTTATATTTTGTCCAGCTCTAAATAAAATGCTCTTTTTTTTTTTTTACATATTTTTTGTCTCCTGTTAAAATCAACATACTGAGGTCACTACTGAAAAGTCAAGAGTAACAACAGCACTGCTGATGCTGTGATTATTTTCCCATTCTAGATATTAGAAAATCCTCCTATTTTACATACTACTCTTTAGTAACTCTCTAAACCAGGGCAACTATATTTCAAATAATTATCCAAAAATCCTTTCAATTATAGTGTTTCTTTTTTTAAATGAAGAATTCTATCAATTAGTTCACTTTCAGTTGAGTATTTGCACGGAGATTACGAACATAGCACTGGAAGGGACCTCCTGAATTCAGTGCTCTGCTATCACAGGCACAATATAATACATTCTCTTTGATAAATGTGTCTAGTTCCTTCTTAAAAAGGAGTTAGGTTTCTTTACTGCTCGTTGGAGGACTTTTCCAGAACCTGATTGCTTTAATTGTTAGAAACCTTCTTCTGACATCCACACTAGATTTATTTGCAACCAGTTTATGTCCATTTGCTCTTATGCTGATATTATTCTTTAGTTTAAATCCTTTTTTTTCAGTCTGTGGTGGTTATGCTCCTACTTCAGATAGAGACACAGGAATAGAATTGTCTGTCAGACTTTTTTGCTAGGCTAAACAAGCCAAGTGCTTCTTGTACCCCATCTCTGCATCTCTTTTGATTTCAGTTTTTCCTGAACATGGGTGCTAGACTTGTTCATAGGATTCCAGAGGATGTGTTATTAGTGGCTTTTACAGTGGCACTAACACTTCCCGCTCTACTGGAAATTCCTCTTTTGATACAACCTAGGATCCCATTCTGGACCAGACCATATTCCATCTCCATACACTTAAGTGGCACTTATGTAGCCACGTAAGTGCAATTTGTGACACACAGATTTTAGATTCTGTTTTCATCTGCATAGCTATGCTCACCCTGTACCTCTTTTCTCAGCATATTCAGAAGCTTCCAAACAGCAACAGAATGCCTACTCATCTTTTAGCCAAGTAGCCTAGTCATTAGGATACTTGCCCAGGGAACTTAAAGAGGAGAACTGGATAATGTCTGGATAATTCCTATATATTGGATAATGTCTAGCTCCTAGCCTGGTGGTTAGAGAATTTTCCTGGGAAGTTGGAGGGGCCTGGAACTCAAATCTCCTGCTCCCTATGTAATCTAACCACAAGGCTATTGAGCTAAAAGGTAGGTGGGTCCTGTTCTACCACCATTTTGGGGTGGCAGTTACATGCTTTACCTAGCCTTTCCTCCTGTAGCAGAGTAGGATTTAGAATCTAGAATCTGCATAAGTGCCAAAAATTATACCTAAGTGTCTCTGTAAGTGTCTTTTAGGTGTTTAAAGGTGAAACAGGATTTGGCTCTTTCATTCTTCCATGGCTGCATCACACTGGAAGTTCATAATCATCCCATGACTGACTAGTGCACTCAAATCCTTTTCCACATCAGTTGCTTTGCTCCTATCTGATAGCAGATTTTTGTTGTTGTTTAATTCCCAGGTGTATAGGCTTGCATTCTGTACTGTTTGCATAAAATGATCCCCCATCCTTTCTTAAATATAGGCTTGATTATACCCACTTCATATGATACTGCCTCAGAGTTGACAGATTTACTAAAAATGCTGCTGGGCCTGCAATTTCACATGTCAGTTCTTTCAGTAGCTGGGGATGGAGAGTAACTGGAGAGCATTAAACTACATGAATCATGTTTTCATTTGCTTGTAGTAGTTTTTATTTCCACACCTTATTCCTATTATCCACCTGGCCATTGCCCCAATGGTCAATGTTATTAACCTCATTGAAAGCTGCAGAATTCATTTAGTTCATGGGTCACAAGTAGATTATCTTTACCCTCTACGCTAACCTTACTATAGGTATTTTTTATTTACTTTTTGTCTTCTGAATTATATAGCTAAAGAACCTTTTTTTCTATTTTTTTTAATAACCTATTTTTACAATTTTTACTTCCCCCTATGCTTCTGATCAGCCTTTTTCTTCCACTCCTAGTTGATTCTCTTCTTATTCCTAATATTTTCCATGAAATGGTTATTTATCCAATAGTTTTCCTTCTTGCTTAGAATGCAGACTCCCAATAGTCTTAGTATCTTTGCTTGAAAGAAATTCTAGACTTCCTAGTCAGTTTCAGTCATTTATAAAAGTTTTAACTTTTAAAATCGAAAATGTATTTACAGACCAACTTTTTTTAATGTATCCATTTATTTTAGACCGAATCAACTTGCAGGTGCTCAAGTCAAAGCTAGTTGACTCAGTTTCTGTTCTGTTCTGTTTGGTATACATGAATTAAAGTGCCTTACCAGTGATAGGGGAATTAACTTGTTGAGGCAATATTGGCTGTAACTGAGAGAGAGGCTACTGGTCAATCATCAAGGTGAAAACATTGGCCAAAGCAATTGAAGTCATCATTTGATTGGAAAACCCAGTATGCTAATAATAGTAAACATATGCTTCTATGTAGCGGCTCTTAGGTCCTCGTACTTTCTCTTATATGCAATAACATTTAGGTTGTGCTTTAAGAGGAAGGGAAAAACATTCATTCAATTATTGCATGGTCTACTTCTTAGATGTGATTCATTTTTTTTCTTTTTGAATAGCAAGGATTTCCTGTTTGAATAGCAAGTGTTTTCCAAACACTTGTTTTCAGCATCATGTAAGTGAATATTTTTAATATTCTTTATATTTTAATATTTAGCACTTCCATTAAATTATTATATTATATGGTGGAGCTTTTAATTTTGGACCCTGGTTTTCCTCTGCTCCTTATCTCTACATCTGTTAGAGTGGCAAATCTTACCAACATCAAAAACACTGGATTGCTATTACTTACTCTTAGCTTCCTGATGCATCATTCATTGCTCCCAGTTACATTTTATACTTGTTTTAATCAGATCTGTGCTGTGGTCTGTAGTGCTGTAGTCAGCATTTGGTCTGTTGTACTTTTGAGAGGGATGTGAATTAGACAACTGAGCAGCCAAAGTACTCTGGGAGGAATAGTGTATCATTGTAGCTTTAGTTTATTTTGTACTTACTAGATTTTTTGGCTCTGACATGATTATTGTTTGATTCTTTAGTGCTAAGGTGGATACCATTTTTATTGGTTACAAATGAATTATGCCAGTGGTTGATTTAGTCCAGAACACCTAAAATTAAGATAAAATTATTCAAAATGAATAGAACCCTTTCAGTTTAACCTCTTTAGGACTTATTGTGTGGTATATAAGATGCTTAAGTTTTTCCTCAGAAGGTTTTTATCTCATATTAAATGAGTTAAATCCTTCCCCCCACCCCTTTTTATCTCAACTTCTTTGAGTTATGGGAGCAGGATTTTAACCCTATGTTTGACATTCCTGAAAAATAGCAAACAACTCAGCAAATAGTATACACCAGGGATGGGCAATTATTTGGGTTGGAAGGCCACTTATGGAGTTTTGGTGAGCTGTTGATGGCTGGGGGGCCAGGGAGGAGGGCAGCAGCTGACTCAGTCTTGGTCCCCCCCCTATCATAAATGTTTACACCGCCTGGCACCAGGTGGGGGCTGGGACAGGCAAATTGATCCTAACCTATCTGGCCACAGGCCTGTTTGCCCTGCACCCATTGCCGCATGCTCTGGACAGAGCAGGTGGGGTCTCCATGGAGACCAGCTGGGATCCCCATAAGAAGAGCGCGCTTGTCTGGGCAGATGGAATGGGGCTGTTGGTTAGCAGGGTCAAGGCCAGGATTGCAGGGCTGGGACCCGGGGCAGCGCCACAATCAGCTCCCTCCATCCTTGCTCATTCTCCTGGCTGGGGCTGGGGGCAGGGCCAGGGCCGGGGCCGGGGGCAGGGCCAGGGCCCAGGATATGTGGGGAGTGGATCATGGCTCAGCCCCAGGCCCCAGCACTGTGCTGTCCCTGCCCTGTGACCCGGCCCCAGAGGGACCTGCGGGGAATAGATCACAGCTGTGCCCAGGTCCCTGGCGCCATGCTGTCATTGCCTCATGATCCCAACCCCAGCCCTCACCCCTGCCTAGGGAACCATTGCCCATTGAAGTGGCATGTGCAGGGGTGACTCATAGCAATACTATTTAGAGTTTAGAGGTCTGAAACAGCATGGTACTTAAACATTTCCTGGGGTGCTCAACAGATGATAAGACTTGTTATTTCCCAAGACAGGGGGGCTAGAGACAGACATTCAAAAAGCCTGAGCCTGAATTGATTCAGTCTTGGCCAGTTAGTTTAACCTGCCTAGATTGAATCAGTTTGCAACTGTACAGACATTCCCTCTGGACTGAGGAAGTGCAGGCACATGCCTACAGTGGCTCAGGCTAGAAGCTGGGGGGCATTAGAATAGCCTGCCCTCCCCTTCCACAATGCTGAGCTGAGCAGGGTAAGGCAGGACACTGATTAGGGAGGGATTTAAACCCTAACCCTGTCTGCACATCCCAGGCTTTTCCCTGCTCGCTGCTCAAGGGACGGGAGTGTTGCCAGACCCTAGCCCCTGGCAAAGTGGGGGTGGGGAGGGGTGCAGTGCATGCTTCTGTTTATGATACTAAGTTTTTCAGTGTCCCTCTCCCTGCTTCTTCATACTGTCTTCAAACCTGACAGGCAAGGGAGCCAACAGGGAGCTGATAACACAGCATTTATCAGCCCATCAACAAAACAAAAGCCTCTCTCATTAGTTCAAGCACATAGTAGCTATATTTGACTTTAGAGGAAAGTGCTAGGTAGTCTGCATTTTGAAAATGTAGTCAATTACTTTATAAATATAAACTTAAGTGATAAAGTTTAGGCACCTATTTTTTAAAATTATTGGCCTTCTAGTATTCCATGGACGTTGGTGTGATTTATGTATAAATTTAAAATTGTGCCATTTTCCCAGGACATTTACACAGCTCAAAGTGGAGTACATCTCATAGTATTCTTTGAGCTTATTTTACAATAGCGATAACACCTCTTAAGTCAATGTCTGGACTCTAACTCTTTTTTTCTGAAAAAGAACTCACAAATGGGTCCTATACATTCAGGTTTTAATCCAAGTGATTTGCTATTGTAATTATTTTTTAAAAATGACCAACAATATATTTGTTGTTTTTTGTCCTTGTTTTCTTGGATTTTTTAGAGAATACTGATATTCAGGACACTTTGTGACATGTGGACACAGTTATTTTAATAAACATAAATATAGAATCCTCTGTTATAGGATGAAGACATGACTATGCACGCTCAGGCTTTTAGGCTAGATACAGGCACTCAAAAAACCTGAGGCAGAATTTATCTAAGAGCTTCCCAACTACCAGGCTGTGGCCCAGTACTGGACTGGAAAGGGTTGGCTGCTGGGTCATGGCGTGAGCACCCTGTTTGGATCCCTGTCTGTCTGCCCGGGTGAGTGGCTTCCAATGCCAGCAGTCACTAGGAGGGTTAAAGCTGGGTGGCGGGGCAGCCCTGGGGGGGAGGCAGAGGGCTCCATGCATCCTGTCATACTTCCATACTGGTCCACAGTATAAAAAAGGTTGGGAACCACTGATCTAAATTACATGGTTTTCTGTAAGCAGCGTAGTTTAAATTGGTAGCATAGTTTCATAGTTTCTAGGGTCGGAAGGGACCTGGGCAGATCATCTAGTCTGACCCCCTGCCATGGCAGGAAAGAGTACTGGGGTCAAACGACCCCAGCAAGATGGTCATCTAACCTCCTCTTAAAAACCCCCAGGGTGGGGGCCTGCACCACCTCACTTGGAAGCCTGACTAGTTTATAGCAGGCCACAAGATTCCCCCCTCAGCCTTCTCTTCTGGAGGCTGAACAGGTTCAGGTCCCGTAACCTTTCCTCATAGGACCTGCCCTGCTGTCCCTTGATCATGCGAGTGGCCCTCCTCTGGACCCTCTCGATGCTGTCCACATCCCTCTTAAAGTGCGGCTCCCAGAACTGGACGCAGTACTCCAGCTGCGGCCTGACCCGTGCCGCATAGAGGGGGAGGATCACCTCCTTGGTCCTGCTTGAAATGCATCTGTGGATGCACGACAAGGTACAGTTGGCCTTCCTAGCCGCCTCCCCACACTGCCGAGCCATGTTCATCTTGGAGTCAATAATGACTCCAAGATCCTTTTCCACCTCCGTGCTGACAAGAGGGGCGTTCCCCAGCCTGTAGGTATGGTGCCGGTTGTTCCTCCCCAGGTGCATCACCTTGCACTTGTCTGTGTTGAACCCCATCCTGTTCTCCTCCGTCCATCCTTGTAACCTGTCAAGGTCCGACTGTAGCCTGTTGCTCCCTTCTATTGTGTCCACATCCCCCCACATCTTGGTGTCATCAGCAAATTTGAACAGGGTGCTTTGCACCCCCTCATCCAAATCACTGATGAAGATGTTGAACAGGGCGGGCCCGAGGACCGAGCCCTGCGGGACCCCACTGCCCACGTCCTTCCAGGCCGAGAAGGACCCATCCACTACCACCCTCTGGGTGCGGCTCTCTAGCCAGTTGGCGACCCATTGGACTGTGTGGGTGTCTACGCCACAGTCCCCCAGTTTCCTAATGAGAACGGGGTGAGAGACAGTGTCGAAAGCCTTCCGGAAGTCCAGGAAGACTATATCCACTGCTACCCCTGCATCCAATGATTTAGTGACCTGATCGTAGAAGGCCACCAGGTTGGTCTGACATGACCTGCCGCTGATGAACCCGTGCTGGTTGCCCCTGAGCATGCATTTCCCTGCTGGCCCCTCCTGGATGTGTGTCAGAATAGTTTTCTCTAACAGCTTGCCCAGGATCGAGGTAAGACTGACTGGCCTATAGTAGACAGAACACAGATTTGCTCTATGGTGTGGGTGGGATTGGGGGAGGGGCAAATCTTAAACTGGGTTCTCTCCTTTTTAAACCAGTCTATGTATGCTGAACTTCTGTTCTGTTATGGGTATATACCAGTTTCCAATCACCTACATTGGTAAAAGCGTATGTCTGTACCTGGACTTATGTACTATCAGTGTTTTAAGCAGCTCTAGATCCTTTGCCAGACAGATGACACAAGAAGAAAGCAATCTTGGGACTGATCATTCCAAATGCATGTAGAATTAATAACTCCACCATTAAGGGGAGGCGATGTAATGTTAGTATCTAGTAAAATTCTGAGCCAGAGTGCCACAGCACCTTGGAATGCCTTGAAATCCTTTCAAAGGTGCCATGGGGTGCCACACATTGTTATTAGCACTGTTACATTTATAAGCATGATTCATAAGATAAACCCAGAGATTTCAAATAGAAATCCATAGTTGTGGTCTTTTGGAATTCTTTGCAACAGAAAAAAACTGCTCTATCATTTTTCTGTAGTAAAAAAAAAAGAATAAAAATGAAGCGCTGTTTTTTTCTGAGGAGTGCTTTGAGTCTATCCAGGGGTGCCTTGAGTCTAGAAAGGTTGAGAACCATTGGTCTAGAGCTACTGAGGAATTAAACCTTAAGAGCAGAATATGTGTGGTTTGTTGCTAAAACTACAAGATAAAATGTCATGGGGTTGTCTGTTTGTTTTCTGCTTTACTTATGTATAGAGAAATAGAATGTCTATATTTTAAATGGCCAGTGTTCCTTTTTAGATGGTTATGCCTGAGTTTGCCAGGCTCTTTTGTTTGTTGAATCATAGTAAGCTGAAGTGTTAAACCCCTTCACTAAGATTCAGGGTGATTATTGTTAAGTCATGCTAACAGATGGATCAAATTGTTCCCTGACCAGGGATAAAGGGATGAACCTTATGGTATGACAGCCATATTGAGGAGCAGGTAGGAATGTTATATTCTTCATAAGGACCAGAAATGTCTAGGGCTAGGGCCAGACATTCAGAAAGTCTGAGCCTGAATTGATTCAATCTTTGCAGGTTAGTCAAAGCTGGCTAGACTAAATCAGTTTTGTAACCAGACAGATCCCGGAAATGCAGGCACATGCCTGCAGTGGCTCAGGCTAGAAGCTAGGGGGGGCGCTAGAGCAGCCCTCCATACCCTTCCACAGGGCTGAGCTGAGGTGGGCGTGACCAGGACCCATCAGGACACTGTGGTTAGGGATGGGGTGTCCCCCCCGCTTGATAACAGCATTTATCAGCTCTGTTATCAGCATTTCACACACCATCAGAAAACAAAGCCTCGCTCATTACAAGCTCTTTCTAAACAACTTTTTCCAAAGGAAAATGCATACCAGCCTCTGGCATCTTTACTATTCATTCCATTTAGGAAGAGCACACACCTACTGCAGATGCTTTCTCAGTCTGACGAAGGGTTTTTAACCCCAAAAGCTTGCAAAGAAGTTTTTTTCAACTGTTTAGTTGGTCTTATAAAAGATATCAGATTTACCCAAAGAACCTTGTCTGCCTTTTCCTAAGGAAGGAATGGAGGGACATTACTATCTGAGTTGTTGATTACCTCCAAAAAACCCTAAGCAGACACTGTCCTATCTGCCTTACACAGCAGTAGCTAGCATACCACATGCTGTCTATGGTCTGTGCTGTGGGAGAGAGGAGGAAAGGATCTCTGCTTATGCAGCAAGTGGTGAGTGAGGGGGCAGGAGGAGGTGGGTCACAGGGAAGCCAGCAGACCCTTCTGGGCCTGCAAGTCTCTACCGGCGCTCCAGCCAGGGAGCAGAGGGGAGGGGCCAACCCTGCTGTGGAGCAGAGAGCCCTGCCCAGCCCAGAGAGCATGCTGGGATGCTGGGGGTGTCTTGTTTAGCTTAAACCAGCAAAGGGTCTGGGACAGACATTGCATAAACTGGTTTGACTCAAATTATTTAAGTCTGATACTACATTCAACCAGGTTTATCTCCAACCAGTTTCAGCCATTTTCAAATTGGTTTATGTGCACTGAACATCTGTTTTGCTACAGGTTTAAACCAGTTTCTGATCACTTAAACCGGTTTATGTGTAAAGTCTATCCTTAGACTAGGAGCTCATAGGTATAGCACTTACAAAGAGTTCTTGCCAAACAGGAGGCATTTCTGTGTATAGGATACTAGTAGGATTTAGGAACTAGGCTGTACTTTTCTTAAGGATACAGAGTGTTTCATTATTTTCCATAGGAGACACATTACATTAAATAGAATTTTATTGTAACTTCAGTGGCAAATTTTGGGAAGGAGTTATAGATGAGTTATGGCAAATTTTAATGAACACTTCTTTTTTTTAGGAGCTTTGAAGGCCACCCCTTAAAGGTCCTTTCTTGTCACTGCACTGCAGAGGTGTGATTGAAGACTGTATAGCTTGTTCTAATATGCTGCTCCTTCTTTATGCTAGCTTCTCTTTTGACTGTATTCTGGTGCTGGGTTTCTGGAACCTTTTGCATCAGGCTGGCTGGCTTGGTCAGGACAGTCTGTGGATGGAAACCAGGAGCCAGCTGGTTGGCAAAGATGATGACCAGATCTGTGACTTCAGATCCTCACTGCCCACAAAATGTCATGGGTGTCAGACTGTGGGGAAAAGAAAAAAACAAATAAACAAACACAAACATTGTGTAAAATAGTAGTATAGGCAATATAGCATTTCTGTTATGACCTTTTATTTTTCTCTTGGGAATGCTAGAAATCATATGAAAGCTGTAGAGGGAGATGTGTGTTATATTGTGAATGAGCATAAAGAAAAACGGTTAGTGACAAGCTATATTTAACAATTGTTCCCTAGTTCATTCAGTAAATAAAGGGCTCTGATGTAGGACACAGGATGAAAGAGCCATACATTAAAGAAACAAAATGCTATGAGGCCTCATCCAAAATTCACTGAAGTCAATGGAAAGATTTTAATGTATTTCAATGGGTTTTGGATCAGGTCCATAGTCACTAAAATCCCTGGCCTTGGAGGGTTTTTTTTTTTCTATTTTCCAAACACTATTCATAGTCCCCTTTATGGTGTCTTTAGACATACTTTTAGTTGAAAGTAAAGGCCCTAGAAAATCTCCCTAGAATATTAACTGAACTCAGAACATAAATATTGTTTAAGACGGAATTCAAATACCAGCTCTAAAAATATTAGCCCAGTAAGAAATTCCTGCAAAGAAATAAAAACTTAATTTGACACATTTTTGTAATACTGTAACATTTCTGTTATGGATTGGTCATTTCTCCCTGCCATTTTTTGTCAAGTAGTTTCTCTCTGTCCTTTTAAGTAATTGTGTTTAATCCCACAGATGGATACTTTTCTGCAGTGGAAACCTAAGTGTTGTTTCTACAGCTTTCCCTCATTTTATGCTGTACATGCGTTCCTGGAAAACGGTGCATAACTCAAATTCGCATAAAGGGAACCCACTTTACAATGTAACAAATAGGGATACATTCCAAGACCTTGACTGTACTTACCCCCGACCCATTTCTACCACTTTTACAAGGCAGTTTTGGTACTTACCAACAGCAGACAGTACACATAAGCTGGAGAGGTGTTGGAGATAAGCTAGTGGGATACTTAGAAACCATAATGAGGATGGCAGCTATAGAAACACGTGTCATAGATAATGAGCGAGGAGCACAGATCCACACAGAAGACTATATTTTGGTATGTGTCACTCCTACAATGTGGCGGAAGCAGCTGACTGCAGGCTTCCACCACACCAATTGCACAAGAGTGAATTTACCTTGCATATAATGAATTGTTGGTATAAAAAGGGTCATCGCATAAGAGCAAATTTGCACATACAGAACCTGTGTAAAGCGAGGAGAAACCTGTATAGTAATCTATAATGCACTAATAGTAACCTTTTGAAATGTAACTATCATATAAAAGTAGACGCATTACATAATCATCATAAACAAACATAGTTCCTATGTCATTTATAACTCATGGGCCTGATTATTGAAGGTAAATGAAAATCTTCAGACCTTCATGCCCAAAGAGCTGACAGCAATAACAGCTGTCTTTACTGAATCCAAGACATACCTGAGTTTAAGATGACCCCCAATAATTAGATTCTAAATATGTAAAATGTATAACTTTGTTATAATTTTCCATGTATAGAATCTATTTATTGAAGAATCACATTAAATTTGTCCCCAGCACTACAGCAGGGAAAGCAGTGGCAGGGGGGCAGACAGTCAGGCAGTGGGGGATGCAGGCAGGTAGTGGGAATAAAAATGGGGGGTAGGCAGTAGGGGGGCAGGGTGTGTGGAGACAGTAAGGGGGAGGCTCACCCCTCCTTCTCCCCAGCTTCCCCCAACTGCCTCTGCACCCTGCTTTCCCCCTCCCCACCATCGCTTACCCTTACTCTGTGCTGGTAAGCTTTGTCCTCAGTCCAGCCTGGTGCACAAAGGATTTCTGTAGCCCATTCCTGTAGCAGCAGTGCAGAGCTGGCTGGTGTAGGGGCAGAACCTGCTGGAGTGGAACAGAGTTAAATAGAGGGGAAGAGCTTTGAGGGTGCAGAGGCTGTGGGAATGAGAGATGAGAGAGAGAGAGAGAGGGCCCCAGAAACAGAAGATGGGGATAAGAGGGTCAGAGGTGGGGGCATGAGGCTTGTGGGGGTACAGGTAGGGGGTGCAGAGACACAGTGGACGGGGGTGGGGGGATGCAGAGGGCAGGCAGCAGCTGCAGCTCTGGCTTTGACTTGGAGCCAGAGTCAAAGCTGGAGCTGCAGCATCCACCTGCCCACCCCCCCGTATTCAGTTCTATGTTAAATAGTAAAAAAAGCCACCCCTTGTCTTGGAATCAAGTAAATAAATGAGGTTTTTTAAGTCTCAAATTAAAGTATACACTTTAAAAAAAATCATTTTTATTTCAATCATGAACAAAAGGATGTTATACTAAGGGGTTCTCTATATACAAACTTGCATTACATTAGTCACACTGGTGCCAAATTGTGGGTGGACAAATTGGGTCAAACTGAGGTGTTGACACATTCCTCTGCTAGTTTAACTAAATAAATTTAAAATCACAACTTAATCCAGAGCAACTTCTCACACAGACGAGCTATACCCCATTGTAATCTCAAGTCTTCAAAAGTCAGGAGATAGTTTACAAATAATGACATTTTAAATAAGCAAATTATGGCTTCTTTTGATGAATTTATTTTCTAACCTTAGAATTTTGGTAAATAAACTTTTCTCATACATCTCAGTTTTTTTTCCAACCCTGAGAGTTGCAACCTTAAAGTCTTATGTAACCTGTGGTTCCAGAAACCAAAGATTTACAAAGGTCCTTCTGTACCAGGAGGTCTGCAGTGTGTTCTTGAGAATTAGTAGCATGGATCATAAGGCATCCAATATTGCTTACTGATGGATTTCATTGCTATGCAGAGGACTGGGACATTACAAGGCCTGTGCATCACTGAAATTCTCAAAATAGGATTTAAATGGTATATAAATGCTGTGCTGCCCTTATAGCACCAACATGATTTTAACTCAGAATATGCTATCGAGATCATAAAAGAAGGACTCCAAGTTATATTTGTATTAAAGTTGCATTTAGAGGCCATGGCTGTGATTTTGGAAGTCAATTATGCTAGATGCTGTACAATTGTGAAGCAAGAACTCTGTATCACTAATTCCATGCCTCTTAACATCTTACAGTTGTTTTGTAGAGTTGGGCAAAGGGTTGGAGGGGAAGCAGCCACAGCCTTTCTTAAATTCACACAATATCTTGGTGTCTGAGCCAAGATTACAACCCACATGTTGTATTTCTAGTTCTGTAGTGTCCCATGACCCGAGTTGTACAACTTTTCTATCTGTTGATTAAGCAAAGTTCATTTTACACTGAATGTAAAATGGTATTGAATGGGTCATTGTGTGTAAAAACAAACAGCTCCAGCCAAAATAAAACCACGGGGTTACCAGAATGCTCCCCAAAGCTCTGCTCAGTCCCCACCCTCTTGACTTTTTTCTTTTATATGAATCAAATTGGTTATGTTTTTGTACATTTCAAGAAACTGTTTCACCAACCATCTTCAAGCTGAGTCTGTTCTTTTGGGATTAGGGACTGGTGGTGGGACATTGCAGAGAAGGATGCTGACCCATTGAAAAATGCAAACACTGTCTCTGGTTGAAGCTATAGGGGTTTCAAGGGTGCAAAGCAGAATTATACACTTTCAAAGTTGTTCTGTAATTAATTACTATGAAACTCTCCCCCCAGAAAACTTGATGAGAGACAAAAACTCATGATTAAAGTTAAAACAAAATTAAAAAAACCCCCATGAAACTATTTTTGGTGTAAAAGTAGTATGATATTGAAGCAGTCTATAGGATTTAATTTTACTGACTTAAAAGAAGACATGACTAAATAGATAGTTCTGAGTTGCCATCTCATTCAGAAGAGATTCTGTACTGAAAGCCAATGTCTACATTCTCTGTCTATATATGCAAATATTCCTAAGACTGTACTTGCATGAGCACAGCAGCAGTACTGTAATCGTAATGCGGAAAATTATAGCGAAGGAAGATCTTGACTACTAACATAATACTGTTACATGTGGAAATATAAGGTCATAACATCATGAAAAAGTCAGGTACCAAGCAGAGTTGGTGCCCTGTGGGATACCCTGTGGGATAGCAGGCAGGGGAGGTGGGTGAATCTGAGAGTGGGAGGCAGAAGAAGCCTGGTGGGGAGGCCTTGTGGGTTCTGAGAGCTGAGCAGAGGGCACGGGTTCCAAGAGCATGGGAGAAGCAGGCATACCCATGCTGGCAACGCCTAGACAGTCCCCAGCTGAGTTGCTGCTGCCTCCAGTGTGCTCTGCTTGCCCCATCTGTTGCTCACACAGCAGTGACTGGGAACTGTTTTGGAGTTGCCAGTATGGGTAAGCCATGAGGCTGCTTTGCTGCTGAGTTGGGGGCAACTCTGGTGACCTTCCTAACTAGGTGCCCTGGGTCGGTGCCTCTCTCTTCCATCCTTAGTTATGCTACTAGAAAAAGTTTTTTATGTCTGTACCTTATTGATGAGAGCAAATTTATGTTCATAGGCCAGTAAACACTTTTTCACCTGCAGTTGATACTTGTCTTGTGCTAATTGTAATTATGCATTTCATATTATAAAGTTCATAAGATGCTCTAAAGAATGTTGCTGTTACAGTTTTCCAGCTAAACATGCACTTGTTGATTATTTTATTTTTAGCTCCTTTATACAAGACATGCTGTCCCCAGATAATATTTGTGAATGTGTTATTCTGCTCTTAAAAGGAAAATCTTGGAATGTAAAGGTTTTTTCTCTGTAACCAAGAAAGGAAAGAATCAAGATCCTTGTCAACATTTTTCCCCCTCTGAAATCCTAAAAGGCTAAAGTAGGGTAAATGAATTATGCCTAAATTGTACTCATTTTAATTTTGGGTTTGTCCTAGCAATGGCAGGGCGAGGAAAACAGGTGGAGGGATCAGAGCCAAAGTAAACATGAAATACTCTGTGCATCTCATAATGTCATTGTGTGACATATGGCAAATGATAGATTGATTTTTGTATTAGATTATTTGATTTGTTCAGAGTAGCATTTATAAAGGTCAGCAGAGTTCCCACAATACTCTGAAACACTTGACGTTGTTTCTGCTGCATGGCTAATAAGCCAAATATATTTAATTCATTGTGTAAATAGGATATAGTTCCGTAGTACAGGTCAAAACTGTACAAAAGGAATGCTGTCAACTCAATTTGTTCCAAAATTTAGGTTCTGTAAAAACATTTTTTCTAAGCTTAAAGAAAATATATCTATATAAAATTTACCTTTACCAAAATTGCACTGTTCTAATAAGATTACAATTACAAATAATGCATGTAATCCAGAGGTACCATTTATGAATGTGAAAGTGAAGATGGCTGTAACCAAAAGTGAAAGTTATTGTCCAGTTTGGGAGGAATGCAAAAAGTAAACACCATCAGCAGAGGGATAGACTAGATTTTTTTGATTTCCCCCCTCCCTCCCAGCACTATGTTCTACGATACTATAAAAATATATTAGCTGATAAAGGGAGAGTTTACTTACAATATATTAATATATTGCAATACTTTGTTTATAATATGGCTGAGTGTCTTTAGATTTGTTCCAGTCTTAATTATTATGACACAAATAAAGGTGAATGTGGCTTATTATTGTTGCTTGTAATATGCAGCATCTGTTTAATATAGGCTTTCTTAGGTATAAGCCACAGAGAGATGCTGTTTCCTCAAGATTAGAGTAGGCGAGTGACAATATGACTTATTGACATGAGATTCTTAAAACCTGATGAATAACTTAATTCATAGAACTCTTGAAATTAACAGTAGTTCAGCGATCAGATCTGCTGATTAACTTGGCAAATCTTAATCCCTGCTTTTCTTTGAGTTTCATCTTTATCCTTTTTGTTAATTTTTTTTTCTTTAGATGATATTTTTTTCTGTCTCAGTGTCACTTATCTGTGAAATTAGGGCAGCATATTTACAGTTGTGAAGCCTAATCAGAAGATGCTTGGCAAAGCACTTTACAATTCTCAGATGAAAGAAGCTAAGTATTTTTAACAT
Organism: Alligator sinensis; assembly: GCF_000455745.1. Classification (NCBI taxonomy): domain Eukaryota; kingdom Metazoa; phylum Chordata; order Crocodylia; family Alligatoridae; genus Alligator; species Alligator sinensis. The sequence goes on from NW_005841903.1 coordinate 4,059,224, forward strand.
AAAATTGTACTAAATGTAACTAACCTACAGTGGCTGGGGACAGAAGTTACACATAAGCTGGTTTAAACCTGTAACAGAATAGAAGCTCTGTGCATGTAAACTAGTTTCAAAATGGCCGAAACTGGTTTGAGATGAACCTGATTGAATGTAGTATCAGACTTAAATGAATTGGGTCAAACCAGTTTATGCAGCTTCTGTCCCAGACCCCTTCCTGGTTTAAGTTAAACCAGAGTCCTCCAGCATCCCAGCATGCTTTACAGCCCTGGGTTGGGCTGTGTTCTTTGCTACAGAGAGCGGGGCTGGCCTTGCCTCTCTGTTCTGTAGATGGAGCAGGGGCAGGGGAATGGCCAGACACTTCCTGACATGGCTCCATTAAGGCAGAGTGGAAAGGGAGGAGGTTACTTCTTCCCTCCTTCCCCTCCCCTGCACCGCAACAGGGGTCTGACTGTCTGTGAGTGAAAGACAGCTGTGGTCCCCAGGAGCAGAAGAGACGGAATGAGGAATTAATCCTTTCCCTTCCCCCTTCACCATAATGGGGCCATGCCCCCCGCTCCTGTCACTGGAGCAGCAAGGGGATGGGGAGGGGCAGCAGCCTCTGTCAAGGTGCCCAGGATGGGGTTTATTCCCTTCCTTCCTTGTCCCACCAGCATGGACTGCAGCCATCCTGGCATGGCCCCCTTAAGGCTAAGGGGGCAGGGAAGTGGTTAATTCCCCCCCCCCCACTGGGGGGGCTGCAGCTGGGGTAGAGCAGGCTCCCATCTACTCCCCCACTGCTGGAGGGGGGTCTGTGCAGTGCTCCCTGGCCCTGAGGGGAACTCTTCCCCCTCCTCCTCCCTCTACCCCAATGCAAGGTGGTAGGGGGCTCTGTGTGGTGCTGGTGGGGTACTCTTTCCTCTCTCTTTGCCCTATGGCAGTGTGGGAGAGGGAGGAGGAGGGGGTAGAGTCCCCATCCGGGGCCAGGCAGTGGAGCTGTGTGCCCGGATTGCTCCTGGCTGTCAGGGAGCCTCTGTGGTGGCCAGGGCTCTCCCTCTCTTCCTTCTCCCTTGCCACAGGGGTCTGGCTAAGTTTTGTACTTAGCAGCCACAGTCAATGAACCTTGTCTACTCTTTTCAAAATGCAGCTTACAGTACATATTGCTGAGTGGAATAAGGCCAGAAGTAGAATTAGGTCAGGTATGGGAGATAACATCCTTTACTTTCCTTTTTAGTATTGGTCCAAGGAAATAGATGCAAGAAGCCAGTATCGGTTTTTATTTCCAGACTGGGGTTGGTTGGTCAAAGGATCAGAATTTCTAAGTTGAATTCAGCAACTGTCAGAGAAGCTGAGATATTCACATCCCAGAGACTTAATCTGGAGCTGTGAATGCTTGGCAGTCCTAGAAAATCCAGAGTATTTTAGAACAAAACCTTTATATTAATGTCCTTTCTTGACTGTCTGGGTTAAATTGAGGCTAATTAATTACAGTATTTTCACACATTGATAGAGACTTTGGCAAAGAATGAAAAAGCTAACTTTTTATTTTTTTCTTTTTGTAAATAAGTAATGGTGGAAATTACTCTTAGAAATTAACAGCATAAAAGGTTTTCTCACTTTCAGTTTACAAAGCATTTTCATAGATTTCATAGACATTAGGGCTGGAAGGGACCTCGTAAGATCATCAGGTCCAGCCCCCTGCCCAAGGGGCAGGAAGTCAGCTAGGGTCAAAGGATCCCAGGAAGATTTGTTTTTAAACTGCCCCTGGTGGTATTGGTTAGTATACAAATACTGTATTAGAAAATGTGGCTACAGGTCATTAGTAACAGTTCATGACTGCAGATCATGACATTTTGTCTTGCCAGACATCTGGGTTCAGATATCATGGTATGGAGGGCACTTGAATTATATCATTAGGCAAGAGGCTTTTCAAGCAATCAGAAGCTTTTTTTAATAAAAGAAGAATGCCATTTGTTCTCTGCTATTAGTCCTGCACCTGTGGTCAGTTTATGAGTTTATTTTATTTCAAGTTAAACACATGTTCTTTCTTCAGTCAGTGGGCTGCCCCCATTTATGACAGTCAGACTTGTGTATGAGGAATGACAGCTGCACGCACTTACATTTGTGCCACTACACAGAATTTAGAAAAGATTACTTGAATCCTACAAGGAGTTGCTAAAAACAAACAAAAAAGTTTTAGAGCACGTCTAAAATCTAATAACTAATTACTTTGTAGAAATCTCTGAAAGGATCCTGCATTATACTGGTGCCATGTGACAATATGACTGGATGTGTCAGGGCAAAAGGACAGATGCTCTGGGATACTATGACAGAGAGATGAACTGATACAGTGAAATCTCATCAGAAACTTGGATAGTGTGAAACACTGTTAGGATGAAGCCGAATGAAAGCTCTAGTCTGCCTCTTTAGTTATCATGTTCTCTTTAGATTGTAAGTTCATGGGGCAGCAAGTATCTCCCAACACTTCTACAGAGATGAAGCTTTTCAAAAGCAGTCAGGAAGCTTAGGCTTCTAAATCATGTAGGTACTTTGAATCACTTGAGTGCTTTTAAAAAGTTTACTCTCAGAACTTAGTGCAACCTTGATTGGGACTCTAAATGCTACAGAAATACAAATAATAAGTACTCAATGTATAAACAAAAATGCTGAGAATATAAGACAGCTATTTTAACTCACACATGTTTTCACCCCTCTCTACTCCTTTGGGCTTTCCTCTAAATTATAGTTTTATAAAGCTTTGTGATGCAGTGAATCCAGGATGCCTTAGAAAAATAAATGGTATCATATGGCTGCCGTGTACCACCGGCTAACTGCTTTATTTTTTTCCTGTCTTAATGGCAAAACAATGCTTAGTTTTTTCTTAGTCTGTTTCATTTTCCAATAAAATACTGATACCATCATATACTTAAGCCCTGCAATTTATGCAGCAAGGCAGCAATTAGATTACATATCCATTTTTCCTCCTTTTTCTGTTTCCTTTTTCTAAGGAAGAGCATTCTTTCGCTTAATGAAACAAAATTGTTCGGATGGTGTTGCTATGTAATGAGTCTTCACCAGATTATGTTGGGCAACCAGCACAGAAGCCAGAATTGGTTCATTATAAGAGTAGGCCATTAAAAAAATTGTAATTAGGTCTAGTATCTAGATGTCTCAGGATCCTCAGATTCAGCTAATGATGTCAGACTTATGGAGTTAAATGCTGAGTACCAATTTGTATATGCATCTGTATCATTTAGGATCTGACAGAAAAAAAGGAACAGTGCAACAAGGACATCACTTCCAGTATAGGGCACAAGAAATGTCCGTTTCTTTACTTATTTTTGACAGCATCTCCATTATTTAGAACAATCTATATAAAGGTTTGCAGAAGCATCAACATTCTATTTATATAGTCCCAGGCATTGCAGCATCTGACTACTTAACCAGTACTAAAGAAGCAATCATGACAATTTGGTGTGAGGTAAGGAAGCACAGTTATCTTTGTTTTACAGATGGGTGACCAAGTCACAGAGAAATGAAGAGTCTTGCAAAGAATCAAAGGCTAGGCACAGACATCCAAAAAGCCTGAGCCTGAATTGATTCAATTTTTTCAGGTTGGTCTAACTTGGCTACACTGAACTAGTTTGTAACTGGAAAGACATTCTCTTTGGACTGTGAAAATTCAGGCCATGCCTGCAGTGGCTCAGGCTAGAACCCTGGGGGTGCTAGAGCAGCCCTCTCTTCCCTTGAACAGTACTGAACTAAGTGGGGCGGGGGTGTGTGGCCAGGCCCCTGCAGGACCTCTGATTAGGGAGGTCTGCCTGCACAGTCCCAGGCTTTTCCCCACTGGCTGCTCAAGGGGCGGGAGTGTTGCCTGCCCCTGGGCTAGAGCATTGAGGCAATGGGGGGTGTGAAGCATGCATCTGTTGATGATATGGAGCTTTTCAATCTCTCTCCCTGCTTCTTTATACTATCTGCAGCAAACTGACAGGTAAGCAAGCCAGTAGGGGGCTGAGAGCAGTGATTATGACCTCATGGGGGGATGGGGCCAGGTGGGGCAGCCATTGAGGGGTCTGGGGGAGGGAGAGGTGGGGCTGGGTGGAGCCCTATAGTTAGTTTTTAGTTATCTATTTTTTAGCATAGATGCCTCCCATTATAAAGAAAATGGAGGTGGCTTTTTGTCTATGGGTAGGGGACAGGAGTAAGAGCAATGACCTTAGACTGCACATTTACATTAGAGATTAGGTGGAACCTTCTGACTACAAGGGTGGTTGAGCATTGGAACAGGCTACCTAGAGAAACTGTGGAATCTCCTTCCCTGGAAAGTTTGAAGAGCAGGTTTGATAGACACCTGGTTGGGGTTGGTTTAGTCAGGGATGATCCTGCCTTGATCAGGGGGCTGGACTATATGACCTCATGAGATCCCCTCCTGCCCTACTTTCCTATGATCATAAGTTTTTAATTGTTTAAGCATTGTAAGTTTCTTGGTAACATCTTTGTAAGGAGGCTAAAGAGTTTAATAATGAAGGAAGGCCAAGGACTTTTGGTGCCCAAGTATACTTTATCCATGCAGTAATAGATAAGCTCAGACCAACTGAAATTTGCCGCTGAAATTCATAATTAAAGAAGAAAAAAAATAACACTGACATTGAGCTGTGCCTGCAGGGACTCATATTCTGCAGCACTAGAAACACTGTAATTCAGTGTTTTATTTTTAGCAGCATAAGGAGCCCTGAGGGCAACAGGGGGATTATATGATGTTGGAATCCTATGTTTTTTCACTCCGGCTTTCAAAGTTAACCCTGTTAGTTTTTATTTCTCCTTATTTTCCTCCAAAGTATGTCATTACCAAAATGGAATAACACTTCCCTAACATTTAAAAAAAAGCAATTTAAAATTCCATTCTGTAATATCCTCTCTTTTTTTTTAAAGGTTTCTTACCACCAAACCAGCAGATATTAGGGCAACCTCCCCCACACCAGCAAATATTCAGTTCTTGCTTTCAGTTTCCCTTCTGTGTTAATATACAAAAGAACTGAATTTTCTTGAATTTACTGATCCCTTTTTAAATTACCAGTGTTTTTATGCACTGATTTTTTATTACAGTGCATCCCAGAACACCTTTCAAATTGTATGAAACAATATATAAACTGTTGGTATATGATGCAGAAAATGGTGAGATGCCCGTGTGTTACAGGATAATAACAGAGATTAGAGGGAAGCATGTATACAAATGTATATGGTTATTATATATTTTTTTGTATATAACAGGGTCAGTTTGTGGCCAGTTCCAATGCTTGGTTCTGGACCTGGAGTGGGACCCCATCTAGTGCACAGTGCTAGGAGCAGGCTTAGCCCCTTGCTGTTGCAGCTAAGGTTATTTTTTTTTGTTCTGCTTTCTTAAACAAGGTGTGAAAAAAATACAGTACGCAATTATCATAAAGTTCAGCCACCACTGGAGTAGAATGTAGCAGGTGTATAACAGTGCCTGAAAACACTGTGGTTCAGGGAAGGAAGCAAAAAGATATCCCTCGGTGGGCTTCAAAATGGTACACGTTATGACTCCAAATGTAATATTTCAAGGACACCAGTTTTAGAATTGTCATTTTCTCTCTAACACAATAGTTACACACGCACACACAAACGCATTCACACAGGCCTTGAAATCTTTGATTAAACACAATTTGATCAGGACCTGGATTTCTTTGGATGGAAAGATGATCCCTCTGACATCACAGTGCTTCCTAACATGTTTTGGGGGACTCTTTTTAGTCCTGTAAAGAAAGTAATGTAAAGAAAGCAGTAAAGGTGGTAGGGATGCAGCAGATCATGAAAAAGAATAAGGACTGAATCACCAGTGACTTCCTGCTGTAGTTGTATATTTGGAGAATTCTTAGCTTTGTACTGTCTAATGCCAGCCTTTCTTATCTTATGAAATGCTAATCTGAGAAACTGCAGCTGCATTCATTAACTAATGCAGAAGCAAATAATACCTTTAGTATGCAGCTGCACATGTCCAAAGATCTTTCTTTGTGTTAGCAGAACTAAATATTAATTACAAAAGCTAGGCCACTGTGACCTAGTAAATGTTCTGGGCAGGAGCACAAGGCCGCAGTTTCTCATCATACTACACAGTCCTCCTGAGTGCATATAATAAATTAACTTACAAGCATGCATAAGGATTAAAAGTCATAGTCTATGTACTTATCAGTGAGTGAAGATAAGGATTACTTAGGAAGATCCTAATGAAGGATGCTAGCAATAGCATTGGGTTCAAGAGCAGAGAATACTACCATGTTTACTACTTTGTTGTCACAGGGTGTGTGTACAACATTAATGTGTTGTAGTTACTGCACATTAAATTTAGTACTTGGATAACCAAGTCCCAAATCAATGCGTAATAACTGGCACTACTGTGCAGTAGCGCTGGTGCATGGCTTTTTAGTGATGCTAACTGCGCAATAGCCTAATACTATTGTGCAGTAGCCTATTAGCACTGGTTTTGCTTTGCATGCTACCGCGCAATGTTATTAGGCTACTGCACAGTTAGCATCTCATGTAGATGTGCCCAGAGAAGCTAAACACATTTTGGAAAGGAGGTGTTTATTTTTAGATATGAAAACAAATGACTGTAGTTTTTTAGCTCCCTGGCTAGAGGCAGTATAAGAAAAGCAGTAAAGGTAGCAGGATAGAGCACATCATGAGACAGGATGTTATATGAAGGACTGAAAGGTTATTTGTGACAGGAAAGGGAAAGGGTTCCAATATGTCTCACTGGTGACTCTTTGCTTTGTTTTCCCCTGTGTATATCTAGCTTTGCTACTCTTCTACATGTCTCATAGACTCTGCCAATATAGTGCACATTGATACATTGCCTTTTTTTTTTTTTTTTTTTTTACATAAATTACTTCACAACTGATCATGTAACCCTTATGTCTGGAAAATCTTCCCAACCACTTGTGTACTCCAACCTGGCATTTTTCAAGAAGAGAAGGATCATGGAAAATCTGTCTCTGGAAAATGGAGGGGCAAGCAAGTGTGTTTTTGAAGCAGTGAATGAAAAGCTTGCAGGTGAAGAACATTGACCAGAAAATGAAGGAGTAGATGCAGCATATGTGTAGGAGGTAAACAAGAGGATAGAGTAATATCAATGGAAGGAAGCAAATACTGAATGGGCACCCAAAAACTATCCGAAAATATTCTGTAGGCTGAAATAAACTCAGCAACATTAGGATCAGTATGACAGTCAGTGGCCTGATTTAAAGTAACAAAAGTGCATAAGATACAGGTGATTTTAACATTTATCCTTTCTGCCATTGCGAAGGAGTAGATCAATACTTCAAAAAAGAGTGGGCAAAGAATAGCTGCTTTTGAACCTTCATGTGGTGAAAGAATTTCCTTGAAGTATTTTGTCCTAAAAGACTAGAAGCAGACAGGAAAAAAACAGCCGGTGCCACACCATGCAGAATGACTGATTGTGGCAAAGAGGGTGTGAAGATAGTGGTTTACTGCTGGTAGTCAGTTGCTAAAAGACAGAATGCTTACTAATGTGCTTATTCAGTTCACAGTGCATCCCTTTCATCCAGCATAAATAGGAAAGGAATGTGGTAAGTCACTATTTGTCGTAGGTTATGAGCCAAATTCTGCCATCCTTGAATTTAGTGTAAGCCTTACATGCCTATTCAAAGACAGAATTCATCTCCCAACTTTTGAAAAATAGGCCCTTTTATTAGATCATCAATTACATTTATTTACAGCTCTTGAAGACTGGTGGACTGCAGAAAATGTGCTTCTTTTTAAGGTGGCTTGGGGCATTGAGTTAAAGACTAGAACTAGGAAAACAGGGAAAAATACTGATCTACTTTGCTTTACAAATACATCTATGTAAATGGTAGGTCACATTCTTTCAACTGATGTTTGCTATAACAGCTCACGTTTGAACTGGCTACTTCAGTGACTCCATTGTTTTTTAAATGTGTTTCTGGGGACAAGCTTTTAAAATTCTCGAGTATAGGTAACTACGTGGAGCAATAGATGTAATTGTATAGGACTGATATCAACACTGGAAGCGCATTGACAAGCCTGTTCATAGCTCTCTGTGTTTAGGGTGGATATGCTTGGAAGCAGCAACTAGAATATTCCCAAAACTAAGCATTTAGGAATCATTAGCTTTTATAAATAACAATCTCTTTTATTCTTTTATTTTTTTATTTACCTTCTGGTTCGTTCCTCTTTGAGGTTACTATTTTCCAATCTTTTCTCCACCACCATGAGGACCAGAAACTTAAAAAAAAAAAAAAAAAAAAAAAAAAAAAAAAAAGTGGAGGCTTGCCTGTAATTAAATGATATCAGGAGCTAGGGCTTCAAAACAAAAAGAAACCTATCCCATCATTAAAGTGGACTATGAGGTTTTGTTTGTTTGTTTTTTTTTAACGGGTGGTTCTTTCAAACAGAATACATTTCTGAAAAAGAAAAACTATTTTTTTCTGGACTTCGGGGGAAAAAAGCTAAGAGTTTAGTGCATCACATTATCTAACGCAGAAGCTTACAGATTGCCACAGCATACTGATGCTCCTCATGCTGGTCTTTTTCTGTTTGTGCTGCTTTATTAAGTGACTGGAGGTAAGGGAAACAGATAAAATCATAGAACATTGCTTGGCATGGTTTTAGTCTCAAGTAGAAAGATAAGTATCAAAGTATCTATTTCTCTATTAGCCCATGAATGTTTGAGGTTAAACTCTGACATGCTATGCTTCTTATGTAGGGCCATCCTGAAGCTTGATTCAAATTTGTCAGACCAAGGTGATTTTGCAACTTGATTCAGATTTGTCATGTCTTTAGCCAACCGGTATGGGGACAGGCTGGATTACCTAATTTCCTTACCACGTAGGATTTCCATTTGGAATGCTGGGATCAGCTGTAGCATTCAGCATAACATTTAAATATTAATTAGTATGCCAAATACAGCTCTGACCCTTAAAACGGTTAGGGACACATTATGTTTTTTTTCAGGGAGCAGAGACAGAAAAGTTTTAACTATGTAAGATGACCTAATTTTGTTTCTCCTTGAAAGGAGTCTGGTCTATTTAGTTCTTGGGTCAAAAAGCAGAGCCAGTTTACACATTTCAGTTGTAGGAGGATGTGAGGTATGTGAACCAGTTTTACCCTGCGTGCTCTTCAGGACCAAAATACACTCACGTGCTAAACATGCCTAAGATCCAATCCATTTAGGGCTCTGGTCATGAGAACTCTGACTTTGGGCCTGCATGTGATTGGTATCTTAGGACGATTTAGTACTTTAGGATGACTTATTGGCTAAGGGTAGTAGGGCTGGACTGTTGTTGTCTGTGGTCAGTGAGAAGAAAAGGGTTTTTTGCTTTTTTTTGTTTTGGTAATATCTTTTATTAGACTAATTGAATAGTTGGGAGATGTTAGACAAGACTTTGGCATAAGGTGCCCCTCTTCAGGTCTACCTGATGGTGAACAGAAATACCTGCTTGCCAGGGTTACTCACCTCAGTGTGTTGGTTTAACAAATGAAAATGAGATCAGATTGAGCTACAGACCAACTAAGTACATTTAAAAGTATACCTGTGTGAAGCTGATAAAGAATACATACATGTATGTAACTACATCATATAAATAATAGGTTGACCCTACTTCTTGGAATGTAATTGTAACTTTCCTACTTGGTTCCATCTTTGAGAGAGAGATCTTACCCACAGGCATCATGCCGGCCCCCACAGGCAACATGGTCCCAACTGCAGCTACCACCCCTGCTCTCCCCAAGACAAAACGTAAGGTGTTTGTTGTGGGAGACTCCCTCCTGAGGGGGACTGAGGGGCCAATCTGCCACCCCAACCCCTTAGCCCGGCAAGTCTGCTGCTTCCCGGGGGCCCGCATCAGGGACATTACAGAGAGGATCCCAAAGCTCCTTAAACCCACAGACCACTGTCCCATGCTCCTTATTAATGTGGGCACCAATGACACTGCTCAGAGCACTCCCAGCCAGGTCATGAGGCGCTACAGGGATTTGGGAGCGGGGCTTAAGGGTCTGGGGGCACAGGTGGTGTTCTCGTCGATCCTCCCAGTCTCAGGCTATGGGCTGAGAAGGGACAGGAGGATCTATGTGGTCAACCAAAGACTGCAGCGCTGGTGTCGTCAGGAAGGCTTTGGCTTTCATGACCACAGCCCGCTCTTTGGCGAGAGAGGCAGCAAGCTGCTGGGAAGAGATGGCCTCCACCTCTCTCCCCTAGGGAGGAGGCTCTTCTCA
>NW_005841903.1:4071766-4078612 GCF_000455745.1 Alligator sinensis
GACCAAAATGCTGGCTTGCATCCATAGATGCTTCTCAAGCAAATCCCGGGACGTCATTCTCCCCCTGTACTCGGCCTTAGTGAGGCCGCAGCTGGAGTACTGTGTCCAGTTTTGGGCTCCACAATTCAAAAAGGATGTGGAGAAGCTTGAGAGAGTCCAGAGAAGAGCCACGCGCATGATCAGAGGTCAGGGAAGCAGACCCTACGATGACAGGCTGAGAGCCCTGGGGCTCTTTAGCCTGAAAAAGCGCAGGCTTAGGGGTGATCTGATGGCCACCTACAAGTTTATCAGGGGTGACCACCAGCATCTGGGGGAACGTTTGTTCACCAGAGCGCCCCAAGGGATGACGAGGTCGAATGGTCACAAACTACTTCAAGATCGTTTCAGGCTGGACATAAGGAAGAATTTCTTTACTGTCCGAGCCCCCAAGGTCTGGAACAGCCTGCCACCGGAGGTGGTTCAAGCGCCTTCATTGAACACCTTCAAGATGAAACTGGATGGTTATCTTGCTGGGATCCTATGACCCCAGCTGACTTCCTGCCCTTTGGGCAGGGGGCTGGACTCGATGATCTTCCGAGGTCCCTTCCAGCCCTGATGTCTACGAAATCTATGAAATCATACCCTATCAAATAGGGTAGTGCAAAGCTTCGGTAGCTGATTTGATTTGGAGGATATTTGGCCCGATTCGGGGACCGAATCTCTGAATCCGAATCCAATTGGGAGACATCAAATAGGGTAGTGCAAAGCTTCGGTAGCTGATTTGATTTGGAGGATATTTGGCCCGATTCGGGGACCGAATCTCTGAATCCGAATCAAATTGGGAGACCCATTAAAAGCTCCGAATTGATTCAAAGAATCCGCAGCAGTCACCTGGAGCCCAGCAATGCTCAACCCCAGCTCCCAGGCAGTGCGCAGCGCCCTGCTGACCCGTGCTGCACCAACACCATGGGGCAGCTGCCGTGTGGGTGCCAAATGGCAGGTCGGGGGCGATCCCTGCTGCCCCCCACTTCCCCGTGTTGTGCAGGGGGAGGCTCTGCCACGAGCACCCAGAGACCCCGATCGCTGCTGCTGCAGCTGGTGAGTTCAGGGCTTTTTTTTCTTTTTAAAGTGCTGGGACTAGGCTGGGGCCAGGTGGGGAATGGCCCTGGGCAGGGAAGCCATGGGGGTTTCTCCCACAGCTTTACCCACCCGGGGAGAGGTAGGCACAGCTGGTGGAGCTGCAGGAGAACCTACATCCACCTGGCTGTGCCTGCCTCTCCCTGGCCAATCCAAATCATCAAAGCTCTCTGAATCAGCACCGAATCTCCTGAAGCTGATTCGACTGAATCGATTCAGGACAGTGATCTGAATCTCCGAATCAAATTGCTGTCCTCCAAATTGGCCAAATCTGAATCAAATACTTCCTATTTGCATGGGACTAGTATCAAAGATATGATCTGTGGAGCCTTGTTGTGTGGCATGCAGTTCTACCTGTGGATCTCAGACCAGCATGCTGTATGGGGTGTGTGGAGCCTGTCTGGCACTTGCTGCCCATGACTACATGCTGGATCTGGGCCTGTTCTAGATCTGTGGGCCTGCAGACTGGACTCATGCCTCTCATCTAGTCCTGATGGCAATCAGGGTTGGATTAACACACAGGCCCACGGGGCCTGGGCCCAAGGGCCCCCTGGAGAGCCAGGGGCAGCATTTCCCAGGCAGACATCCTGGCCATGAGCATCCAGGTCGGGCAGTGTGCATCTCCTCCCCTCTGGCTGGGCCAGTGCCACGGGTAGGCATGGGGCTCCCTGCAGGTGGTGGTGGTTTGCCAGGGCTGTCTGCTTCCAGGAGGCTCCATGGGTGGCCCCGCTCCCGCTTCCCACCATCTACAGGCAGCCACCGGCACCAGCACTGCTGGGACAGGACGGGACAGGACAGCCTTGCCCTGTTGGGGCTGGCAGAGAAGTGGGTGGGCAGCTGGGGATGGTGCGGAGCCTGTGCCCCCTCCCTACCCAGCTGGCCCCGGCCCTGGCTCATCTGATGCTGGGGACTGCAGCCCTGGCTGTGTGACACCTGCTGGGCAGAGGGGCTAGGCTGGGCCAGGACCAGGGCTGCCTTCATTTTAGTGGCACTCATGTCCCCTGGCTCCTCACCGTGGATGTGCCAAGGAGGCCAGGCAGGCCCAGCCGCAACCTCCTGGCAGGCACAGAGGGAGCCTGCCCTCACCTGGTGGGGGCCCCCCAACTTTCTGTTTGCCTAGGGCCCCAATATATCTTAACCCACCACTGATGGCAGTTTGATACCCCTGCCATACACCATTGTAAGCAAAGGCATCTCAGCAAAGGAAGGCTGTTGATAATTAAGGGAAGCATCTCCACAACAGAATGGAAAAGAGAGAAAGCTACCCTTCTCTCCTACTTTAATCTGTAAGTAGACATATTGGTTTCAGGGAGGCCCCTTGAGAAGGAAGGTGCAACAACATGGTCAGATCTGGTTCACAGGGAGAATGGAGCTGTTCCTCCATTTTTCAAGATGGAGGAAAGCTGCATCTGATCAGTCCTCCAGTATCCTAGGATATGTACACTGGACTCCTTGCTAGTGAGAGTGAAGCCATGAGACCACAAACAGCTGTGCTGGGAAAAAGCAAAACAGTTAGGGCTGAACTCCTAGACTGGGCTGTGTGTGACTGCTCAAAGTAAATGCATACTTACCATTACCTCAAAAGTCTAGCTGGTTCAGGATAGTGAGCTCACCCAGAGCTTGCCTACCAATAACAAATATTCATCACTTCAGGGAATTTCAACTCCTGTAGAATCAATTTCTAAATAATAAGTTATACTACAAGGGGAAACTCTGTTGAATGTCATGCTTTGTCTCGGCCCTATTCCATCTTGAGTAATTAAGTTCTGCGTATAGTATGTGCATTGCAGTTGCCATTATGCTCTCATAATTTTAAATTATTTGCTTCCATTGGGAAAGGCACTGTTGCATAATTGCTACATGCAGCCACTTTTGGGGTGTATGCATTCAGCAGAGGGAGCATGCTTCCTATTATATGGTTTGTGCAGTCAGATGGTAAGGTGTTTTGGGCTCCATTTGCCTAAAACATTGCTGTATAAAAGCAAGTGCATTATCCACTTAAGGGAAAGTGATTCTACATTATTTACTATGAATACAAATGAAAATATTTCAGGCTTATATCTGAGTCTATACCGTGATAAAAGTGGTTAGTGAATGACACAAACCCAGAAAAGATATTTTTCAAAAACACCTTAGAAACTAAAGAGTTTTTTTACAAAAAATCTCTCCTATTTTCCAATAAATCTATTAACTTTTTACACTTTGCCAAAATTACCTGTGGAGGACTCTGCTTTCCTGCTATATGACAGCCAGGGGGAGCTCTAGGTCCCCTAGGTGCCAGCCCCAGGCTGGCAGGGGACACCGGGGTCAGGCCTGGTGGAGAAGGGGACACCTGTTTCCCAGACCTGAACCCCAGGTCTGGGAAAGTGTAGCCTCCCATGCAGCTGTTTCCCAGCTCCCTGCCCCAATCCCTGCCCAGCCAGGGACTCACTGCCAGCTGTCCAATGGGCAGGACAGCTCCTAGCCAGCCCCTGGTTGAGTGGGGAATTAAGAGGTCCCAAGTCCTGGCTTTGCTCAGCTCCTCGCCCATGTAGGGAGCCAGGAGCCCTGCAGCACCTGGATGGCGGGTCAGAAAGGGACCCAGGCCTCATGCTGATTGGTTCCCAGCTCCTATGGGGAGTGGGAGCTGAACAGCACCAGAACCGGGCCCCCTACTGGTGTGGCCATGTACACAAGTCCTACTGTGTAGTATCTACTAGTATTTACAGGTAGTAGGTAACTGTGCAGTAGAATTGTACTGTACTGTGTCTAGTATTTTACTGGTATGGTTTTAGGTTTCTTTTTGTGCTTTGACAGATTTTTACTTCATTTTATTGCCCGTTTTATATAAGAATCTGTCACTTCATGGCAGATAGTGGTTTAGTAAATAAAATGTATTATTATTTCTGTTGGCCACTCTTTATAATGTCATAAATATAGGATTCAGCCTTCACTGCAGGAGAGATTCTTCACTGGAAGTGTGTTTGGGTCCTGATTTCAACACACATTCTGTACTTTTTACAACTGGGTAGAGAAGAATGTTGGGTGGGGGGAGTACATTGCTTTTTTGTTAGAACAGCTTCTCTTGTTTTTAAAGTCCAAGTTAATTATGTGGAAAAATCAGTTTAAAACTGTCATCACAAATGTATCTCAGCTGCTAGAACCAAAATATATCTTTTAGATATTTAAGGATTGCATTAACCTGTGTAATGAGTTTTTTGCTTTTTAAATGTGTAATATTTGGAATAAAGTGTAAACATTCCAGTTCTTCTTAAGTTGTTTTGGCTGTTTACATGAGCCTTCATTTTGTAGCCTTAAAAAGCAGCTTTGTTCTTATATGGTGTTAATGAATTTTATGTTTGGAATTCACAACATTACTGAGACACTGCTCGCACATTGTGTTTCTGAATTTACTTGAAAAATATAACCTATTTTAGAAAGATGAAGCATCTCTGTTTCCCTTTAGGCAGTAACTATGAAAATATTTATAAGCACTTGTATATTCCAGAACTGATGTTCTACATGGAGTAGTTTATCTTTGGACCTTGGCAGAGCCAGGCCATACCAAGTTGTCTACAGTTTATCCTATTCAGACTCCATAAAAGGATTTTTTCTTGCTGTTATATGCTTGCTGTATTGTGGGATTCTATATAAGTAAACTGAAAGGACCCCTCCAGGAGAAAGCTTTAGACATATAAAATATATACCAGGAGAACTATAACAGATGGTCAAAGAATCACTGCATATCCCACTACAGATAAATATTTTACATCAAAGACAGATACATATGACTGCAGAGAGCTAATCTATAGGAAAGGTGCATTAAATCATTTACGTTGCCACACAGGGCTGAAATTGCTTGCAAATTTGTAAGGTCGAAATACTTAATCAGTCCAGTCTGACTATAAATATTGAACAAATCAGTTTTGATATGCTGGATGTCTTGGTATTCACACACAGTTTATTGTTTAAAATCAGAGGCAAAGAAAATAATAGAATAGAGCAAACAAGCAAGTGTGATTTAAACATGATTATGCATGAGAGCAAAATATAAACAAATGGTATGAAGCAAAAACTAAGCTTCCGGTAGATCTAAAACTAAAATGGGATCAGATTTAGAGAAGCCTCCTAATATAATTAACTAAAAACACATTTCCATCACCTCTAAAAGGACCTTGTAGAATTACTGAGCACAAGCACAAGGGAAAGGGCTCAAAATATAGCCAGTTTGATAATCTTGGCAAATAACTGGAAATCTCATTTCCCCTAATTGAAACAGTTAAGTTTCCAAGTTCTTATAATTTATTTATAAGAGAATTGATGGGTGGGGGGGATTGCTGAGGAACAAATAATGTTTCTAATCACTTGATCTAATACATTCTGTCTGAAAAGCTGAACACGAATTTCTAAGCAGGAAGCCATGATGTCTATCAGGAATATTAGAACTGCAGGAAGTGACATGGGGAATAACAGTTGTGTATAGGAGCAGCGGGGAGATTTGATAGCTTTTCTCCACGCCAGTCCTTAGATTTGTGTTTTGTTTGCATATCTATGCAGCGCTTGAGAGAGTCAGACCTCTACAGGGAGTACTCACCAGATTATCTTGGAAGCCAAGAGCAGAACTCTAGTACATTTCAGTAGGGTAAGGACTTTGTTCAAGCTCTTCCATTTGAGTCCAAATCTTCACTGTTTTATAACCTGTTTAGTGATTTACATTGGTAAGAGGCTATCAAGTCAAAGATTCCACTCACTGGTATATTCTTGGGTATTTCATATTCACTTTGCAGAGGTGTAAATGACTACAAGGTACCAGGTATTTCCTGTTGGAGTCCTCAGCCTCCAGGATTTATGCAGATGCCTAGTGGATATTGGTAGATATTTAAAAACATTTCTAGCTTTCTTAAATACTAGACATGCCAAAAGTCTGAAGATGACTTGTTTAGTTTATGGAGATGTGAAGAAATACATTTCTCTTTAATCATCTAAAAAGTCAAGTTAAAATCACTGCAAGTTGCATTAAAATATATATTAATATACTGTATCCCACTTTCCTAACCTTTACTTAAGGTGATGAATAATCACTAATGTATTTTCCCTTCCCCCAGTTTAAAAAAAAATTGTTTGCAGTCCTTGTTGTTAAATTCATAACATCATCCAAAACATCTTCCATCCATGAAAACTCACACTTCCTCCACTTCATAGGTGCATTGGAAGAACTGTTGGCTCTCCCAAAACTCAAAGGAGGTATTATTAAAATTTTATTTCAAAGTGAGACTATGTTGCTAGCTCACAAGTGGTTTTTATTGTAAGACTCATGGTCCTTGATATTTTTTCCTAAAGACCAAGTTCCTGAAGATAAGTGATTATGTGAAAATATAAGCTTTGCTATTTTTAAAATAGGAAAGACTGTGAAAGGAAATGTGAAGATGTGAAGCTCTGAATGGACCACTGAAAGAAAGCAGCTTGGGAGGAGGGGTGAGAGAGTGAGAAGGGTATGGGAAGGCACTGGGGAGCTGTGCAGGGATTTTAAAACTGGGGATCCAAAGTATACCATAGCTAGTAGTGGGCTCTCAAGAAGGGTGTGATGTAGTCAAAATGGTGGGAACAGAGAATGCTTTTACGTGCAGCATTTGATACAGATGGAAAGTACAAGAGAATGGAGAGAACGCATCAGTTGAAGCAATAGAAGCATCAGTGCCCTCAGGGGTGGTATTGAAGGGTAAGAAATGATAGGCTTGGGCATGGGAAAGA
>NW_005841903.1:4078656-4100205 GCF_000455745.1 Alligator sinensis
GTAACAGGAGTTGCATTTATCACAGGAGTTGTGAGCCAGGGTGATGTGAAGGAGTGTGAAACTGTGACCAAAGTTGGAGAAAGGAAAAGAGAGGTGTAGCTTTGCAGAAGTTCCTCAGGCAGTGGGCCAGGTCCAAATGGACGTACCAGAGAGGCAGCCAAAAATATGAAAGTGAATAAAGGAAATGCTGGAGCTAGAGGTTACATTTGGCAGCTCTTGCAACACAAGAGGTAGTAATTAAAGCTGTAGGTAGCAAAGAACTGGATAATATTATCCAGGGCAAGTGCACAGGGAAGAGAAGAGGTACTAAGGAGGCCCAGTGACCAAAGGAGAAGTCAGAGCTCCTGGGAGGAAACTGGCTGAGTCTAACTGATAAAGAACCAAAGCCCTTGTACTCTGTCGATGTTTGTGCATAATGTCGATGTTTGTGCAGTATATTAACAATGTCATAGAACAGTTTACTTATATTTCTAATATATACATGCCAGTTGTAGTTTACTATCTTTTAGCCTGATATGGGCAACACTTCTGGGCAGAGATCTTGCTTAAAATTTGGTGAGAACTGTGCCTGTTCAGTAGTTACAGATTTGATTCTTTGTCACAACACAATGCAGCATAGTCTGGCTTTGTATTTCACATATGGGGTCTGAGCCTGCTCCCACTGAATAGAAGTTTCCATTGAGTGGGATCTGGCTCAGTCAAAAAAAAAAACTCCAAACTTTGAAAGCCTTGAATTTAGGAATGGTAGTGGAGCAATCCAAGTACTTGCTTGTAAATCCAAGGAGAATATAACTGGGATGTACAACATTTTTTTGCATCTGTTCTTCATACAGTAGGTATTTTATGCTTTAGGGACTATCGGACCAAAAAGAGATATAACTAACCTGGCAAATGAACAAATAACTTGACAGAAATGGAATGAAATATTCACTGAGTTTACAAAAGATAAGAAATATGTATCTTCCTTTAAAATAACATTTGAATAATGAATTAAATTTTTTGAAACTGGAAGTTAAAAACTAACAGTTTTAATTGTAGTGCTGTAGTCATAAAAAGGGCAAGTCAAAATAACATAGACTTTAGTTTACATACAATAGGTTAATACTGGTCTTATTTAACTGCTTTTGAATGTTACCGGTAACAAATGAAAGTTCTGTTAATTTAACTTTCTTTCGTCTTGTCTCATGCACATTTGATTTTTCTCTTTAAAGTTTAATTTATGACTATTGCAAAAATAATTGGAAAAATATATTTTACCTTGGTATAAGCTTTCAGTAAGTTGTTCACAGTAAACGAGGGTGCTTTTGGGTGGAAGGACATCAAGGTATAAGCAGAAGCTGCAAGAAGTGGGGCTGGTTATTTAGTAGGCTTTCCCTCTGAGAACATACCTGCATTGCATGTAAGCTCGAAGCATGTGAGCCTGATCCCATTTATCCACATTGTATTGCTGTGCACACTTTACAACCAGCGTGTGTGTTGGTCCACACTGTTGCTTCTGCTTCAGGTGTCTGGCACCAGGGTTCCTAAGTGTGTATTTCAAGTTTCAAATGACCACATAAAATGAAGTCTTGCTTAGGAGTAAGTTTGTGGTGTGCTTGTCTTTCCGTCATGGCTCCAAGGATGTCAGTAATCTTCAGCCAGCTATTTTAAGTACCTGAGGCTCTTCAAATTTTGCAAGTTCCTCAGTACCATCTGTTTTTTACCCATTGTCCAAACCACAGATCCATTGTATTATCTACTCCTGATTGTGGGCCTGCTGTTGATGCTGTAGCATGCTGTGAGATACTTCTGGGACTTTCTGAAAAATGGCTGTTTGCTGAACTCTGTATTTTATGAAGCCTTGACAGATGTGATGAATGCTATAATTGCCATTCAATGCTCATGTTAAGACAATGGCACTTTTTTGGAGCAGGAGGTCTACCAGGTGATCTTTTAAACTTGGGATTATCACCAATGGCATCACACTTCCTTGAGCTGTTTGAGAAGCTTGCCCCAACTTCTAAAGCAGGGGTGGGCAATGATTTGGGCTGGAAGGCCACTTAGGGAGTTTTGGTGAGCTTTTGTGGGTTGGGTCACCACTCCTACCCCTCTACTGCACCAGGTCAGCTCCCCCTCCCCCTCCCCCCTGGCCTGCAACAGCTCACCAGAACTCCCTAAGTGGCTTTGGCCCATGCTCAGCTGAACAGATGGGATGGGGCCATGATGTAGGTGGGGAGTTGCATCTGGGAATGGAACAGGGTGGGTGAGCAGGGCCAGAGCTGGGGTTGGGATTGGGATTGCTGGGTGGTAACAGTGTAGGGCCGGGGCCCGGGGCTTGAGGCAGAGCTGTGATTTGCTCCCTGCATGCCCTTGGAACAGGCGCCAGTTCTGTGGGCAGGGGCAAGCAGGAAGCAGATTGCAGCTTTGCTCTGGATCCCAAGCTCGCACTGTCACTGCCTCCCAGGGTCCCCATGGAGACTGGCCGCAACCCACGGG
Organism: Alligator sinensis; assembly: GCF_000455745.1. NCBI lineage: Eukaryota > Metazoa > Chordata > Crocodylia > Alligatoridae > Alligator > Alligator sinensis. The sequence goes on from NW_005841903.1 coordinate 4,081,132, forward strand.
GCAGGGCGTACGACCAGGAGGATGGGATGGGGCTGTGGGTGGGTGGGGATCAGTGTCTGGGAGTGGGACGGGTGGGAAGGGCTGGGGTTGGGTCCAGGGTTGTGGACAGAATTGGAATTGTGGGGCTGTGACCTTGCAGCCCCATCCCATCCTCCTGGTTGCACTCCCTGCCCATGCAGGTCCTGGGCCAGTCTTCATGGACACCTTGCCCACCCTCCCGCCTGCTCTGTCCGGCATTCCCAGCAGTGGATGTGGGACAGACAGGCCATGGTGTCTGGGCAGCAGGGCCAGGTTTGGCAGTGGGAGCAGAGAATGGCAGTGGCAGCTGGAAGGAGCAGCCATTGCAGAGCTGCTTGGAAGTTAGTCTGGTTGCCACACCATCCCAGCTCTGCTGTGTGCCTGGGGGCAGTGGGACCAGCCCTGTGTGCCATGGCCTGGGCAGCCCCCCACTCCTGGGCTGGGTGAGCCTGAGAGACTAGCTGTGGGCTAGACAGAATTCCTTGGCAGGCTGTAATTTGTCCACCCCTGCTCTAAAGAAACCCATGCTGGGACTGTCGTTTGTTGCTATTACTCTTTGGCCACCAGCTACACCAAAAGTATACAGATATGTGGTTTGCCACTTTGTTGGGAGTTCAGGGGTATTGGTAGAGGTTCATGCGATTTTTTTTTTTAAAAGCTTTTTACCAGGGGTGTGCCTAAAATTATAGCAGGTTTTCAAAGAATGAAGGACTGTCTACCCTCTTTTGCCATGGCTCATGAAACTTGCTATCATCACACAATCCCTTGGAAAGAGAAAATCTATTTTATGTGCTTTGCACTTGCAGTATGGTGGTGGAGTGTGTGTTTAGCTGACTGAAGACAAGATGATGTTGCCTTTAAAACTGTTTGGATATCATCTTTCCAAAGGCTGTTTGTAAGATTGTAGCCTGCTGCATCTTGCACAGTCTCTCTGAAGCTAAAGTTGAGTGCTTTCATGTGGAACTGACTCAGAATCTGATGGTATCCTCAGCTGGCTCATGCAACTAGAAAGTGTATCTATCAAACTGGCATAGGTTTGGAGGAGGCTGCCGATAAGGAATGTCAAATGTGCCCACATCCCAGCCATGAATGGTGACATTTATGAGTAACTGATTGGGAATGTCTGTAATGCTTTTCTGCCCATATTTGTCAGAAAACTGGTTATATTAATCATCTAATATTAAGTTTACATATTGAGTTAAGGGGTGGGACCTGCATCAATTTTTGCTGTGTGTTTTACACAAATAGACTATATTAAAGTATCTGAAACAAAATGACATGGACCCACATGGTCCAAATCCCACAAACAGAGATTTTGACTAAAAGTGATTACAACTAAAAAAAAAAGACACCTGAAAGTCAAGATAACTTTGGAGAATACACAGAAAAAAACAGTAAAATTTATAGAATACAGTGAAAATGTAATGCAGTGTGCACAACAAAACAAAATAATCCATACTTAAGTGAAATGTTCAAGGACACTTAGTGATAATACTAATGGTTGCCCATAATGCTCCTTTTGGTACATCATAATCCTGTGGTGCCAGGCCCATGATTTAGTTTATATTAAACAGGAAAGAATGAGGATTGAGTGCATGGACACTGGTTTCTTGCTCTATTTGCTGGGATTGCCCACTCATTGAGAAACCAGAGAGGTTTCCAAATCTTGCTTTGTTCATAGCATATGATACAGTGCTCAGGGATATGAAGGGAAAGACATTTGTGTGGGAGCCTGTGGATGCTGTGTTCTGTTGAGAATCATGGTGAAGATAAACTCTCTTAACATGTGGTCCAACACCTTTTCAGTTTTTCTCTACCTGATGAATCTTACTAACAGTCCCTATTTTCAAATGCATTTGTCATCAAATAGCTGACAAATACACTTTAAAATAAAGTTTAGGAAATGCTGTCCTGCATAAGGATAGCAGTACTGATGACAAACCAGGTAATCCCTGCCTTTTTTCCTTCTCACACAGCAGTTACAAACATGGTTCCTGAGACTGTCTCTGTGCTTGGTTCCTGAGACTCTCTCTTAAAAACTTCCTGAGACTCTCCGTGCTTCTGCCTCTCCAGTGCAATTGCTGTTTCACCTCAAATTTATCCTCCCAGGACATGTCTGATAGAATAGCAGATTGCTCAGCAGATTGTTCCTGGTTAGTTGTGGTTTGATTTGGATTGTCAATGATTTAGAATCTCACCTTGAAATCATTCCCCCTTTCTCTCTTTCTAGACTCTAGAGAGAGGAGAAAAATGGGGAAGCCGTGACAGGCATCTTGTGGAACAGCATGTAGCAAGGGCACATGGCAGTTATATTTCTATACCTTTCATTAGTGTCCTATAGCTTTGTAGTATTGCCACTTAAGGTACTTGATTTACTGACAGTTTTATAATCAAATCCAATTTGGTGAATGCACACCTGCACCAGCTGTCTGGCCTGGTAATGGTGCATATTGTTGGTAAGCCAGGCAGTAATCTTACTCTAAGGGATAGTGCCTCCCTATAGTTACAAGAAAACTGGAGTGCTCCTCTGTCCAGCCAGTTGCATGTAGGAAGTGTCACCTTTTGCATAGTAGTGTTTAGCTGTGTGCAGGCAATCTGGATTGGACTGCATAGAAAATAAGGCATTTAGTAGGGGAATATAAAGTGCCCCACAGCTTTAAAGGGAACAGGGGGAAAGAGACAAGTATGTGTAAGAGCCAGAAGATATAGGTCTATGGGAGTGCTAGTACATGTGGAGAGACTGGAATCACTACAGAGCTAGCACTGCAATATGGTGATAGGAAAATTATGTTAATTGGAGATGCTGTCTTAAGAGCATGAGGTTCTGATTGCTTCTTCAAAGACTAGTAGTATAAACAACTATGTTTCAAACTGGGCAACTATATTTTGCCTACTTAATTCATTCCTTATCCTTTTGTGTATTTTTTAGTTTCTTTGTGTTTCTTCAGACACTTGCTGATGAAATGGCTCCTAGGTATGCGATACATATAATCATTATCATAAGGCCTGTAGGAAGACAGCTGCCATATTGTATTCAGCGACTAAAACTGCATCTTCTGCATCTTTTTATGTCAGTCAGGAAGCTGTGTCAAGCTTTCTTTATTTCAGATTGGTTTTAAACTTTTATTCATATTGTGCCATTTCACCTTCAAGGGAGTCCTTTAGCCCCAAACCTCTCCACTCTCTGTTGCTTGACTACTAAAAATAAGCTGAACTTTACCAACAGGCTAACTTGTTGACCCAGTGCACTTCAGCTTCACTTGTCTCAGTCCGGGGCCTACCACCTCTGGCAGAGGAAGTTTTGCCAACTTGCAGAATCACACCTTTTATCTGCCTTGTATAAGAAATGATGGGTCCTCATCCACACAGGAGCAACTAGGCTATATAGCCAACTGTTTTGAAATAACACTTAACACAGGTAGTCAGCAAGGTATAAGAAATAGCAAAGAAATCTATAATATAAATGAAAGAAATCATAATAATGTGGCTGTATATTGAGATAGTCTGAAATATCAGCAAAAGACAAAGCTAGAAGAACTATGATCATACCCTGCACCCTCCCTAGAATGAAGCTTTTGGCACTGACCCTGTTTCAGAACAGTCAGGTTGGACTACCCAGCTCTGCAAACAATCAATGTCCATGGATCCTTTGACAAAAAATGTACTCCCATGGCAGTTCTTAAGTACTCATTCTTATCTACACATCTGCATTCTTATACTGAATTATCAGGGAGCATGTATATTCTATGCATAAAACTTCCTCCTCCAGATATACATTTGTTTCACAGGTCAGGCATCAACCCTGCACCAATGACGTTTAGGAAATATTTATATCCTTTTAGACTAATCCAATATTATTTATCAACTACTGTAGTGAGAGATGGTCTCTCACTTACTTTCTCCAGTGGTGTGAAATATCAGTGTGATTAGATTTCTTTCCACTAAGGGCTTCCCCTTTTGAAATATAAAGCATCACTCCTTGTTTGTGGTTGGGTTTGGGCTCACATATGCATCTTTTTTGTTGATCATTATGGATAGCCATCTTGGCTGCATACAGATGAGCATGGACGTTTGGTTCTACAGGGACAAATAGAAGAGGTGCACCTTGCGCTGCAGGAACTTGTTCCCAGGGAATGCCCGTATCACGTGTGCTTTGGCATACAGCAAGTTACCCTGGGTGGGGTAGGGGAGGCATCCATTTGTATAGGCATTGCAAACCTGGCCCTATGTGGGCAAGCTAAATGGGTGCCTGTACACGAGTGGGGAGGCTGCTGTGATGTGCTGTAATTGCAGCACGTCGGAGCAGACTTGATTAATCATGTCTGCTGAAGCATGGTAATTACCACACTTGATAACCTACTGTGTCTTGTATATCAGCATCCCCACACTTTCAAATGGCAGTTGAGGTGCTTGAATTAAAGCTCATTTGATGAGCTTTAGTTCAAGCACCCCTGCCACCATTTTGAAGTGCAGGGATGCTGATACATGAGATGCTGCAGCACTTTAATTAGAGTGGCTCTCGGAGCCGCTCTAATTAAAGTGCCTCCCCACCTCCACCCTCAAAGCACGTGTAAAACTGCCCAATAAATTTAACTCTTAATAATGGAAACATATATGAATGTGTCAGACTTCAGATGCTCAGAAGACCAGCTTTTCAGTCCTGGCAGCAACAAATAATCTGTTTAACTACATGCTTTTCCCTGCTCCCCAGATAAACTGTCCCTGATGCTAAAATTTTGTTATTTGGACTCATACAATTTACTAAGGTGGATCGAGTCTGCTGAATGGATACTTTTCATTCCCTCCTATTGGAAAAAGCTACTATTATTCATCTGGCAAACCATTGAAGTTAAAATAAATGGATGTGCACGGGTGAATCACCAAGGACTCCACCAACAGACTGTCTGTGATGGTAGGAAAGGGTGTGTGCCACTGGTGCATCACCAGTAATTCCACCAAAAGACTATTTGTGATGGTAGAAAATGGTTTGTGGTGTCTGAATGTGAATCACCAAGGGCTCCACCAAAAGACTGTGTTCATGTTTAATCCTTATGGGATAACATGAAATAAATACAGATGGCCAGATCCTTGGCTACTGTAAATCTGCAGAAGTTAGCTGAAGTCACTGCATTTACTCCATTTCCATATCTGGCTAAGTTTTTTTTAAGGTTAGGTAATTAGGTTTTATCTATCCTAAGAAAAATCTTATTTTAGCTTCAGTTACTTTTCAGTGCCCAACACTGCTCTGGAGTGTGGCAGGGTTGTTGTTGTTAAGTACTGGACACAATCCTCCCAAGAGGCAACTACATTTTAGCATGAAATTATAGGATAGTTTCAAATTTCTAATGTAATTTGAGATGTTTTGGCATGAGAGGTGCCTTGGAAACATCAAGATATTTTGGCTTTTATTTCTAGGAAATATCGATTTTTTTCTGTATCATTCAACATAATAAAATGTCATATAAATACTACTAGCATTTTAACATGGGCTTCTCTTAAACTTGGCAAACTGTAATGTTATATTCTTTGAACTAAGATTTAATATGTTTAGAGATAATCAAAATCTTAGACATTGCAAAAAACATCTCTAAACCTGGTACTATTTGGATCTATTTTTGGATAGGTTAAGCAGGGAGTTCAAGGGTTAAATTGACCTGAACTGGAGAGGCCAGGGAAGTACACAGGCAGCTGAATATAGGACACCTGGGCTAGGAACAGACATGCAAAAAGCCGGGGCTTGAATTGATTCACTCTTTGCAGGTCAGTCTAAGCTGCACAGCTTAAATTGATTAATAACTGGACAGATATTCTCTGTTAATCAGGAAATGCAGCCAGCCACATGCTTGCAGTGGCTCAAGCCAGAAGCTGGGGGGTGCTAGAGCATGCCTGCTAACCACTGCCAAAGGGGAAGGAAGAGGGGCAGCAAGGCTCTCACCCCTCCCTGCTAGAGCAGAGGGGACATGGCCATGCACCAGCAGGGGCTAGCACAACACACAGGATGCCACCCACCGGGGGAGGGGAAGCTGCTGGTAGACTGAGGAGTGGGGATGAGGAAAAATTCCTTTCTCTGAAGCAAACATGTACTGAACACAGCAATTTGCAAAGCATGCAACAGGGAACTACCAGAAATCTTCACCTAAGCTAATACAGCCCAGTAAAACACTGAATACACAGTTTAGTCTAACTTCAAATGTAAACCAGGAAGACAAGAATTAGTTTTACTAATTCTGAGCGCAGAGTGTCTCCTTACGCCAGGCATTCAGAAAGGCTTTGTTTAGGTATTCCCAGTTTTTACATGTTCTGCTTTATAATATAAATGTATCTCTCTGCATTCTTTGGTGAAGCTGTCTGCAGCTTCCCTTAACTACATCTCCAGCATGTATGATGATTTTCAGGTCTTTGCCAACACTTCCTACCTCTTAGTCTGGTGACTCTGGTCCTTCAGGTCTTAGCTCTGGGCTCATAGGTGTATCCCTGCCTGTCTGCAGGCAAGCCACAGAGACTGGGTTTTTGGGAAGAGAGGGGACAGAGGAAGGAATTAACTCTATCCCTGCCTGGCTGCTGGCAAACCTCACCTGCAGTCCCCAGGATTTGCAAGTGGAGGGAGGGGAGGTGGAGAGCAGATGGAACGAGGAATTTGTCTTGGGGGCCATGGCAGGCCATCATCTGGCCAGCCCACCTCATTGGAGCAGAACCTCATCCAGCTCAGGGAGCATGCCGGGATGGTGTGGGAATCTGATTTAACTTAAACCAGCAAGGGGTCTGGGACAGACACTGCATAAACCAGTTTGAGCCAAATCAGTTAATTCTGATACTACATTCAACCAGGTTTATCTCAAACCAGTTTGGCCATTTTCAAACTGGTTTATGTGCACTGAATGTCTGTTCTGTTACAGGTTTAAACCAGTTTCTGATCACTTAAACCAGTTTATGTGTAATGTCTGTCCCTAGCCCTGAGGTACTGGTTGCTGTTTAATAACATGAATGTCTACATATGTTTAGAACTAAAGTGGTATTTTTATTGGGAGACTTATTTACAGAGGTGCTGAAACTGAAATTGGTAATCTAGCCATCTGCCCACAGCTGACTTCATAGTACCTCCTCCAGAATCTTTTTTTTTTTTTTTTGCAACCTATGTTCTTCCCACCAAGTTTTATGCAGTTAGCTACTACAGGAAGTTTGCATTGTCAGTGCCTGAGCTAACCTTGTTCTCTGAATGAGCAGGAGTCAACAGATTGCTAGTCTGCCACCTTTCATCACTAATAACCAACCAAATAAAAATGGAATTTTAAAAATGACAACAGCTATGACAATATGTGCAATTTAATTTTAATAGCTAAGTGTAATTATTATGTAGAAAGGCATCATATGCCTTTAAGGCTGCAGCTAGAATGGAAACCCCACTTCCTGGAATATAGGAGAGATCTAGCCAAAGCGCTAGGCAGATGAAAGGGAGGTGGTTTGGAGGCAGGTGCTTTGCCAGGAGTAAACTCTTGGCAGCCAGAAAAGAACAGGGTATGACTACGGTAAGCTTTGGTGATTAAGTCCTAGAGACTGCCTTACCGGTGAGCCAACCCTTAGATTTGAGGGAGAGCCAAGCCCTGGAGACCTCTCTGAGGGTGGGTCAAGCCCAGAAATATTGTTGGTGAGGAAGATGATGGGTAATTGAGAGTTGGCCTTCAGGAGAGGCAAGTCTCCCACCCCTCCTGCCCTACATATGAGTGACTAGAGTGAGGCCAGCCCAGGGTTGGACTGAGCCTATGGTTATGAGCAGGAATCTGGGTTTTCTGTTTGCTGCAGAAAAATGTGGATAGTCTCCTTTAAAGGAGAAAGATGCAGGAAATGTAGGTTTCCCCTTGCACACTGGCAGAGTTCCAGCCTGCAAGCGGCTGCTTGGGGTTGGGGGGAGCAGGATGCAGGAGAAGTTGTGTGCATATGTGCGTACATGCACATGCATGTGGCCAGCAATACAGCCAGGCAGTAGTGTTGAGCACCTCAATGGAGGGGAGGGATCATAGGCGACTTGTGGGGGAGTAGCAGGAGCCACAGATTGAGGCCCACATAGTGAGGGAGGGAGTAGGGCAGGGTTGGCAGATGGGGATGGGGTCACTGCCCAGATGGCTGTGCCTGGAGCCGGGTTGCAAATGTGTGGCTGCGGGGCCAGCCGAGGAGTGGGGCAGAGCTGGAAGCAGCAGGGAGGCTGGCTCCCCACTGCTATGTGCATTCTTGGGGTGGGGGGAATATGGGGGTATGTGCCTCCCCAGATTTGTGTGTGTGGTGGGGGAGGATGCTGGTTGCCTGCTGTGGGTTCAGGACTCCCTGCCCTGCTACCCTCCCCCAGGGGATCTCTGCAGCCCAGCAGGCAGGACCCAGTGCAGGAGGGTGGAGCAGGGCAGGGAGTTTTGGTGCTGCTGCCACCACCAGGAGCCCTGCACCAGCCACACTGCCATGGCAAGGTGCCTCCTACCTGCCTGGCAGCAGCAGGGGGGCACAACTCCATGCCACCACCCGCACTGTTGTCAGGCAGGTAGGGGGTGCCTTGCCATGGTGGTGCAGCTGGTGCAGGGATCCTGGTAGCACCAAGCCTTTCCAGCATCCTGTGCCAGGTCTCCCCCGCTGTGCCATGGAGGCCTCCAAGGGGAGGTCAGCAGGGCAGAGAGTCCTGAGCCATGCAGCAGGCAGCCCATATTCTCCCCCCACATTGGCTCCAGTCCAGCTGTGCCACCCATGGTGGGGGGCATGTCTGAGCTCCATGCTCTGCTCCAGCTGCAGCAGCTCCTGCCTCCTATGCACAGCAGCAAGGGCTCAGGCGCTGCTGGAGGTGGGGGGCAGGGGCTGCGGGCCCTGGCCCTGGTCCCACAACCCTGGCAGCTGGTGCTTCCCCCTGGCAGGTCTGGGGGACGCAGGTGGCTTCAGGTCAGGAGTGAGGGGTACTAGCAGGGCAGGAGGGGTGGGAGACTGTGGGTTTGGAGTGAGGGGCACTGGCAAGGATGGGGGGCTGCAAATCAGGATTGAGGGGCACCATCAGGGTTGGAGGGGTGGGGGACTGCAGGTTGGGACTGAGGGGCAGCAGCAGGGCTGTGGCGGCTGTGGCTTGGGAGTGAGGGGCATCAGGAGGCCCAGGGGGCTGCAGGTTGGGAGTGAGGGGCAAGAGCATGGGCAGGGCACCGGCATACCACAAAGCAGCTGTGGGCACAGCTTCAATCAGACCTGCATCCTGGTGAATGAAGGGGACAGTGGGAGCTCTGATTTTCCATGATAAAAAACTAAAATCAAATGCCAAAATATGTAGGTACTTAGAATTTATTATAATGATTGGGGCACTATAGGCTTCCAAATAGCTTTAAAATGGTAACATATCAAAAAAACCATATTCAACTGATACCTATATATATATATATATATAGTGGCATTTCATTTTTAATTGTGGAAAAACATGGATTTTTTGGGTAGGGAGTTTGAATCAGAGAATTTGGGATTTTTAAACAGAGAATACCAGGATCCCTGGTTATGAGGCTGACTGTTAATGCCCTGGATGGCATGGAGAAAAAACATTCACAAGAACTCCTTCTGAGCTGAACTGAGGGTTCATAACAAACTAAAGCATGGAGGTGAGAACATGTGCCACCAGGTGATTGGGGGAGCGAGCTATGCTAATCCCAAAAGGGGGTGAGTGATAGGGTGCTCTAGGGGGCACAGCCTCAGAGCCATCATAGATTTATAGATTCATAGATGTTAGGGGCTGATCACCGGGACCAGCCCCTCTGCACTTGGGCAGCCCCGCTGCACTTGGGCAGGAAAGACTGCTGGGGTCAGCCTTTATCCCCAACCAGTCCTTGAACGTGACTGCACTCTCCCATATTTTGGTGTCATCCACGAACTTTGCCAGTACACTTTTAACCCCCAAATCCAAATAATTGATGAACATGTTGAAAATACTGGTCTGAGTACTGAACCCTGAGGGACACCACTGGTTACCTTTTGCCATGTCGACTCAGTTCCATCTATTAATACTCTCTGGGTCCTACCTCAGAGCCGATTACTTAGTCACCAGACCATAAAGTAGTCGAAGCCACATTTTCCCAGTTTTACCATGAGGACATCATGGAAGTCAAAGGCCTTTTTGAACTCCAAGTATATGACATCAACTTCATTTCTTTTATCCATGTGGCGAGTTACCTGTTCATAGAAGAAAATGAGGTTGGTCAGGCATGACCTGCCCGCAACGAAGCCATGTTGGCTGTCCTTTAGAATACTTCCTTCTGTTAGCTTATCTCACAAAGGTCCACTCTACACATGCAGGTAAAGGTGCAATTGGATCCAATTGATGTATACAATTGCACCTTGTGCGATGCTACTCATGCATGACAGGAGGCACAATTGTACGATTGCACATTAGATCTGATTGGGCCTTCCTGATGGCGAAGGAGGAGCCCAATGCTGGGCTCCCTTGCGTTGGCAAGAAGCAGGCTCTCAGCCTCAGGGGTCGTGTACAGCTGCTACCAAGAGTCCGTCATCTGATGGGGCTCTTGGTACAGGCTGTGCTGCTCTGCAGGGCTTCTGGGTCCCAGCTGCACCCCATCAGCAACTGGAACTGAGAGCCTCATCAGCTGCGGGACTCAGCAGCTGCAGTCTACAAGCTGTGGGGGTGCCTGGAGTGCCCCACACTCCTGCAGCTGGGAGACCATATTGGCTGTGATTTTCGATTCCCAGGGGTGCATTGTGCTCCCCAGAGCCTGGAAGATTGTAGCATCTGTGGTGTTCCAGCTGCACACTGCCTACTCGTGCAAATTAAAGCTGGATAGAAACCACCTATAAAATTATTACACATTTACAAGCAATAACTTCATAGCTGTTTGGATCTTTTGAAGGCAGGATAGTAATTTACATGTGTAACCAGTCTAAATTTATTGTCCAGTTAAGGTAATTGTACAATAAATATAACATGTAGAGGGAGCCTAAGGTAACAGGTTTAACTCAGCATTTTAAAACAGTGCACTTAATTACTAGCCAGAATGACTTTACAGACAGAATTAGACAGTACAATAAAGAGAGATGTGGTGTACAAATCAGCAAACCGCTTTCTACATATTTAGATATCTGTGATACTTAATGCTGTCCTTATAGAGGAAGGTAAATATATGGATTTATGATACATGCTAAAACTTTTCTGTGTAGTTGTTGAAAATCTACAGTGTTTAAAAATCATTTAATTGAATCTTTGAAACAATGAGAATGGAGTTGCAGTCAGCTTGTACAAAGGAAATGAGCTAAAACCACAGAGGAATGTGTGTCAGACTGACTTGGATCTACTGACAACAGTACACCAGTTGAGGGTTTTTTACAGAGAAAGAAAGTTGCGGTTTCCTAGCTTAATTTATTGGGTAATCTTACTGGGTAGTCACTTCTTGCTATTTTTATTACTAGTTTCACAATATTTTTCTTAAAAGCTATGACACCTCAGTGAAAATGTGAGGAACTACTTTTGTGGGTCTTGCTCATAATTTCTGAGCTTCTGGGATTGTCAGTATTGCTATTAGTTACTTGCCTTGCTTTATACTTCCCTGCTAACTTCATGGGCTGTGTACAGACTTTCAAAAAGCTGGAGGCAGACTCAATCTAAGTTATGTCATTTTCTGTAAGTGGCATAGTTTAGACTGGTAGTGAACAGAACACACATTCGCCCTTTGGTGCGGGTGGTGGGGGTGCAAATCTTAGACCAGGTTCTGCTCTTTTTAAACCAGTTTATGTGTGCTGAACTTCTGTTCTGTTAAGTATATATACTGGTTTCTGATCTCTGATCACTCATGCCAGGAAAAGTGTAATGTCTGTACCTGGCCATGGTGTTCGAGAAGAGTCAGAGAAAGCGGTTCAGTGAGTAAGTCTGAGGACAGTGGCTAAGACTCTGAAGGAATGTGCCAAATCAGAGACCCACTCTCAGCTCTCATTATGGCAGTCTTTGGTTGCAACTTCTCTCTGCTCCTCCCCACAACCATCCTGCCAGTGTGGCAAGCACCCAAGGTGCACTTGTATGGTTGATACAAGTTTGTCCCTCAGTTTGTACCCTTTTCAAATGAAGCTTCTTCCAGTGGGATATCACTGTGTGCTCAGAGGCTCAGAAAAAGGAAACATACTTACTTGTACTTGTCTGTGGGGAAAGAGTGCAACAAGCACCAAGATATCCCATAAGAGCAGGATAGTCATTGGAGAAATTCCCTTGTTACTAGCAGTAAGCCAGATGGAAGTAGTTAAGTGGAAAACTGCACACACAACCTGATGAGGAAAGCTGCAGTAGAATTGGGGAAGGGAGATTTGCTCAGCCTTGCTCCATGAAGGGCCCTTTGAAAGAAGCAGGAAGTGGTTAGGACATATGCAGAGATACGAAACTATTCAGAAAAGAGAGGAAAAAATAAAATGGAGGGATCCTTAGCAGCTGACAATCTCTTCATTTGTGCTGCCAATCTCATTGAGAATTAAAAGCACTGGTGCATTTGTGAAGAGCAAAGGAGACCCCTTCAACAACTTTCTGTTCTTTAACAATTTCTTGCACTAACTTCTATGCATTTCATCCACTGCTTTGATTCTCTTTAGGTTAAGTGGCACAAGTAAAAAATTATATGTATGTATCTATGAGCCCACATGATGGCAATTTTAAAGGGGCACGTGCAGCCCTGGATTGGTGAGTGGCTCCTCAGTTTTGGGTTGTACAGGCACCCTTTAAGCAGCTGGGTGTGCATGAAGCTGAGACCACCAAGTTGCTCCCTGATCCCAGGCTTCCTGTGGACCAGCAGACATGGAATGGGATCTGGGGAATTTTATCCTAAATCCCCCAAATTGCATGCCTTTGGATTTTTGAGATGGAAGGATAAGTGATTTTTTTGAATCTGTCATGATATTCCTTAGATCCCATGATTAAATTAATGTCTGGAGGGGCCTCATTTACTGCAGCAAGCCAGGGCTGGAATGCCTCTCTTTAAAAGTGGTGCGGCTATCAGTTTCACAGATGGAAAGGAGTGTATTGGGATGGGCAGCTTAATATTTGTCCACAATGGCAGTGGACAAAGTAGTGTTCCTGACAAATGTTAAATGGACACTAGAATGAGTTGAGTGCCTAACAGCAAAAGAGACTTCACAGGTGCAGCAGTAAGACATGTTCAGTTTCTTCTTTCTTGGGGGACAAGTTTTGGACATCTGGAATTTTAAGTACATTGAGTAAGTAATCTGAATTATAATGGACCTCTTCTAGTGGCTTTTTCTGTCACCCATATTAACAGAGCTGCTTTCAGTAGGACAGCTGATATGACAACAATATATGCTTCATGATTAGAAAACTAAATTATTCCTAAAAGACTTTGAACATCTACAAATATATGTATTTGTACCTTAATTGCTATAACCACTCCTCCTCCAAATCAATTTTAGCACATGAATTTCAGGTTTTTTTGGAAAGATGTTTTATTAAGTAAAACAAAACATTGGTTAGTAGTGACTTGAGTATCTAGACTGAATATCTGACAAAAAGCAAGATCTGGAGAGAGAGTCATGTGTTGAAGGTGTCAAGACCAACTATTCAAGGAGAAAGAAGATATGCAGTGATGGGCAGGCTGCTCCTGCTTCTCTGCAAACTCCTTAAGTGGCTGAGAGTCTTCCTATGTGGTGTGGACCAGTGAGAGTCAGGGACAGAATAGTCAATCAGGCTGTTAGTGATAAGGAGGATTAGTCATCCTGCTGCAGGTGGTGAGCCCTCACAGTCAGGGTGAGACTGAGTCATTACATGTGGGAGTTGCTTCTAAGACCAGATTGATGCACTGACTGCAAGGGCAATGTGCTTATTGTCAGATAGAAGGGACCAACTTACTTTGCTCTCAAGGATTGTTGATGTGAAAGAATTTTTCTGACACAGGATCTTTGAAGATGTGGGGAGAATGGAGGGAGTAATATTGTAGTATAGCGCTAGGGGGCCTCCTCCCTACAACCTCAGTGTTGCGTTTAAGGGGAGTGAGGAGTTGGTAGTGTCTTGTATTGCGAAGTATTCTGACAGCCAGGGAATTATATGGCATGATTCAAGGGGAATATCATGCAGTACATTATCACATACTTTTCTACAAAATAACGTTTGTGATGGTTCTCATTTAAAGGCAATTGGAGATACAGCCATTGCAGAGGTATCAAACTTACTTTGTACCCTGGGCCAGAACTGGACTGCAAGGCTCCTTGTGAGCTGGATCCAGCCTGGGACATGAGAAAATGGTGATGGCAACAACAACTCCAGCTCTGACCTAGGGGATGCGGTGTAGACGTTGTTAGCAGCTCCAGCTCTGACAGAAAGCATGTCTGGGGAAGCTGTGGACTCTTCATTTCTGGAGGTGTCCAAGAAGAAGTTGTACAGCTGCTGGTTGGGGATGATATAAGTGTACCTATGCCTGTGTTCTGCTGTGGGTATTTCTGCACTTTGCTTGTTGCCCCTCCTTCCTTTCTGCTACGTTTCAGGACATTTTTAGGCCTTCCTTGGAGGCATTGGGTGTTGGTTGCAGCCAAGACTGAAGAATTTGACTGGGGTGTGCCAATGCTTCTGTTGGGACCTAGCCAGAGGTTCATGGGTAGAGGATCTTGGCTGTCTGCTCAGGGTTAGATTGATCACCATATTTGGGGCCAGGAAGGAATTTTACCTCATGGTCAGATTGGTATTGACCATGGGGGCAGGGTTTGCCTTTATTTGTAGCAGGGGGCATCGCCCTGTACCTGGGATCTCTTGAGCATATATTAACAACCTTGCTTAGGAATAGGTTGTTGCCTGCTGTGGTCCCCCTGCTTTATGTGGGCCAGGTTAGGGTGTTATGTCTTGTGTTATGTTTGTAGTTTTACAAAGAGTTTATATTATGGATTTATATAGGATGGTTTGGATGGGATGATCCTGCCTCAGGCATGAGCTTGGGCTAAATGACCTCTGGAGTTCCCTTCCAGACCTACTTTTCTATGACTTTGGCAGAGTTTGCAGGAGTAGCTCCCACTCTGATCCAGAACGTGTAGTGATGGTTCCAGAGCCAGAGCTGTTGCTGCTACATGCTCCATGCTGTGACAGCAGCTCCAGCATGGGACACATACTGGGGGCCAGCAGCTGGAAATGTAGGACTGTGGCAGGGCAACGGGTGAAGTGACCAAAGGGTGATTGAGCCTATATCAGCCCTTGCTTGCCATCCTACCACTGATTGCCATGATCCTCAAAGCCAGAGGGTCCCAGGTTCTGTGGCAAGATATGGCAGCCCTGGGCCAGGCCCCCCGCCCCTTTCAACTGGTCTGCTATTAGCCTGGTTGGTGAGATAGAATAGATCTGTGGACCCAGAGGTCAGAGCTACTGGAAAGAGGGGAGAGATATAGGCAGATTATTTGACCAAGAACATATTGTGAGCAGTCTCTCTCCCTAGCACGTGAGGCCTGTGGCTTGAAAAAATTAGTAGTGATTCTCTTGCATATGTGTACATATACCCTAATGTTACCACCAAATCTGTGTAGATGTTTATCATTTGGATGAAAACCCCTCTATAGCTTGAAAGAAACCTGCTCCTGTGAAGGCAAAACAATGTTCCCACCCATTTCAGCACCTGTGAACTTGCAGAAGCTGGTATCAGTTTTAGATGTGTAGCCAAAATAATTTGCAGAGAATTTCTGTATCTCTTCATACTTGGCGACTGGATTATAATTGAGAAGTTGACCTTCTCTTCCTGTTTTGATGTCCACATATATCAAAAGTAAGGGGCAGAAGAAAAATAATTCCTTGAGGTGATTTTTTTCCAAGTGTGGAGATTTTAAAATACCTATCCTTAGTTCTTGAGTACTGACTGGTATATAATTGCTTTTAGATAAGGACTATGATATTTAATTGATTATAAGAAAATTAATGCACCAAATACATGAGCTTCACTTATATAAAAGCAAAATATGAATTGGGATTTATTTGTTTTTTTCTAGATTTTATGTGTATACATACATGTAGTCACTTTCTTTTCTTTCTCCCTTGTGAGGGTTTTGCATGTGTTTGGCACAAAAGTCTTACAGGAGTAAGATGTTGAGTTGTCATACAATTTTTCTATCAGAAAGGGTCTATGCTTTCTTCCTCGTCCTGACTTCCTGTAAAAGCAGATACATGCTTAAACTAGCTTTTTAAAAATATTGAAAAAGCTGCTGCTTTTTCCAGTCAAAACAGCAGCAAGTCTTCAGGACTACATCTTATACTAAAGTATGCCGGAACCACAGGAAATGCTTTTTTTTCTTGCTATAGCCTTCTTTAATAGATGTCTTAAAGTATTTTAATGGTGTGTATGTGTTTGTCATAAGGGAGAGTGCCCTTTTAATAAAGTTAATAAATATAGGTGTTTGTGGTATGGTTATATTTTTATGTGCGTCTCTGGTAAGACTACCAAAGACTGGCCACTGTCAGATAAAACAGCTGTCAGATAATTATTTTCATTTGCTGTTACTACATTTGAACTAATAATTTACAGCTGGAAAGTTTGTTTGCTTTCTTTTGTATTCTGTCAGCCATGAATATTTCTATATTTTTGGTTTTAAAGTGAATGCTTTGGGATAATAGATGTGAATTTAAAACAAATTAGTTTAAAATGTTAAACTTAAATGCAGACTCAGGAATTAAGAGCTTTGTACCCAAAAATCTATCTGTCTTTTCCCCACTAGTCCAGTGCCTAAACTCTATGAGGTCTGATTTCATTTCTGCCCAGCAGTGTTCAGTTTTCCTTCTTTTAACCCTGGTAGTTTAATTTAGCTTTACCCACTGTGTAGTCTTACTAATTATATCTCCACTATCCTAGTTTAGGATGATATAAATAGGATGCCTGCCACCAGAGCAATTGCCATCCTTGTTCTGTTCTGCTCCACTAATTTGGTTCTTGAGGCTACAATGCAAGCTGGGGCAGAGGAGCTTTCTTATTAACCCCAATTAATTTTGGCTTTCTGCCTAGTGATGGGAATTGGTGATTCACAGATTTTACTGAAAGTTTCAGGTGCCCTTTGCAAAAGGCTAATGTTATATAAGCAACAGAATTCCATCACTGGAGTCTGTTCTGCTCTAGGCAGGCACTTGGGGAGGGGAAGAGGACAGTCTTCTCTTCCAGAAGTATTTGTGGTTGTAGGCATCCCCTCTTGGTATAGAAGGTTGTGAGATCATGTGGTGAGAGCAGAGGATTAAGTAGCAAGTTTTACACCCTGGGCAAAACCCTACCAGGGCAGGGTGTGTGTATGTGCTGAGCTGTGGGCTAAACCCTGCCAGGGGCAGGGGTACACTGAGCCCTGGACTAAACTGTGCTAGAGGGATGCTGAGCACCCAAGAGCAGGGTTGAGGATGGTCAGTGTTGTCTACCCTGGGAACTCAGTCCCAGCTGTTGCTATTGCTACTATAGCAGCAACACAGAATCCTTGCCCTAGCTGCAGCTGCTATATCCATGTGTGGTGCTGCTCCCACTATGACTCCCAGGGTACCATCATTCTGGTACTCCCTGTAAGTGGGTTCCCAGGGGTGGTGCCCTGCTCCTTCACCCCCTGTTAAGTTACTGGGTGAGAGACCGTGTGCTAAGGTGAAAGGCGATACATGGTGTGGATGAGAATTATTTGACAAGAGGCCCAGGAAGCTGGGGAAGATTCAGGATTGCGTGCAGGACTAGCTTCCAACATTGTGGACTGTAGAAAATTTTAGAACATGCTGTGCTAGTTTACCAACAGCTTGTATTCTTGACAGCTGTGTCCCTTCACATCCACAACTGCCCTGAAAGTTCATAGTCCTTTGTCAGCAAAGGCCTATGACTGAAGCCCTTTCTGAAAGATATAATTACTATGCAGCTAAACTTACATTGCAGAGGCAAAATATAGAGGTTTTCTGAATTGTCAATATGGGTGTTTATTTTTTAAGCAGTTAGCTTTCATGCTCCTGGGAAGAAGCCTTATGGCCTAATTCAGTGTTTCCCACAGAACAGTTGATGATGCACATATATATGGCTAGATTCAGACCAGCTCTGTCACATTCAGATTGATCAGGAGAGGAGAATTCCTAATGGGCTGTCAGGCTTGTCCTATTTCATTGTGTTACTGTGATAGAGGCTTCAACTCTCATAATTGGTATATATGAGAGCATATAAGAGTATATGTAAGCATATAAGAATGCTTCCTAGGAATAGCTGTCTGCCAATCAGAAGACTTAGAAAGAACTTCTCTGCTTAGAAATTATCCAGAATTTCAACCAGGATTATCAATCAATACATAATATACATGAGGAAAGAGAACTGTATTACAGTTAGCCAGATAGTAATATCATATGGAAATGTATACCAGCAAAACCTGTTAATATACCAGTTTAGGCTTAGTTTTAACTAAGCCTAAACTGGTATATTAACAGGTGGCATCATATTAACATTGTGGCACCAAAAGTATCTGAATAAATTAGACAGGAACCTATTGTGGAAAATCCAACCAGTTTACTTCAATCAGAGCCCAGCAGCAGCAGCAGCAGCCGCTGCCATCTCGCTGAAATCTGGAAACAGGTGGCAACACCCACCTCCAGAACACTTCTTTGTTTATTTCAGAACTAATCCCTCAGCCGTTCTTTCAAACCAGACCCCCTGGAACCAAGCCTGATGAGTAGCAGAATCCATTATAATACAAAATCTCATGTAAGGAATTCAGATTTCAAGAGACTATTAACAACGCTAGAAAATACCAATAGGACAAGTCACCTCAAAGGGCCTGACCTCTACATGTTCTTATGAATCATTACCTACAGATCTAGGAGATGGCCTTTATGGAAAAGTGGGAAGAGGTTGGTCTGAAGAGAGAAGTACTTTGTATATTTGGATGAAGACTAAAACCTCCTCTATCAAAGAAAATAATGACAAAATATGGTACTTTATCCATGTTACCACACTCCAGCAAGGAAGATATCTATATGGAGTCTGGAGTTCTTCATTGTTACAGTTTATCATGGTAATGCTAGAAGGCTAAGAATGGGTTGATTCCTGGCACTGTACAGACACAGGGTGCATCTATACACGA
>NW_005841903.1:4100215-4112691 GCF_000455745.1 Alligator sinensis
GCTATGGTAACAGAGCATTGGCAGTCACAAATCATGATGCTGTAGCTATGTCGCCGTAGCAACATGCTCCCCCATTATAGTGCATTTCTATGGTGATGTAGCAGCTAAAAATAACTGTTCGTGGCACAGACAGTGCAGTATGGGCTGTTACTGCACCATCATTTAGTACTTCCTCTTGGAAGTACTAAATGATGGTGCAGTAACAACGGTTCTGTAGGTACATGTGTAGACATGTCCACAGAGTAGGAGACTTCCTCTGCCCTGAGGAATTTAACATCTAATAAGACCAGACAGATACAAGTTGAGGAAAGGACTATAACACACATGTAGAGAGAGAAATAGGATGGCTGCAAGCATTGTAATAATGCTGCATTTTATATTTATTTTTTATTTGGTGTTACTCTTACTTAGGAGGATGATAAACTAAGTGGAAAGAAGAAAGGGGGTGGACAAATTACAGCCTTCTGCCAGGGCTTTGGAGTTATAGAGGGAAAGACAACACCATCTGGATCCTAGCACCCTCACAGTGTGGTAGTATTTGCAAGGGGAGGTCTGGGTTCTGGGCCATATTTTACCCCTCTTCCTCAGGTGACAGAAAGTGTTGGAGAGGATAGGCCCATACAGTGTGAAAGCCCTAAGACAATATAAGCAAAAAATGACAACTAGAATTTTCAAAGCACTGAGGCTGCTTACATAACCCAAAGTGGTTATATTATATTATAATATAGAGCCATCTAAATGAGGTTGTTGACCTAGGGAGGGACCCATTGCTAATAGAATTACTTACTAGTAAACAGATATGTGTAAGTTTCTTTTTGGAAAAAGACAGATCCCTCAACACTGCTACTGTGAAGGAATATAATATGGGAAATCATTCCAGTGCAAACAGTGGCAGAGTCAGGTAGGCTTTGGAATGAACTGTGAAATTTAAACATAATAAATGCACTGACAATGGTATGGTGATTGACCAAATACAAATGGGTTTTTTTTACTAGTAACAACAACAGAGTACAGATAAGATTTGTTGACCCTTGAATGAAAATTCACATATGTTGACAATGCCAAAATCAGTCTCTTGATTTATTTTAGAACTTTAGTTGTCCAAATAGCTCTGTTCCTCTGATACTTTCCCATGGCTGGGGAGTGGTTGGGGGAGACTTGTTCTTTCTGAGTGATTAGAAAATTTCACTGACCCAGGACAAATAAAACTTAGACTGGATGAATGAAATGGAAATTGAGTAGTTTATTTCCTGTTGGTGCCTGACCTGCACTTTGATATACTGGTTGACATGGTGCATCTGGTTTGAAGCTAGGAATAAAAACAATTGTAAGTGGTTTCAGTTTAATTTGTAAATGATTCTGAATAACAAAGGAAATTATACTTCTTCCATGTACAATTCCAGCTTCTGCCAGCTGCACCACCTAGGCTAGGGACAGAAGTTACACATACATCAGTTTAAGTGATCAGAAACTGGTTTAAAACTATAACAGAACAGAAGCGCAGTGCACATAAACCAGTTTAAAAAAGGCTGAAACTGGTTTAAGATAAATCTGGTTGAATGTAGTATCAGACTTAACTGATTTGGGCCAAACTGATTTATGAAACTTCTGTCCCAGACCCCTTCCTGGTTCAAGTTAATCACAGTTCCCCAACATCCCAGCATGCTTTCCAGCTGTGTGCTGTGCTGTGCTGTTGGCTCCAGACAGCAGGGCTGGCCCCACCCCTCTGCTCCCTAGCTGGAGCAGTGAGGGTTGGCTGACATTGGGGTGTAGCAGGGGTAAGCCCTGCTGGGGATGTAGCCCAGTCTGGGCTGGGGGGGGCAGGAAACTGCCATTCTCAGACAAACCCTGGCTGGGGTCTGGGGCCAGGGGCCAGGGGGGGGGTTTACCCCCCCCCCCTTCAAATTTACTGCTGGCTGCAACTGTGGACTACAAATCCCAGAAGCACCTAGAAGCAGAATGAGGAAATGATGAGCAAACCTGCAGAGTCTTGCTGCTGTAATTCTGGACTACAAATCCCAGAGACCTCAGGGGCAGCAGGAAGAAGAAGTTAACACAACCAGAGAGTGGTACTTTAGTACCCTACAGCTTGTAGCCTAAGCTGCTGCAGGCATGTGGCTGCATTTCCTGAATCAAAGGTAAATGTCTGTTCATTTCTATTTCAATTTAATTTGCATTTTAGAGTAACCTGCAAAGACTGAATTGATTCAGCCCCAGGCTTTTTGACTGTCTGTATCTAGCTCTACTGAACTCTGGGAAGAGGGCTTCTGGATAACTGTATATAGGTATCAAAACATTATTATGATAGTTTTATTCCCTTGCCATACTGTAAATCAAAACTAGACCTCTGGTGTGCTTTCTGTGGGTCACCTAAAAACAGGGAGACCATACATCCTGGTTTGTGTGGGATACTCCCAGATTACGTAGGTCAGTCCCAGCTGATTGGTGAAGATTAAAATGAGTGCCTCTGTGTGCAGGAGTGGCACTGGCTTGGGAGCAAGGGGTGCAATGTCTCGGATATACTGGATTTTATTATGGTCACTCTACCTATAAAAAAAAAAAAAAAAAAAATCTTACCAGCTTGGCAAGAGATCAGGATTTGTATGAACATTTGAAACAGTAAAAATACATCATCAGATATATAATGCTGTTACTATTGTAAAAGCACTGAGCTATCTGTCTAAAAATTTGACACACATGTTGATAGGTTTTTGTTTGTGCTTTGCCAAATTAAAAGTAACAAAGCCTGAAATAAAAAAGTTTGTTGTTTAACTTTTGCTTCTTTGAGGTAGAGGGGAATGACATTGTGTTTCTGTTAGTTTGCTTTGGTATCTTACTGCAGAATGTGGAATCCAAACATGAGCAAAGACTTGCCAATATGTATTTTAATCTTGTGGTGAGCAACTTTTGATCTTTACTGTAGAAGAGAAAATCCAACAACCAAACACATTCCAACCTGAAACTGGGTGCTTCATAAGATATGATTTTTGCCAGTTTTCATACACCACTTGATTAGCATTAAGGAACTGGCAGAGTGAACAGTACATATGCATGTGTATATATATGCATGTGTTTAAATCAAAGATGAGATTTATTAGTCACCCAGACTGGAACAGTGTTTCAACAATGTTCTAACTTGGCTTATGGATATTTGCACTGTGGCCATAGACTGTTACTTAGGGCTGTTGCACTCTTTATTAGGTCCCCAGAGTAGCTGCATTACCATGGTAGATCAAGTTAATCCTTTGTAAATGTATGTTTTTTTCTAATATGTCTGTCCAGTTGTGTGTAGGAATATAGGTATAACTTTCATCCTAAAGGTAGGATCCTTTAGGATGAAAAACACTATAGAAATACTAGATACTAAAAAACCAGCAATATTGTTAACACTTTACAATTGCCTCTTCCTCTGAGACAATTTTTTTTCTTTAACAAACTTTCATGACTATTTAATGGATCTTAACTTGCAGACAGGTGGAATAATTTGATTTAAAAATGAGCTACAGATAGAAATTCTGGCTTATACAGAAGCCATTGGCAGTTATACAAGGTAACAGCAGTTATCCTGGGCCTGGTTAAGTAAATTTTCATTGTAAGAGTTAAACACAAAAATCCCTTTGACTCCTGGTACCTAAGTGGTTCACTGTGCTTTTGAAAATCTTCTGTATAGCCTGTAATCATATAAAGTTACAGCCTCTGTTCCTGTGCATCTCCATAGTGTGTGTATCTGTGTGTGTGTGTGTGTGTGTGTGTGTGTGTGTATATATATATATATACACACACACACACACACACACACCAGTCATACCTTTGATTGTAGTATAGTGTGTGTATATAGATAGATAGGTATCAGAGGTTACTTTAAACTAGATTCTTTGGGTACTAGTAAAAGTATAGCCATGCCAACACAGTGGAAGTTAGCCAAACTATTTACCATTTTACCTGGGTAGGTTCTGAAGTCTATGCTGAGCTGTATGCTGCTGTGGCTGGTCCATTATTGGTACCAAAACTACTTGTTTATGGCTAGCTCAGGCATGTTGATGCAAGCTTCATTTAAGCCTTTGAATTCAGTATAGACTATAGAGGCACTCAAAATTAGACTCATGCTTTCAGCTACTGTGTTGGCACTGTACTCAGCAGAATGCAGGGAAGGCTTCAATTTATAGGGGCCTTAAAGAAGCCAGCCTCAGCTCAAGACCTGCTGCTAAGAACCCTCTCTTCTACCCCTGGTCTGAGTTGCCAAATGGTTCCTCCTTCCCCTGATACTTGTTCCTTCTCTGTCTCTTCCCTCACACCTAAGCCCAGCAGGGAGCAGGTGAATCACTTTGGGGACTTGAGATAGAAAAGAACATGAGGACACAGCAGTGATGAAGGCAATAAGGCTATAAGGGAAAGGCTGATAGCCAAGGGGCAGAGGTAAGTTATCATGTCTTGGGTGAAAGATGTGCTGGTATTTGCAGATGAAAGGTTAGTTAGGAGTAGTGGGAGAGAGATTTATTTACTTATTTCATGGTTTTTTTGGAAGATTTTTTTTTTTCAGACTAAAATAGTTTGGCTTTCAATTTTGAAAATATTTCAGTTTATCCTTGAAAGTGTTACTTTTACAAGAGAACTGTATTTGTTTTCTGTTAAGCTTTTCACACAGGGAGGAGTAGTTTCCTGGCAACTTTATTATTTGGTGTTTTTAGGGTTAATATAGATATTTAGAGGCCCCCAAGCTCCCTATCAAATTATTCTCTGTTAAATTAAGGCATACTGAAAGATGGAATTTTTAATTTTGTCCTTGACACATTTCTCATGTTAGCAGCTGTTATTTTTGGGGGAGCTTTGCTTGCAAGTAGGCAGAGAAAAAGCTATTATAGAATCTTTGAAATGCCACTTTCCATAACATAGCTGGAAACAGGAAGCTTCTAATTCACTTCTAAAATGCCATTTTATTGCAACCTCCATAGGGGCATGGAGATGTTTCTCTATACTTTTTCTTACTCAAGTGGGAAAACAGCCTCCCATTACTCATTTAATTAAATTAGTTCCTATAAATTAATCAGGATTAACTGTGTTCATATGTGCCAGTAATTCCTCTAGGGACCATTAAATGCTGAATGGTTAAAATTTCTTTATTTAGAAATCAATGGCAGAGATTGCAAGTTAGCCACTGCTGCATTACAACCTTCAATATCCATCTCACTGTCAGATTTATTACAAATAGTTACAATAAGCCAATGTTAATAATCTTACTGTTATTAGCAAATAACACCCATGTTAGTGCTTGATGGAACTGTTTAATAAAAGTGCAGTTATAGTATTCGTAGAGGATTTGATAGGCCTGGTCAGAAAGCATTTTTCTTCTCCTAAAAAAAACATTAACAATATTCCTGTTCTAGGAAGAACACGTTCTATACGCATCTGGAAATAGCCCAGTGTTTAAGGAAGTTAACTGGTATGTGGAATATCTGGCTTTGGTGCATCTCCTGAATCCCAATGGAATGGCCTTACTACTGAGCTATAGAACAAATCTCTAGCATGGACTCTGTCTCTCATTGAAGCTGTTCCACTTAGCAGAACTAATTAAATATTAATTGGGCAAGAGAGAGAGAGAAATCAGTAGTTAGGATAGTCTGTTGCATCCTGAGAGCCTGCTGCAATGAATATTTAACTTGAGTTGCATTTGGTGTCCAGTGTCTTCACTGTATTTTGGGATGTGAGGTACTCTTCTACCAAGGTATTCATTGGGACACTTAAGAGATGAGCGCAGGAAATAGAAGAGTCCAAAGATAGTATGAACATACATATAAGTTTAGTTTTAATTTCCAGCCTCACCTTAAATTGTATTGCCTTGTTGACTGATCACATCACTATTTAATATTTTCTGTGGAGTTTACTAGAGACATTCTTTCTGCTTTGCTGACTGGCTGCTTGCTCCAATCCTCACCTGCCTGCTTCCATACAACTGTTCATTTCAATTTCACTCGACCAGATTTCCATGCCTTCCATTCTTCCTTGCTGCTTTTCTTTCTCCATGGCTCTTCTCAGTGTCCCCGTGTCTTCCTTTGTGCTGTCTTTTAGCTGATTCTGTGCCACTATAATTAAGGTGACCATATGTCCCGATTTAGCTGGGATAGTCCCGGATTTCAAAGGCTGGTCTGGGCTGGTTGATGAAAATTAAAACGAGAGTCCTGGAATCACAGGGGCAGAGGGCACAGGGCACAGTCTGGTGAGAAAGCAGAGTGGCATGGTAGGCCTGGCAGGCACTGCTGCTGCTCACCTTCCTGGCACGCCATGCTGCTCCACTTCCGCCTTCAGCAGCACCACTGACTTGGCAGGGAGATAGTAGTGTCCTGGATTTCCCATGGTCCTATATGGTCACCCTAAATACAGTACACCCTGCCATATCAGAAACCAAGTTATAGTGAGTGAAATTTAAATCCTCACAGACTTTTTTTCATAGTTGGACTAACATGATGATTGGAGGTCCATGGGTTTACTCCGATTGTATGTTACATTCCTTTTCCCTGCCTGGACTTTGACCCAGAGTCTAAAGGAACACAGACTGTGAACTGAAATAATGAGATCTTTTCATAGCATAATCCTGAATAGATCACCTTCAACAAGACCTCTGTCCCTCATTTTAACCATTGTCAAAATGTGACTTCAGTAATAATTATCTTATTCCTCTAAGTGTTGTGAGGTTAAATATTTGTAAAGTACTCTTGGATCCTTGGGACTAGATCTGGTAGTAAATACTATTCTTATCAGTGTTTGCAGGATTAGGCTCAAACTGGCTGATCTAAAGTCCACTGAAATCAAAGGGAGTCTTTCCATTGTGTTTAATGAGATTTAGATCAGGCACATAATTTAGATTTAAAATTGTTCTTGGATTCCTTTCAAACAGACAGTATACTTCTGCATGAGAACTAGAAGATGCAATTGCCTACAAACAAAAGTGAAATAATTGCTCTATTTTCATTATGTAAATTTAGTAGTGTAAAAGTTACACCGATTGTGAAAAGTGCTCTAAAATCTAACTTACTAGGTCTAATTATGTAAAATATTATGAGTAAGTCAGGTAACAACACTGTTTTAAAGCATAAGCTCTTTAATTTGACAGTGTCTTTAAATACAAATAATTTTAATTACTGTTTCATGTATAGAAAGAACTAGAAAAAATAGGAGGAAATTGTAATAACAACAAATAAATCAAACAAAAATCAGAGAAACTAGTATTTAATTTGAATGCATTTCTTTTCTTTTTGCTCAGTTGTCTGAGATGTATTTTAGATATACAACATTTTCTATCATTTGTAACATTTCAAATACTATTTGATCAGAACAGAAATCAAAAGTTAAAACTCGGGGAACTTGACTCTTACCTTGCTTATGCTTGGCTAACACTGGTCTGGCTTCTTTGACTTCAGTAGTGACACTTAACATTAGCAGTAGGAAACAGTGTATTAGGCTTTACTCCCAACACTCTTTATTTCCTTTGTTATTAGTGCTAGTAATGCTTCTTGTTAAAGATACAGAATAATGGCCCAGGCTTCAAAAGCAGTAGAAATATCATGATTATTACAAGGTCATTAGGCATTAAAATACAAATTAGAGCTATGTCTAGATCGTAGATGCTCATACGTGGCTCACATTTGAAGTGGGTGACAGCCACGTGTATATTTGAGTCCAGAATTTGGCTCTCTGCCTCAGGCTTTAGTAGACTAGCATGCAGGAGGAGCAGTAAACTAGTAAGTAATTCTTTATTTACAGCAGATAAATACAATGAGGGAATATAATTTAATTGAAGCTATGTTACATAAACCTTTCGCTAGGTACACTTGTATTGCCTATATAGAGATGACGGTGTAGGCTTAAAATACGGGAAATTAAAAGCAAGCTGTGCCTATTTTTGTAAATCAACTGTGGATCTTTTTAGGATGGTCAAAAACATCAAAAAGTGGGATGGTAGATTGTTTACATTGTCCAACCACTGACCCCTGTTCTGTGAGTATCACAAGCAGAGTCATAGCAAGATGGATGCTGCCAACAACAGGCCACTCTAGAACTGCAGAAACCAAAAACTTTCTTTTCAAGTACATTTCACAGCTTCCTTGCAGTGAAAAGTGCTTTTCACCATGTGAACTTTTAAGATTGCTGGGCTAAGTGGATGGCAGGAGTTTTCCTGAAAGCTGAAATTGACTTAATTGATCTTTGAACAAGAGCCTATTTAGATCAAATGGTTTAAGAACTCTAGGGTATATTTCCTACTTGTTGCACTCATGTAACTCCCCTCAATCCTAATTGGAGTTATGTGCCCATCTTCAGGAGAGATTATGCACCTCTGACATGAACTGAGCAAAGGATAAAGATTTTCTTTTTTGTCCACTTTATGATTTTTTTTAAATGAGCTTTTTGTTTTAAGTTGATTTCATCATTTTTTATAAAGCACAAGTGAGCGTCCGAGATGGAGAGGAAGGATTGGGGAAAGAGGTGTGTTTGGTGGGGAAGGAGCAATGTTTGCTGTTTTAATATGAGATTCTCTCAATACATATTCCTAAAATCAGATGGCAACTGGTAAATAAAGCAGTTAAATTTCTTACTATTTTGTTGGGTTGGTTGCCTTCTGTTCCGACTTTATTGGGACAGTCCTAGTTTAGATTGGGTATGTTTTGCAACCTGCAAGATAGGCTTAAAAGACATGTTAAAATTGCCTTTAGTGACCAGTGGGAATGAAAGAAACATTACAGCTTGCAACTTCATGATCACGCTACAGTTCACTGTGATGGAGCCTTACTGGGTATAATTCTGTATTATTGCACTCCTTTCTGCTGCTGCAGCTAAGTTACAGCAGAATGATGAAGTGTTGAACTCTACCGAGTGGTGATACAAGCCGCAGTTGCAAAGGTGGCCACCTGCATCTAGGTCTGCATCCAGCTGGTTGAGTGAGAAGGCATGCTGTGCAAGGACCATGTTTAGTCTCTTTATAGTTACAATCAGGGACCAATTTAATGCTGGATGGCATGAGTCTCCTTAAGTTTTAATTTTAGGAATCTTCTTGCATGTCAGCACTGAAAACAGCAATACCCTAGAGATTAGAAATAACATCTAGAGGCAGCATCTTTTTTAGACAGAAGCATGTGTGCTTGGTGGTTTTTTAATTACATGAACATGAACCAACTGAAAAAACATCACTTAGATTTCTCTCAATTAGTTTAAGCCTTTCTCCTCAATTTATTTTCATTCCTTTACTGCTCCCGAGATATTTCAGCATGTCTTTCTATGGAGTCAGTGATTTCCCCATCATCTTCTCTGCAGCAGAACATTGGCAGACCTTTGGGATGTCCTGTCTTATCTATGCTCTTCTTGGCTAAGTACAGACAGTCAAAAAGATTGAAGTTGAATCGATTCAATCTTTGCAGGTTACTCTAAGGTGTGTAGATTGAACTGATAAGCAAGTGCACAGACATTCACTTTTGATTCTAGAAATGTGGCCACATGCCTGCAGTGACCCAGGTCAGAAGCTGGGGGGAGGTACTAGAACATGCCTCCCTGCCCGGCTGGAGCAGAGAGCTGGGGCCAAGGCTAGCTCACCCATCCTGGGGGACACTGAGCTAACTTGAATCTGGAGGGGATCTGGACAGAAGTTCAATAAATGGATTTAACCTAAATCAGTTAAGTCTGATACTACATTTATCCAGACTTATCTTAAACTGGTTTTGGCCATTTTGAAAACAGTTTGTGTGTACTGAACTTCTGTTGTGTTACAGATTTGAACTGGTTTCTGATCACTTGTACCAGTTTGTGTGTAATTTCTGGCCCTAGCCATTAAGATCAAAGAAATCCTTACAGAAGTCCTTAGCTTCCCCCTTCCACATCAGTCAGTCAGTAACGTGCACAAGGAATTAAATTGGAAGTTGCATTAATTTCAATTTTCTCAACAATTCTTTAATTAAACTACAAAGACAGGTGGCATCCATCTCTAGTGTGCCATCTTTCTGGGATGTGATAGGGAATATAGATATGTTCACAAGGAACATAACTAGATAGAATTTAACTACCCAGGTTGAAAGTTGACCAGGACAGGAGAAGGAGGACACTCATGTTAATATTTTTAAAATAATAAATACCTTCCTTTTTAGTATCAATGATGCTTTAAATTATAAACACTGTGAAAAATTTTAAACATGATTTTTTTTCCCAGTTTTGTGCTATTTTCCCCAGTTCTATTTACTTCTTTGTGTAGTAGTAGATTCATAGTTGTTAGGGTTGGAAGGGACCTCAATAGATCATCGAGTCTGACCTCCTGCATATGCAGGAAAGAGAAGTTCTTCCTAATGCCCAGTCTAAATCTGCTCTCTGCTAGCTTGTGGCCATTATTTCTTGTAACCCCCGGGGGCGCTTTGGTGAGTAAAGCCTCACGAATTCCCTTGTGCCCCCATGATGAACTTATAGGCAGCTACAAGGTCACCTCTCAACCTTCTCTTGCGGAGGCTGAAGAGGTCCAGGTGCCCCAGTCTCTCCTCATAGGGTTTGGCCTGGAAGCCCTTAACCATACAAGTGGCCCTTCTCTGGACCCTCTCCAGGTTATCCACATCTCTCTTGAAGTGCGGCGCCCAAAATTGCATGCAGTACTCCAACTGCGGTCTGACCAGCGCCCGATAGAGGGGAATTATCACCTCCTTGGTTCTGTTCGTCATGCATCTGCTGATGCATGATAAAGTGCCATTAGCTTTCCTGATGACTTCGTCACACTGACGACTCATGTTCATCTTGGAGTCCACTAGGACTCTAAGATCCCTTTCCACTTCCGTGCCACCAAGCAGGTCATTTCCTAGGCAGTAGGTATGCTGGACATTTTTCCTCCCTAGGTGCAGCACTTTGCATTTCTCCTTGTTGAATTGCATTCTGTAGTAGTAGTAGTAGTAGTAGTAGTGTAGTGCACAGCTCAAACATTTCTTGGCATGCGAGGTTCTCTCTCTCTCAAATGATTACCATGAAATTTGAGTAGGCATGGAAAAATTCCTGTTTGTCTTAGGTTATGGACTTCTTCATATACAAAACCTTGACACAATTAAACTGGGTGCATTCTGTTCACATTTATGCACATATGAAAGCATTGTGGGATCATCTTAGTACTCAAAACATTTGATATGCGTCTTTGCTGTTGGAGGTGCTTTTTTTCCATAAAACTATTTTCTGCATATATTTTACAGGGCTATCAGTTTGGAACCAACACAGGGGGAAGAGTGCCACCTACTGAATATTTAACAACTTCAGTGTCTCTCATTCTAGCACTGATTTATCCAAAACTTACTTAGCATATAATAGTTGAAGAGGATCAGATTGCAAGATAGTATAAGTACAGGCCATGTTTTCTCTTCTTCCAAATGATTGGATGATAGGTCATGGCTGGAAGCAGAAATGTAGGACAGCGCTTTTAAAGAAAAATTGATGGTCAGATGCATACATTACATTTAAATAAAATCAACCATTTACCAAAATCTGAGTAAGATTTTGATATATATGCTGAAATTACTTGAGTGGCTGGAAGATTAGACCATCAGGTGGTTCATAATAAGTAAATGAAGTACAATTTTATTTCTTGATGAGTTAAAATGTAGACAGATTGGTGGAGACTTTTATATATCCTCAGATCAGTACTAATAGTATGCATATAAATAATATTTAAACCCACATGCTTCTGTTCAGTTTGATTTTATTTTGTTTAGAACTATGCATGTTCCTACCTCAGTGGACTCTAAATTGTACAAGTCACCTTTGGATATGTTAATTTGAATTGGATGAGTGAATCCTGTCATTTGCAGTAGGAATGCTATATATCTGAAGTTAATTGATTTAAAGCAGCACACAAAAAATCTTACCTGTTCCTAGTATCATATTCACTATATTACAGAAGCCACCAAAGAACTTATGTTCAGAAATAGTACTTGGTATGGTAGAGCCTTACAGCAACTTCAGCTGTTAGTGAATGAGTACCATCTATGCTTACACTGAAGCTTGTAAAAAAATGCATGTTTCTCACTCTGTCCCGCTAATACTTTTAACTTTAACCAGAAAAATCCAGTATCCATGAGAAGACACAGTTTGGTGACCCACTGACAGTTGCATTGTTTTATAAGCAGAGCACTAGAGAGTATCAGTCCAAAAAAAATCTATGTTGTCATTTTTTGTAGTTACATGTCAGTATCTGTGGTTTATGACCCTTTTAGTTTGTACATACCCAGTAAAATTAAAGCACTTGGCTGCCTTCTTGTTGCATTTTGTAGGGGTTGTTTTTATAGTCTGCAGGTGTGTCTACATGAGCACTTAGTGCTATATGGGTAATTTCTGACCCTACTGCACATAGGCAAATGGTAAGGGGTGCATGGGAGTGCACATGCCCCCCCAGTGGGGCTGGTGCCCCCTCTAAGTGGCCAACACTGTTGCTGTTGGTAGGGCTGGTACCCCCCCCCCCCCCCCCCGGGCCG
>NW_005841903.1:4112722-4118298 GCF_000455745.1 Alligator sinensis
GCTTTGTGGGGGGCTTGGCCCCCCCCCCCCCCCGACAGGGTCAGCAGCTCTTGCAGGTGCCCCCCCAGATTCAGGAGGCATCAGTCACTCATGCTACTGCATAGTAGCAGTGAGCGGCATCACAGTTCATACCTGGTGACACTGTGTTACTGTTGACTAGTGACAATGTGCCCTGCATGGTGAGCAATAACTATATGAGGTAGTTTAAGCTGATCCTGAGGATATGGTATTAAAGTGATGCATACCAATTGTTTTACAAACATACTCATAGTAGTCAGAGAATTAGTCATTCAAATAAATGCATCATTACAAATATCCAGTTAGTAAGGTAATAATGGTTCATAATTTGTTACCTTATAAGGAATGGGTTCTCTCAACTGTTAGTGCAGCGATTTTCATTCTACTAGGATGGAATTTGCAAGAGTAGTGAAGTCCAAAGCTGCAAGGGACCTAGTTGGAAAATCAGTGTCACTTCAGTCTGTTGCACATGCACAGTTACACTTGTTGATAGTTCAGCCAAGCTAAAAGTCTCCAAATGCTGCATCAGTGTTCTTAAGGGAAATAACCAGTGTCATCTAAATGTTTAATGAACAGAAGAGTGAATTTTCTGTTGTTGATTTATTGAATATTGCAAACTTGGCAAGTTGAGATGTGTACACAGGTGTGGTAGATGGCTTTTGTTTTCATTTCAAATGTGTTGGATAATGTTCATATATTAATTAAGAGATATTTGTGATTGTGAAACCAGTGCACCAACAGCACAGGAGACAAGGAACCTGCTCACCTAACAGTTGTAATATAGCCAGTGACAAATCAAAATTTCCCCATGCAACTCCATATGTTTGATACAACCCATGTCTGAAGAGATCAGCTCAATCATAAGGTGACTGGATAATTAAGTGTCTAATTGTCTAGTCCTTTGTCTTTTTCTTGAAGCCATTTCTTAAATGGTTCTAATTTGCTAGTTCATTAGAACCTGACTGAGACAATCAATTTGCTTCACATAGGTCATTGAGGATTGGTGAGATGGTATTCATGATCTCTTTTTCTCTATTGTCCCTCAGTTTCCAGGATGTTTCTTGTTCTAGTTCAAAAGTTATTTCCATTCCACACAAATTGGGCACACGTTCACTTTTACTGTTGAAAAATTACATTTCAGATAAAGAACTATAGTTTATTGAAAGACAAAGAAAGAAATCTCATGAAATCTTAACTTCCATATATAAATAATTTGTGGGGCCCTGATTTCAGGGTTGTTGTCACATCGTGTCCCATATTTGTACTTGGCTATACTCAGGATGTGTCTGCTCCAGTCAAATAAGGAGGTGTGCTCTAGAGCCTCCTGGCTTGTGTTGGGCCACTACAGGCACGTGGCTGGATTTTTGGAATTGGAAGTAAATGTCAGTTCACTTGCTTATTGGTTAAATCTACGTACCTTAGACTAACCTGCAAAGATCGACTCAATTCAGCCTCTGGCATTTTGACTGTCTGTACTTAGCCTAAGGAATAAGGTAGCCCCCCATGATAATCTGTTCAAAGAGTCCAGCCTGCTGTTGGATTGATTGCAGGTGCCCCTTTTTTGAAAGACTGACAACATGCTGGGATAATGCAGAAACCCTTGGAAATAGCAAGACCACATACGAGTTGGGTTTATGTACATGCATACAAATATACAGTATGCATGTCTGCATTTTTACCATATGAAGGAATCATTCAGGCAAAGAAGGGTTGCTTTATATAGGCATTGCATACTTACTCATTTACTTTATCATGATGTCCTTACAGATTTTAATAATAGGACAGTTTTTGGGAGTGTGCCCAGTTATGTTGATGCAAAATGCCAGGAATGGAATAAAAATCCATCACTGTTCAACGCATCATAATTTTCACCTTCTATGGAAAAAACAGAAAGCTGAGTTTATAAGAACTAAAGATTTCACCCAACTACCATCATGTGTTTATAATTAAACTACAGACAGAAGGCAGGGTAGAGATGCATCATATAGACTAACAGATTCAGAAATGCATAAGCTTTCTTACCTCTCTCTAAAGTACAAGAGCCATTACACTTTTGGATGACCCTACTTGAACAGCAGAATAAATATAGGAAATATATTTAACCAAAGCTAAGTTGAATATATTGCTATTTAACAGTAGATATATCATACCATCCTTAGTAACTCTGCAACTCCATGTAACAGGGAGCCTCCTCGGGGCTGCTTTCCCTGTGGCCCGCCCACCTTCTCGCCTGCCACACTTTGATGTTAATTATTTAAATAGATGTTAATAAGCAGGAGGCTGCCCATTCTCTGCCCTGATGCCAGGGGACGATATCTGCGGCTCCTTTCCTGCCCTACACTGCAGCCCAAGCCTCACAGATGGCATCATGATGTTTTCACTATCACCAGCCCCAACACTGGGCCCCAGAATCCTCCTGTTGAACCACACCTGGATTCCTTCCCTCGGGCAGCCTCTTCCACTGTCATACCGGGCATCATAGCTCCCTGAACTAATCCCCCTTTAGGTGTGACTTCCTCCACTGGGACCTTCAGCTTACTTGTCCTGGCCCACCTCCAGGCTAGTCAGAACCCCAGGCCCTCAGTTCTTGGGCATTCCTCATGGTGGGCCCCTGGCCCTTTGACCCTTCTGGTCCTGGCCCCAGCATGGGCCAGTCAGGGGGAGTTTAGACAGGCCTGAGTTTATGGCCCTTTTCTCACTCTCCATGGGTCCACCCTCTGGGCCCTCCAAACAAAGGGGTAACCCACCCAGTCATGGGGGCTAGGGGTTAAGGCACCCCAACCCACCTTTCCCCAGGGTGGTAACTGGCCTGGCATTTCCTGGGTGCTCCCATGCTACTGAGAGCTGCACCGGGACACCCACTCCCAGCAGGGAGCAGTTTTAGGTCATACTCAGGGCCAGGTGCCTCCTTACCATCCCCTACAGCTCCACCCTTATCTCTAGATGATATCAGCAGCTCTCCAGCCAGGCAATGTTGTTGCTTGGGCCCCCAGCATCAGAACTGCCCTGTTTATATGGGCTGCCCTGAATCTAAAATGGCTGCCCTAATCAGGCACCTGCTGGCTGCTGCCTTCTGGCCCCTTAAGTGGCAGGCCCCAACAGTGCCCCGCCATACTAGTGGCAGGCACCAACGGTCCCCTGCCATACTCCAAAACTATGGCCAGGTGTTTTTTAGGGATTAAATTGCCCTAAAAATGGTGTGCCCAATCTAAAGCTGGCTCACCTCAGGAGGTGTACTAACTTAGATCAAACTGGGTTGACCCAGTCTAAAATGGTCTGATGAATGCCTGTATGTGTTCACAGCCTGACTTTGGGGCTGGGGAAGCCCAGCCATTCACCTCAGCATCAGGGTTATGCTGTTCTTTACCCATGCCCCAAACCTTATCAGGCTATTTTTAGCCTCCTGACTATCCTGGCTGCCCACCAATCCCTCCCACTTGTAGACCTAGGCACACTGAAGTGCTCTGGGTTAGAATACAAGGAAGTCGAGGGGAAAGGGACTTAATGGTGGGGGTCTACTACAGACCACCCAACCAAGGGGAAGAGCTAGACTGGGAATTCTTAAATCAGCTCACAAAGGCAGTTAGGTCAAAGGAAGTGATCAACATGGGTGACCTAAACTTTCCAGACATCTGCTGGGAAGAGCAGTCAGCCAGGTCTGACCGCTCACGTAGGTTCCTAGCTGAGATACAGGACCTCCATCTAACCCAGGAGGTGGACAGCCCCACCTGGCCTTGTTGGATCTGGTCCTGGCCATGGGCGACAACCTGGTGAGGGGTCTGCGGGTGCTCAACCACCTGGGTGACAGCAATCATCGCCTATTGGAATTTACCATCCAGCGCAAAGTGGCAAAGGCCTGCAGCAAGGCAGCAGCCCTGGACTTCAGGAGGGCAGATTTTAATGAGGTAAGGAGACGAGTCAGGGAGACACTGAGGTCCCAGAGGGGAGGGGAATTGGGTGTCCAAGAAGAGTGGTCATTCCTTAAGAAGATGATCCTCTAAGCCCAAAGGGAGGTAATCCCAACATGGATCAAAGGGGGCAAGAGGGTGCAAAAGCCCCCATGGCTCACCAAAAGCATCCAGGAACGTCTCCTAGTGCAAAAGGAGGCGTACACGCAATGGAAGGGAAGGGCCATCACCAGGGAGGACTATACCTCTGTTGCTCGGGGGTGTAGGGGGGCAGTCAGGAAGGTCAAGGCGGAGATGGAACTGGGACTAGCTACCCGGATCAAGGACAACAAGAAGTCCTTTTTTTAAATACATAGGGGGTAAAAAGAAGGTACAGGGTAACGTGGGGCCTCTGCAGGACACGCTAGGAAATCTGGTTGTCGCACCAGACAGCAAAGCTAACCTATTTAACAATTTCTTTGCCTCCATTTTTCTGAGCAGGGACCAGGTCATCCCCCACACCAGGACCCAGGGGAGGTGCACCCAGGCCTAGGGTCAGAGAAGACCTAGTCAGGGAACTTCTGGAGGGACTGGACGTATTTAAATCAGCATGTCCTGACGATCTCCACCCCAGAATGCTGAGGGAATTAGCAGAGGTCATTGCGGGACCCCTGGCATGGCTTTACGAGCACTCGTAGTGCTCTGGCATTGTGCCAGAGGACTGGAAAAGGGCCAATGTGGTTCCCATTTTCAAAAAAGGGAGGAAGGAGGACCCAGGAAACTGTAGGCCAATTAGTCTTAGCTTGGTCCTTTGTAAGCTTTTTGAGAGAATTATCCTGGTGCATGTCCACGAGGGGCCAGCAGGGGAGATTATGCTTAGGGGCAACCAACATGGGTTCATTAGAGGCAGGTCATATCAGACCAACCTGGTGGCCTTCTATGACCAGGTCACAAAAGCCTTGGACGCAGGTGTCATGGTGGATGTAGTCTTCCTGGACTTTAGGAAGGCCTTCGACACTGTCTTTCATCCCATCCTCATTAAAAAACTAGGAGACTGGTGTCGATACCTACATAGTCAGATGGGTCACTACTTTGCTGGAGGGCCGCACCCAGAGAGACGTGGTGGGTCGGTCTTACTCAACCTGGAGGGATGTGGGCAGTGGGGTTCTGCAGGGCTTGGTCCTTGGGCCCGCACTGTTCAACATCTTCATCAGCAACTTGGACAAGGGGTAAAAAGCACCCTGTTCAAATTTGCAGATGACACTAAGATGTGGGGAGATGTGGGCATACTAGAAGGGAGGCATAGGCTGCAATCGGACCTAGACAGGTTACAGAGGTGGGCGGATGAGAACAGGATGGGTTTGAACACTGACAAGTGCAGGGTACTGTACCTGGGGAGGAAGAACCAGCAGCATACCTACAGGCTAGGGAACTCCCTTCTCATCAGTGCAGAGGCAGCAAAGGATCTTGGAATCATTATTGATGCCAAAATGAACATGGGGTGACAGTGTGGGGACGCGGTCAGGAAGACCAACCGTACCTTGTCATGCATCTCAAGCAGGTCCAAGGAGTTTATCCTCCCCCTCTGTGACACTGGTCAGGCCACAGTTGGAGTACTGTGTCCAGTTCTGGGCACTGCACTTCAGGAGGGATGTGGACAACATGGAGAGG
>NW_005841903.1:4118584-4118898 GCF_000455745.1 Alligator sinensis
CTTCCAAGGGAAATGGTGCTGGCTCCTACCCTGGGGGTCTTTAAAAGGAGGCTGGATGAACACCTTCCCGGGGTCATTTGACCCCAGTACTCTTTCCTGCCATGACGGGGGGTTGGACTTGATGATCTGTTCAGGTCCCTTCCGGCCCTACCAACTATGAAACCTGCTAGCCTGCTCTGACCCTAACCCTAAATCAAGTCCTGTGAATGCTCGTTTACACCCTAAAACTTTGCACCATGTTGCTTTTGTGCGTTATCTTTTTCACTGCAGTGTAATTTATTTCCACTGGAAGGCTGAACAGCGTCTATCTTTGT
>NW_005841903.1:4118908-4158893 GCF_000455745.1 Alligator sinensis
TACCAAGTGTGATGGACCTCACAATAATCCACTTCAATGGGTGAAACCAATGTTGTTCATTACCCTGCACGGTCAGGTCCCTGCTGCCCCCGGGCTTCAAGAGCCCAGTCCTGTTGGACAACATTTGGGGCATGCCTGGGGTTTCTCCATTTGCAGAGATGTGCCCTGAATTGGAATTGTTAGGGGTTCTCCACCTACAAGGCATGCCCAGGGATTGATTCAGGTCATGACTCTGCAAATGGGGTAACCTGCGTAAGTGCTGCCAGGCCTTCAGGGGCCTGATCCTGTGCACACCTGGAATTCCCTCGGTAGTGGAATTCTGCAGCCCTAGCTGCCTACGCTATTCTGCTGTAAAATGAACAGACATCTATTGCAAAATAGGTGCACAAATTTATATTGCCTTTTCTTCCAGACGCAAACTTGAGCATTTAGTGGCATAATCTTTGTGAAATAAAGATTTTTATGGCAGCCTAAAGGAAACGTCTGTTTGTAGCCTTAGACTAGCCTTTGTACTGGCTGTTCCACTGAAGTCAGTCAGCCCTGGAAATGTACTTGCATTATATTTTCTTATTTTTTCTAAGGAGAGACCCTCCTAATGTGGATGGAATATTTTATTCGTGATTAAATTAATTCAGGCTGGTTTCTTATTAAAGTTAACAGATGAGCATTTGGATACAAAAGACTAAATTTGCTTGAAAGGAATAATTAGGAAGCATGCAGATAATGTAACCAGAATTGGTTCTAAAGAGGTTAGAGACTCTTAAACCTGATAAAAGGTACCAGGTCTAAAAATGTTATGCCTGAGAATGATGTGGAAAAAAACGCAGTGTAATAGAAGTTTTGGAAGATGTGTTTTCAAATTGTAAGCATTGTATGTAATGGAAACCTGCAGGCTAAAGAACTGTCACCCACAAAGTTATCTGACCACTGAACCTTGCCAACTTGTCTTCCTGCCTTTTGTTATTCATCCACTAGTGCTTTCCTGTTAATGTAACATATAAAGCTTTTCATGGAAATTTGTCTAAGGCTACATCCAAAGTAGCCTGTTGGAGCTGGAATGATGGGGCTTGGGCCTCCAATTCTAGTAGACTTGGAAAAAAATCTCATAGCTAGATGCTTTCTTTCTGGGTCATTAGCTGATCTCCCAAGCCTATCACAGAATTAAACCAAGGGAAATTAGAAATGACAACCTGTGTCTTCATGGACTCTTCATGGAGCTCTGGAAAGCTTCCCTAGTCAGTCAACACAATGCCACATTGGTGGTATCCCTCTAGGCAAAGCTCTTTCTTTTCTTGTTCTGTTGTTCAGAGGTTTTGTGTTCACAGGTGATTTGTGATTCTTTCTCTTCTGTTTCAAATAGGCCTGCTGCTTTTATAGATTATCATCTGGATTTTAGATATTTTCTAGTAAGGTTAACTATACATTAAAAATAGTCAGGCTTACTGATTATTACAGCAGAAAAGCATGGCTTTGTCTTTGCAAAAATGCAAGCATAACAATTTTTATTTGGAAGAGGCACACAATAATTGAGTTATATGAAACGATTAGAATAGACTTTTTAAATTTACAATAAATTCATTTCAAATCAACGGGTAATAATGTAATAAATTGAAACAATTTAAGATCTGTAATGTTCTACACTGGAGAAATTTATGAAAAATCCTGGAGGAGACTTGCTTGATACTTCATCTGTGATGAACTGCTGCATCGTTGATTGGTTTACTACGAGTCTGGTGTATCCAAGGTCTATAGTATTTTAGGGAAAAGATACTGTAAATACTAATGCCTAAAATCCCATCTGTTGTGCCCATCAATCTTGTCTATGAGCAGCATACAAATCTAGTTGATGTTTCATATATAGATTTCAGATTTTCACAAGCCTGTTCAGCTGTGCTATTTGAATTGTAGCTCTCTCTGGCTCAGATATAGCTATACGAAACCACCCGCCCCTACGTTCTTGTATGGGAAGATCAAGCAGTCATTTTCCTCAGCTTCTGGATTGGTTCTAATGTGTCTAATGCTGGCCTTAAATCAAAACACTTTGTATTAAATGTGTCAGTCTAGTATCTGGCCCACAGAGGGATTACTGACCCTTTCTTTAGTGTTTGCTAAGACAGATTTCCTTGACATGACATATGTTTCTGGGCCTGGAGGAACAGGTTACTAGTCCCAGTCCTATATGATTAATATTATAATTGTCTGCTGTCAAGAGGACCTGGATTTATTACGCTACCTGTGAGTAGAAGTGGTCAGGAATTTTCCAGTGAAATGGTTTTTCATAGGAAAATGTAAGTTTGTCAAAACTGAAATGTCTGGTGGGGATGTATTTGTTTTGATGACCTTCCGTTGAAATGCAAGCAGATTTTTGAAACCTG
This sequence comes from Alligator sinensis, assembly GCF_000455745.1. NCBI lineage: Eukaryota > Metazoa > Chordata > Crocodylia > Alligatoridae > Alligator > Alligator sinensis. Next base: position 4,121,284 of record NW_005841903.1, read on the forward strand.
AGTCTCTGCCTGGGCAGTTGCTAGAGCACCCCAGTTTCCAGGGGGTGTCTGGGACCACAGATATGAAAATTTGCAGGAACTGCATCGCCAGTATTAGAAACACTAAGGATGCTTAGGCCCCTCGTAGAGGAGAATGGAAGTCCTGGGAGCCCTGGCTTGCTGGAGTTCTTAGGGTTCAGTCACCCCATTTCCAAGGGATTTTTCAGGGCTATTTGCTATACCATTTCATTTAGGAAAAACTGAACCAAAATGATTCAATTTTTCTAAGTCCAAAGTTTTTCCCTTCAACTGGAAAGTGTGAAATTTCTATTTTTTACTCTGATCTTAACTACAAAATTTTCATGAAATGTCAGGATTTCCCAATGAATATTTAACTAATTAATTATTAATTCCATTTATATGCTGCCTTTCCCAACAAAGGCTCAGAGAGACTTGCAATAAGAGACCGGAATGGCTTATAAAACAGAAGAACAAAGAAGAGAACAAAACAACATAAAACAGACCCCGCTCCCTTCCAGGCCCCAGACAGTATCCCAATCTAGCTTGTTTGCTAAATGCCTGCACATATAGGAATGTCTTACAGTGCTCCTTGAAGATATCCAGGATTAGCCTCTGGTGGGCCTCAAGAGGGAGGAAGTTTCAGAGCTGAAGAGCGACTGCCGAGAATAAATTTTCATGCGTTTCTGCCTAGTAGACTTGGCATGTTTATACTTGCAGGAGGTTGCTCTTGGATGACTTTAGAATACAGGTACAGGGTGCATCTACACGAGATGTTTACTGCACATTAGCCCAATAATTCTGTGCAATAGCATGTCATGGCAAAAGCCGTGGTAATAGCCTACTGTGCAACTTTATTAGCAGGGATCTTGGTTTTCCCTGATAAAAAATCTCAAATTCTCTGATTTAAAAAAATTGCAAATTCTCTGATTAAAACCCACAAAATCCATGATTAAAATGAAAGCCCTTCCTTCCTGCCCCCTCCGCACTACTGGATCTGCTGGTGCCCCTCACTCCTCACCCACAGCTCCTCAGTCCTGCTGGTGTCCTTCATTCGCCCCTCCCACAGCTCCCCAGCCCTGCCAGAGAGGACTCCCAGCTGCCAGGGCTATGGAGCCAAGGACCCGGGGCTGCAGGCCCCTGCTTCTGGCAGGAAACATCTCCCCCTTCCCCCACTGCTTGCAGACTGAGGGCTTGGGTGGGGAATGGGGGGCTGCTCCCCACCATGGTGCACACTCTTGGGGAGCAGGGGGAGCTGTGCCCCCCACATCTATGCACTGCTGCTTTGGGCTCCCACCCTGCTGCCCTCCCCTGCCACCTCCGCAGCCTGGCATGTGTGACTGTCACTGCAAAGAACAGTGGAACCACACAGAAAGCTGCCAGCTGCTGCAAGCTTCTCACTGTCCTGGTGAGGCATCCCCTGGCTGCAGCAGAAGTGGCAGTGCAGAGCTGTGTGCAGTGTGGAGCTTGCAGTGGCAGGCAGCTTTCTATGTGGATTTGCTGTTCCCTGCAGTGCTGGGTCATGTGCACTAGGCTGTGGAGGCCTCAGGAGAGGGCAGCAGGGTGGGGAGCATGAGCCTGAAGTGGGCAGTGTGCAGCCCCCAACCTGTGCACCGATCTGGGGGGCAGGGGTCCCCCCTGCCCCCCAAGTGTGTGCACAGCAGTGGGGAGTGCCCCCTCCTCCACCCAAGCCCACAGTGGACAGACCACTCTCACCCCACCCACAGATTTGGGGGGGGCGCAGGTCCCCCCTACCCCCTTGAGAGTGCATGTAATGTTGGAGATCTGGCCTTGCCCCCACCTGCAGCCTGGACAAACTGCCTGTGGCCCTGTCCTGTTCCCCTCAGGGGCCCTGCAGCTACACATTTCAGCCTCGGGCCCCAAGTGCCAGGCACTGCCCAGCTGGGCAACAGCCCCCAGCAGCGGGCAGGCTGCAAACAGCTGTGCCGGGCTCCAGAGCCCCATCACCAGCTCCATGCTGGCGGTGACTGTGCATGCATGGAGCTGATTCTGGAGCTGTGGAGCCCGGTGCAGCTGTTTGCAGCCTACCCACTGCTTGCTGCAGCTGCCCAGAGCCCAGGCTGGCTACAAACAGCTGCGCTGGGCTCCGGAGCCCAGCCAGCAGCTCCATGCTGGGAGCGGGGGAGAGACCTGGGTTGTGCTGGCTCAGGCCCCTCCCCCACTGCCTGCTCTGAGGTGTGCATGCATGTGCCGGTATAGAGCTGATGCCTGGACTCTGGAGCCTGGCACAGCTGTTTGCAGCCTCCTCAGCAGGTAGCTGGGATGCTGCAAGCCATGTTGGGAGCAGCCCGGGCTCCAGCAGCTACTCAGAGCCGGGGGAGCTGCTGACAGCCACAGAGCCCGGGCCAGGGGACACTCCTGGGCACACTTGGGTGGGGGGCAAGGAGCACAAGCAGGGCATCCTGCTATGTACCCCCTGCCCTCATTTTATTTTTCTGGCATGCCGGCACTCCGGCACCTTCCGAGGTAGGCATTGTGGTGTTTTTCAGCAGTCCGGCCAAAAAACATTGCCTACCCCTGTTTAGACTATGAGGAATTTTTCTTAGTGATACATGTTCAGAAATAGATTTCAAGTATCTGAATAAATTTCTGGAATTTTCATTATATCTGTCTTCCATGTACAATACAGAAACCCTTGGTAATCTTTTTATTGATTGCCTGGTCCTGAATGGTATTTAACTCATACCCAAAAAGAAAATAATTCCAAGTTTAGCAGCAGCACAAAACTAAACAAGGTTGTCTCTCAGTGGAATCCTGCCTTGTAAACTTGGGTGAGCCACTATGGGACCTTAGGCAAATATTTGACCATAATTGGCCTTAGTGAAGCCAGCTGGAAAAATAAGCATGCTGGGCATTGAATAATTACTTCAAATGGGAAATAGGTCAGTTGTTTCTAAGGATCTACCTTATATTAGCATTTTATCTTTCAGGGGATTTCATGTTTCAAGGAGCTATCTTTGAAGGCAAAATTTACAACAGGTTTTTTTCAGTTTTATATTTGCCATGTCCAAAAAATGAAATAGAATTGTGAATGAGTATCTTCAAAATGAAATAAGTACCTTCTTTCAAAAGACCAGATCTCTTGTTTTTTAAAAGCAATTTTAATGAGGCCTTGCAAAATGTAGCAATGGGTGATTATATGTACTCCACTAGCTTGTAGGTGATACATGCATTCTAGCATATTCTAGTGGCGTAACTTGGTGGACAAACCTTATTGGTCTACGTCGGCTTGAATGTAATGATCCAAGGTGGTATGCCACCAGCCACAGAAGGTGGTAAGCCACATGAAGTATTTGCAAAATGATACTTAATTTAGTGTCTGATTTGTTATGAATAAAATTTTGTATGGAATGTTATAATTAAAAAATGTGTATCTTGAGCCCTGGGGTAACTTTTGTGAATGAGGAAAAAGCTGAACTTTAGATCAGCTCAGTCTTTATGGGATGAGTATGTGATCATTGGTGTGCTGATTATACATTTAATTTGGGATTTTTCAAATACTTTACTGGGTAATATCTCAGGTGTATGAGTTTCTGTGATGTCAGTGGGAAGCAAATGGGACTTACTCATTTTCTACTTAGTTTGCAATTATGTTTTATTTGAAGCTGTCCAAAGGTATATAAGAATATAAGCAATCCTAGGGCACATGTGGCTTCTGAAAAAGTAGGTAAGAGACCAACATCTGCATTCTTGAAGCAGAAGGCTGTGTTTCATTCCTCATACCACATACATACACTGTATGGTGTGAGGATGGTCCGAGTGTCAGCTATTAGACCTATGCAAATAGGGAAGTATTGAACTCAAATTCGGATTCAGCCGATTTGGACACCAGTGATTTGATTCAGAGACTCACTGTCTCTGAGGTCAAAGAGGCAGGGGTTGTTCTATGAGAAATGTGCTCCTAATGTCTGTGTCAGTTATGTAGGCAGACATATAAACTTATACAGATTTCAACACAGGAGTGCGCGTGCCTGCTTGTGCCTTGCTTTCTTTGCCTCACAACATATGCACAGTTGATTTCTTAAGAATAGATCAAATAAGTCATGGTGATAATCAAAGGAGAAGAAGAACAGACTTGGGTTTAAAGGACATATTTTGTCCTTTAAAAAAGACAGTGTGTCAAACATAATTTTTTCTGTAAGGATCTTAGGTTCAGAAGGAAAATTTTTAATTTTTAAAAAATTATTTAAAGAGAATTTTATTTAGACCGGCATTTCATGATATCCTATCAGAAAGGTCAGAAATCCTTACACCCTTGAATCCTGTTAGTAGTCCAGTTATAGTGATACTGGCAAGAATCCCACTGAAGCTGTCTGGTGCTAGAATTTATCTAAGGAGTCACTGAAAGAGCTAGAAATATGTCTGACACTTCTTTCTAAAATTTGTAGTAGTGTAAGAGCTATACACATGAATGTAGATTTTTAAGACGGAGCAGACAGATTCTAAAGTAAGCAAAATTAGCTAAGCCGTGCTAAACTTCTATGTTGTGTTGCTGCTTTTTTATCCATCAGTCTGGAGCAGAAGTGTAATTATATTTTCATCCTGACTTGTCTAGAGCATTCTTGCCATTTATAAACTACTCTCTGTCTCTATGATATTTCCTCTTTTGAGATTAGTGGGAATGGCATTTTACTATCTATAAAGGTAGAAAGACTTCTTCTGGTGATCCTAGGGTTGCATTTGGAACCTATATTGTCTTCAACTATTTGGGATTAAGTTTGTTGAGCATGAGAGTGGGAGACCTTCAAGGAAAGAAGGTATGGCAGGAATGTGTGTTGGTTATTGAATGGAAGGTGTTCTTCCTTCTGTTGAAGTAGTTGACCTACATTCTATGCCTGGGGGCATGATATTATGGGGAGGACAGGTTTTCATATGGAAAGCAGAACTAAGTTCCTGACTCTGAGTAGGGGAAGGACTTCAAGTTTTCTCTGCATCAGAGGTTGACGGTAGCCTTTGTCTCTAAAGACTCAGTGATTGATCTCTTCTTGGGAAAATACAATATTTATAAACATGCTGAAAAAAACCAACCAACTATCCAGACAACCCCCCCAACACTTAGCAGCTGAGACCATGAATAGACATGGTATGGAAAGAAAATATAACTCATTGTAATTAATAAGTATTTGTATTTCAAAGAGGAGTAAAGGTCTCACTGTCTGTCAAAACATTGGTGTGAACTTTATTTTTTCACCTTCAGTTGGGTTGACCCAAATCCCAAACCAGTTCTGCTCACTTATAGATGCAGAGAAATTCAGAATCTTCCTGTCAAAATGATAGTTTATTGTCAAAGTATTGCTGGACTCCTGCTTGAGCCAGCTGTTTTCTCTCATTTTTTTCATCCTTTATTTTCACAAAAGATCAGAACTTTATAGAAGTTCTAACGTTAAATAACGTTAAGTAGAAGTTAAATGGCAGTTAAGTTAAACTCAGTCCTATCTGGTTAGGACTAACCAGCTAGGACTGGGGCTATCTCTTGGCCTATCATTTATCTCCTTTACTCCCTTCCCTCAGTAAGTGTCCCACCTATATTTGATTACTTTTGATAGGAGAAGTATAGATATTTTTCTGCGGAGACTTCTGCATATGCCACTTCCATATGGAGAGGTTTGGGAACACTGACATATGCATCATCTCCAGCTTGGCTAAGTACAGACATTCAGAAAGGCCGAGGTAGAATCAATCTAAGTCATGAAGCTTTCTGTAAGTGGCCTAGTTAGGATCAGTAGCAAATAGAACACACATCTGCCCTTCGGTTGGAGGGGAGGGGCAGAACTTAGACCAGATTCTACGATTTTTAAACCAGTTGTGTGTGAGCTGAACTTCTGTTCTGTTATGGTTGTTGACTGGTTTCTGATCACTTATACCAGTAAAAGTATAACGGTTGTACCTGATCCTTGAAGGCAGTTTCTTTGCTGTCTGCATAGAAGTTGGAGTTTTACCATAAAGAAATAACTTCCAACCTGCAAAGGGTTTAGTTGAGAGGTCACCGATAAGGCTGAAACAGAAGCAAAATTTTATCAGTGAGTATTATCCCCACACCATATTGGAGTCTTGAACTGACTTTGATGTGGTAGGTGTGGCAGGATGGGAGCCTGACAAACAGATATTTGTCTGGCTTCTACTTCTTTTACCATGCTGGAGCCTTGAATGGGTTCCAGCATGATCCCAGGGCTGAGACCAAAAATCAGCTGATATTTGGACTCAAACATAGGACCCCACTGGAGTCTGGAATTGACTCTCATGGGATCCCAGGGCTAGACTGAAAATTAACTGAATTTTGGTCTAAAGCCTGGGATTGCACTGAAAATGGTTTTAGACTTCGGTGGGGTATGTATTGTATATACTGAGATCATAGCAAGCATCAAGGTGTGACTGCTCAGAAACTTTGTAAGTCATATGAATGCTTATTATGATCTCAGTATAATACATGCTAAGTATAATGCATAAAAATACTCAAAGAATTTCCAAAGGAATCTCTTGGTGGAGACCTTGCCAACAGGTAAAAAATAAGATAGTATTTTGTAATCATAAATGTACTTATGTATTTAGAATGAACTTCAGTGTTCTTATGCTTTGTTATAAATGTCAACAAAAGCAATTAAAGTAAGATATGTACAATGAGAAGCAAGACAGAAATAATTCTTCTGTGGAGACTTAGAGAGTTAAAGATCTACAAACTTCATAGCAAGCACAAAGCAAATGTTATTTGACCTCATATCTTACGTAAATTCATGGTTTTTTAAGATCTGCCAGGACAGTTCCTTGTATAATGCTTCCTGTTAGCTTTCCTTATTACAGAAATTGATAATATTTTTAGAAAAAGTGTGTCATGTAAAGTTTTGTGCATAATTTACCTATTGTAAATTTTAAAAGGTACAAATGTTAGACACCCTATTCCATTGACTTTGGGCCTGAAAATTTCCTTCAAGCTCCTATCCTTACTTTATCTAATTTTAAAAAGAGCTGTATAAAATTCTGAAACTGCAGTTATGAGAACATGTTTTCAGTTTCAAACCATATGGGCTTACTGCATATCATTATGGGTTCCAGGAGCATTTGGACCCAAGTGCTCAGTGCTAAACTCCTTTTTAATTGTTTAGTTTAAAAAAAAGTTTCACATGTCCAGTGTGAATCTTATGATTCTCATTCAGTGGTAAAACTGTAACTATGAATTTAAGCATGCTAAAAATGTAGTAAAACTGGGGGCACAATTTTGAACTTTTAATAGCAAATGCTGAGAGAACTGCTTTCTACTTTGATGGTGCTGCTTGGGTGAACATGTACTTGATGAATAGTGTAGTGAGGCACTATGCTAGATAGTGTCCTGTTTATGAAGGGGGTATCCTGGCAGTGCAGCTGGTAGAAGTCTGATACTTCATTCTGAATTCAAGACCAAACCCACTGTGTACATCCTTTTGCCAGTGATCATAGCACTGGGCCTAAATGAGCACAGGCAGAAATTGTATTTGTTTGGGGTATTTTGGAGGATAACAGTAATGATGAAAAATAATTTCTTAAGTGAAAGACACCTTCTTTGGCAATTTAAAAAATATATTTTGTGTGTACTATTAAAAATGTATTTCCATTTTCCCTCATTATTCACTGAACAAGATAAAATAAATAGGGGGAGGCTGGGAAATTAGCACTGCTTTGTTCTTGTCAAAAAATCAGAGAAAATGAAAACAGCTCTGCCAAGAAGACTGTTGTTGCTGTCATCCAATAAAGCAGTGATGGATGCCTTCTTCTGTTGTGATACCTAGAATTCCTACCCAGAAGTCAGTGTTTTTAGCATACATTATAAATGCTAACATATGCAACAAAATTGATGCCAGTGTTTTAAGTTACTTTGGGGTTAATTGCTCCTTTGTGACTCCATTAATTAAAAGGCATTATGGAAGCAAAGTAAAAAAATGTCGTCAGGAATTGCAGAAAAATACTATTTGGACCTCATACCCATTTTCAGTCCCTGCTTCAAATAAACAAGAGACATTATGCCATTAAGACATCTCTTCCATTTTCTATTCTTTTTACTCTAGTGGTGGTAGAAAGGAAACATAACTAGACATGCAAGGCCTCTAAGAAAGGAGGAAATATAAAATACATCAATAAGCAAATTCAAGGGACAGAATTAATGTAATTGAGGAAAAGTAGTATTCTGTTCTAGTATTGATTGTGTCTTTGAACCAGGAACAAAACATGTACCAAGATTATGCAGTAGGCCACACATCAAATAATATTAGCTTTGAAATGCTATGATATTAATGATGTGTGCTATCATCAAACATAACAATGCTACAGAACATTTTCTGTTCTTATTGTGCTGCTATTAGAGTGCAACCCTAAAAGTAGATTTCCTTAGTCAGTGACCAGAGACATTCCCATGTGGCAGTAGAGTTTATGGTGTCTTGGTTTATGGTGGTTTTAATTTAAGCCATTGCAAACTCATGACAAATGTGTTACATTTGGTGGAAGTCTGAAAAATGCCAGTATTTTAGAGTCTAAATAAAGAACTTGGAATATGCCTAACTCAATAAAAGTTACAGTCCTGTATTTTTTGTTGTTGTAGAATTACATTTTTGTTCTCCAATAGCATTGCAGTACTTCCAACATGGTGGCCCTAGTTTGTGTTAACATTTGATCATTTCTGAAAGTACTCGTCGTAACTGCCGGACAGCTGATACCATCTTCACTGTGATCGGAAAATTCAATTTAAATTGGATGAAGCAACACTGAAAGGATCTATTTTCTTACTAAATCCACATGATTTGAGTTTTCTACTTCTTAATGATGGGACTGTTTAAAATCCCAAATCAGTAAGAGATGGGATTTTCAAAAGCAAAGATCTTATTTGGGTCTCACTGAAGTCGATAACCCCATTCCTAGGAGCAGAGTTAGGCTAGAAATTTATAACAATTTACCTTGGAAATTGCTTTGTTTACCTGCACAGTTATGAGTTTAGGATACTCATATATTGTTGCAAGTATATACAAACTATATAAGAAATGTCCTAAAAAGCAAATAATTGCAACAAGTTTTTATGCGAGCAAAAGGTTTTAAATAATGAAAACTGAAGGCAATTGTTTCAAGCTGTCCAGGATCCAAAATCTGACTGTCTTAAAGGGAGGTGAACATCATATATCATGTAAAAGAGGACAACAGTACAGTACATTGTGCATTATGTTTTGTGTGTGCTATTAAAAATAGGGTGCCACATGAATATGCTTTTAATTCTAGGTACTATGTTTAAATATATAACTGTTGTAGAGATATCAGGCTTTACAATTAGGGGTGCATTAGAAACATGGCTCTGACATTACCTTAGCATTTCTTTGAAGCTGATAGAATATGTTGCTGTATATGCATGATGATGATATGTACATATTATAACGACCTTTCATGAAAATGTACTAGAGCAGTTCACTCTTAATGGCATAATAATGATAGCTGATAAAAGAACCAATGGCAATGTGTTTGCCTATCAAGAAATATCGCCTTTTTTAGAGAATGATTGAATACAGTCTTTGTGCAGCTGATTTTTTGGTTTTTGTTGTTGTTATTTTTTATACTTCAGCATAAGTTATCATGTACATATTGTTGTTAGCACCCTTTGGAGTTGAATGTTGCACTCAGCTGAAGACTTCAACAATGACCCTGTAACATAATGAAAAGTGATGAGGAAAAGCGATGAAAAGCGATAAGGAAGAAGAGTTGAGGATAGACTTAGTATTAATATTGATACCAGCTGCTGTTCAGAGAAGATGCCACAGAATAGCTAGACACAGACATGCATCAAGTTGACTAGCAGTACAGCTAAATAATATTGACTGTAGTTGCTCTCAGGATTGATGTTTCTTTTTGTATGCCTTGAGACACTCTGGATAAGACCATGCTATGAATTAGACAAGATGAGCGATGGCCTTGATCCCCAAAACAACCTGGCATTGACCATGTGTAACCCATGAGATTCTACAATAAGACTTTTCCTTAGTATGTATGTTCATCATTCAGCTTAATGCGAGCAGAGAATGTGATGATGTAAAGTAACTTGTCCATTTTTGCATGAGTTCTGTAGCAGAGCTGGGAGCTGACTCCACATTTCAAAAGTAGCATAGTCTCTTAACCACAAGAAAGGTTTTCCTTATAGGCTGTGCACCCTGAACCATTCCAGAAGGAGCCAAGGAAAACATAGGTAAGAGCTTTTAAAGTACTGACATATTATTTATAGCTTGTGTTTGTGGAAACATAACCAAATATTTGTTTACATTTGCTCATTTTAATAATTCAAAGGAAGGGCCTGTCTTAACAGGACTTTTTTTTTTTTTAAACATACATTCAAATGTGGACTGCCCTCTGATAGAAATGTTTAAATAAAACATATAAACTTATCTTTGGAATAAACTTCTCTTTTATAAATTGAAATGTATAAAGATATAATCACATGGTAGGCATTACTGTTTATTTAAAAACTTTCCTTAAGTATTTCTAGGCTTCTAGTATTTCTAGGCTTTCAATAATACATTTATTTCTTATATTCAGGTGTGTCTGTGTGTGTGTGTCCAATTTCATTGGGAAAGGCAGACAGAACAGTGTCTGTTTAGGGCTTTTTGGAGCTAATCAACAGGTTAGCTGGTAATGTCCCTCCTTCCTTCCTTGGAAAAAGCTGTTTAAGAAGAGCTTGAACTAATAACAGAGACTTTTGTTTTATTGATGATCTGATGAACACTGTGTTATCAGCCCCCTGCTGGTTTTATCAGTCCTCTGCTGGTTTGCAGCCCTGTCAGGTTTGCAGACAGTATGAAGAAGCATACAGAGGGAGATTGTAAAATTCAGTATCATCAACAGATGCATACACTGCACACTCATCCTTTGCCTCAGAGTGCTAGCTGGAGGTTGACAGCACTCCCACCCCTTGAGCAGTGAGCAGGGAAAAACCTGGGACAGTGCAGGCAGGATGGGGGTTTACACCCGTCCCTAATTAGAGCATCCTGTCAGAGGCTTGGCCATGCCCTCTTCAGCTCAGCAATGTGGAAGTGAGGGAGGGCTGCTCTACTGCCCCCCAGGCATGCACCTGCATTTCTTCAGCCCAGAGGGAATGTCTATGCAGTTGCAAACTGGTTCAACCTAGGCAGGTTAGACTAACTTGCAAAGATTGAATCAATTTAGGCTCAGGCTTTTTGAATGTCTGTCCTGAGCTTGAGAAAGATATTATAGCAGGTCGGTTTCCCCTCCAGAAGTCCCTGTAGCGTAACAGAACATCTTACAAGAAGTCATGAGAGAGAGAGTAAAGATTTAAAGATGATGGGGGATGGAGGAGGACAGAAATGGATGAAATCTGAATTTAGATTGTTCAATGCAGAAAGTACCATAAATAATCTTGAGTCTCTTTGCTCAATTCTAGTTTTTGCTTCTACTCAGGTCATAGAGATGATTTTAGAGGCTGGGATAAACACTACTTTTGAATTAGTTAGTTGTTCTCTGCTATAGATGTATGCTTCAAAAAATAATTTTCTTCTATACTCCGTGTGTGTGTGAGAGAGAACGAGGGCTGTAGTGTGTGTGTGTGTGAGAGAAAGCGAGGGCTGTATTGTGTGTGTATGAGAGAGAGCGCTGTAGATATTTTAACAGAAATGTTCTATAAACTTTAATATAAAAGAGTAACTTTTCAAAATGTTTTGAACTATATTATAGGTACAAATTAAAAAGAAATACATGTCCAGATTATACAATTCTATTGGGAGACATTTTAAAAATGGGGATAGAATATCATTCAATTATAAATTGGGTTCCTAGAACAAATTCTGTAAAATGTTGTTCAGATTCTGTAGATGTTCTATAATAGACTGGTTGGGCATATAAAACAAATTTTATGATTTTTTTGTGTGTGTATGTATTTTAAATATTTTGTATCCTCTATTTTCTAAGTTTATAGCAGGCAGTGTCTAAGTTGCATCTGGTCCAGCTCTGCTGTTCTATGTCCATAAAAGTAGCTTTAAGCTGAATGGTGGAGGGCTTTAAAAATAAAAAAGGAATAGCTGATAGCATGAATATTTCTGTGGCTTCTTTACTAGTTATGTGGGAGAAGATGAGGTATGTTAAAATGACATTCCAGCAGCTCCTCTGCTGTTCAAGGCCCAGGACGAAAGATGGTGGGTGGGTGGGGGAAGGTAAGCCTCTACACAGGTGATGCTAATAGAAACAGTTAGCCCATAGGTGAAGACTTTTTTTTTGTTGTGAAGTGTACCTTTTAAATTATGTCCCTGTAAACTATGCGTCTCACTTCCTCAGAGCTGCCTGTCACTTTGCAGAACTTGCTGTTTTTCTGCAGATACCTCCTACTTTGCCAAGATTACAGTAAATAGAATACTATTTGTATTAGAGCCATAGCAAGCTCCTTCTGAATCTTATTTAAGAGAGACAGCAGCATTAGTGGTAAAGTGGGGTGAGTTTACTTTGGCATTCATTGTACTGCATATTTGGCTAGTTCCCAACAGAACAAAAGACTATTTCAAACCTTCCTTTAAAGTATATGGCTCAACATAAATGTCTCAATCCTTGAAATTTATTTATAGTAATAAGAATTGCCTGATGAAGCTGATAATTTTCAGTTTCCTTTTAGCCTTGTTGATCACTATTGGATGAAACAAGGAACAAATTATAACAGATAAAGAGTACTTTTAATAGCTTTTACATTCGGAAGCCTAAGTGACCTCTTTATTTGTTCTTTCTCAGCTTTTGGGCATGATGAACAGTTTTAATATGGATAATTACCAGAATATACCAGGAATCAGGAATGTTTTTGTAGACAGCAGCTCCGTTTCCTGTTTATAAAGTACTTTTATAGATGAGAAGTCTTTTAGCATTAACAGGACTTGTGTGTCTAACTCATCAGTATATGGAGAAGTGAATAGACCTGTTAATGTTGCTGTTGGTATACATTTCTTTAGTTTGCTGACAGAAAGGTCTCATTTAGATTTGTACTATCTTATTTGGTTTATATTGATTTTCTCCCCTTGAAGTCAAGGGTTACTGATACAGATATTTGATAAAACATGATGTACCTGTAAAATAGTATAGGCAGCCACAAGGTTGCCTCTCAACCTTCTCTTGCGGAGGCTGAAGAGGTCCAGGTTGTATTCAACCTGGCGAGATGTGAGCAGTGGGGTACCCTAGGGCTCGGTCCTTGGGCCCGCACTGTTTAACATCTTCATCAGCAACTTGGATGAGGGGGTGGAAAGCACGCAGTCCAAGTTTGCGGGGTGGGGTGGAGACACTTGAAGGGAGAGAGAGGCTGCAAATAGATTTAGACAGACTACAAAAGTGGGCAGATGGGAATAAGATGGGGTTCAATGTAGATAAATGCAAGGTGTTGCACCTTGAGAGAAGGACTCCACAGCATGCATACAGGCTGGGGAGTTCCCCTCTTGAAAGCACAGAGGCGGAACGGGATCTTGGAGTCATATTGACTCCAAGATGAACATGAGCCGCCAATGCCAGACCGCAGCCAGCAAGGCCAGCCATACCTTGTCATGCATCCAAAGGTGCATCTCAAGCCAGTCCAGAGAGGTGATACTCCCCCTCTATGCAACTTTGGTCAGGCCGCAGTTGGAGTACTGCGTCCAGTACTGGGCGTCACACTTCAAAAGGGATGTGGCCAGCCTGGAGAGGGTTCAGAGGAGGGCTACCCACTTGGTGAGAGGGCAGCAGGACAGGCCCTATGAGGAGAGACTGAGGGACCTGAACCTGTTCAGCCTCAGCAAGAGGAGGCTGAGGGGGGGCCCTGGTGGCTGCCTACAAGCTCACCAGGGGAGATCAACAGCAAATAGGTAGAGCCCTTTTCTCCCCAGCACCACCTGGGGTGACGAGGAACAATGGTCATAAGCTGATGGAGAATAGGTTTAGATTAGAGATCAGAATGCAATATTTTACAGTTAGGGTGGCCAAAATCTAGAACCAACTTCCCAGGGAGGTTGTCCTTGCCCCTACCTTGGCAAATTCAAGAGGAGGTTGGATGATCACCTGTCTGGGGTCTTGTGAACCCAGCATTCATTCCTGCCAGGGGGTCAGGCTAGATGATCTGTTCAGGTCCCTCCTGACCCTAGCTACTATGAAACTGTGAAACAGTTGTTACAGAAAGTTATGCAGTTTAAGTAGTTGAGCAGCTAACTAAACAGAATAGATGGAAAGTTATGTTGATAATAATACTAACAGGAAGCAACACACAGTTACTAAGTCCATTTTGTACATTAAATCATTTAGCAACAGTTAGTAAACAGACATATAGTAGTGTAAGTGTGATGTTGTAGCCGTGATGGTCCAGAAATTAAGTGAGAGGCAAGGATCTCTTAGGGTGATACCTTTTATTGGATCAAGTATGTAGTTGGGATAAAGTTAAACAAGCCTGGAATGCAAGACCTTATCCTTGGGTCTCTGATCACAGGGAGCCGGGCACAACGGAGTGAAAAACAGCAGAAGGGAGGAGGTGAGAGAAATTCTCGGGGGTAGCAGGCACAAATAGCAGAAGAAGGGAAGCTAATTACTGGGAGATCAAGACCTATCAAAAGAGAGAAAGGCCATTCTCACCTTTCCTATGTGGAAAGAATTCAGAAATTGGGTGAAATACAATGTGCCATAAAACTGCTATCAGTGTTTAGTCCTTGGTTCTTAGGCCAGGTATAGACATTACACTTTTACTAGTGTAAGTGATTGGGAGCCAGTCTATACCTGTAACAGACCAGGAGTTTGGCACAAAAAACTGATTTATACCCATAACAGTACAGAAATTCAGCATCTATAAATTGATTTAAAAATGGTGGAACCTGGTCTAAGATTTGCTGCTCCCCACTCTCCGTTCCCCAAAAGGGCAAACGTGTGTTCTGTTTGCTACCAATCTAAACTATGCCACTTACAGAAAACTGCATGACTTAGATTGATTCCACCCTAGACTTTTTGAATGTCTGTACTTCTAGCCTTAGTCTCCAGCCAGATTATGAATTTTTGTTTCTATGTTTGCCTAATAAAGGTGTTAGGTATTTTTCCTTTGAGCATGAGAATAGTGAGGTCAGAGAGGCAGGGGTTGTTCTATGAGAAATGTGCTCCTAATGTCTGTGTCTGTTATGTAGGCAGACATACAAACTTATACAAATTTCAACACAGGAGTGCATGTATCTGTTTGTGCCTTGCTTTCTTTCCCTCACAACACATGCACAGTTGATTTCTTAAGAATAAATCAAATAAGTCATGGTGACAATCAGAGAAGAAGAAGAACAGACATAGGTTGAGGAGAAGTTCAGCTGTATGTATTGGGAATGCATGGGTAGGGGGAATATAGATGGAATATCTGTGCAGGGGAAGCTATGCATTCTGTCTGCATTCTGTAGCAGAGGTATTTTTCGGGACTCATGACGCCTTCACTCAGCTGTAATAGTAGGCTCAGAATTGTGGGGAGTTGCCCTGTGACTTTTGGAGTGGATTTAATTTCCTAATCGCCTTCATACTCCTCTGTTACGGAGTCTGTTATTTTCTGGGAATGATGATCCACCAAAATTTGTGGATTTTTTTTTCATTTGAATAGAGAGCTGATCAGGTCCAAAATCACCCTGGGGTCTATGAAACTAGTTTTTATTGACTTCAAAGATCAGAAGTTGGCTTCTTGCCAGCCTCTTTGCATAATATGTATAGTAATATTTTTGAATTATTCAGTTACTGATTGGTGCTCCCTCTTTGAGTTATTGTCCCCAGTAATTATCCTGCAAAGGCTTACTCATTGTGAATAGGAACATAAGGATTGTGACACCAGATCAGACCAGCGGTCCATGTATTCTAGAATCCTGTCACTAATAGAAACTATTTAGCTTTTCCAGAAGAGGTACAAGAAGTTCTGAAATAGGAATTATGGGACTAGATGCCCCATGAGGAAACTGCCACCTAGCCTCCAACTAACACCTTGAAATATGATGTCTTTTATTATTTATTATTTTCCAGAGTTCTTATTTATTGTAACTCAGAATACTTTTATTTAGAAATATATAAGTATCTATATTTTTCTTGTATCTTATGGCAAGTAGTTCCACAAGGTAATAGTGCGCGGTGTGAGGGGGCCTAGTTATTATTCACATGAGTAGTGTCATAACCACCAGGCTAATATGTGTAAGAATCACTTTAAGTTGTACTAGAGGCCTTACTGCTATACTAAAGGAAATTGTATTTCCTTTACTATCCAACTTATCCTAAATACCTTTACAGAAGTGGTTTCAATTTCCCTCAGAAGCAGGGAAATTTCACTACCAAATATACCTTGCTCTTAAATGTAATTTCTTATGAATATAATGGACATTGCCCTTTTAACTTTACTTTAAATAACATGCCTGCTTGCCTTCCTGTCAGACTGTAGGCTTAAACCCAGGGCTTTTGCCTGCCCAGCACAGCAGCTCACCCTGGTCTCCCACCTCCCCAACAGAAAGCTGGGGCAGACAAAGATAGCCAGAACCATTCATCTGGGCTGAGACACGCACCCACCCCCTGCCACCGGAGTGGCCAGCCAAATCAGCTGACCTCTCAGCCCTTTCCATATGAACCTCTGACGCAGAAAGGCAAGTGTCTGGGGAGCAAGGTGTGCATCCTTGTATCTAAGCCACTCCACCCTTGCTGCTACTGACTCTGATGGATTCTTTGCCTAGCCTACTGACCTCACACTGCCTGGCCCTCTGGATCTCCAGCTCTGTTCCTCAGAGAGATCTCCTTGCTTCTGACCTCCTGGCTTCTTCTAACCCTGAGGTGACCCCCAGACCTGGCTGCCCATAGCTTAACAGGACAAGTTGTCCAGACCCCCATATACAGTAGGGAGGTCTCAGTGGGAGGCAGACTCCAGATCTATGCCTCTGGACTCACTTGCCACTGATGGCTTTTGCCTGACTAGTGCTATAAGAGAAAGTCTGGCAGTTGTTGGTAGGATACTAGTGCCTCTGTTCCCAGGCCTACCAGTTGTACAGCTCTACCAGCAACCCAGCCTGCCCATCCCTTTACCCAAGAGATACAGTGGTGACTGGCTGAGTTTCCATGGGTTATTCAATCAATGTCACATACTATTTGTAGCACAACCTGAGCTCTACTCTTGGGACTCAACAAGGTTGAGCCTAGTGTAGTGGCTCCCAACCTCAGGTCACAACCCAAATCAGGGTCATGGGAGGGTCCGCCCCTTGCTCCACCCCTCCCGCCTGCGGGGCTCTCCTGGTGCACGGTCTGCACGGCTCTCGCTGCCGCTGCCCCCTGTGATCCTAGCCCGGGCTCTGCTGGTGCCGCTGGGCATGAGTGAGTCACAGGTGGGGCCAGAGGTCGTGACCCAGATTTAGGGTTGCAGCAAAAAAAAGTTTGGGAGCCACTGGCCTAGTGGTTAGTCTTCTAATAGGAACTGCTCTGAAGTGGGCTCACACCTTTGTTGGAGTACAATAGTCCAGTCATCCAAGACTGGGGAGAATTCCTCAAGGAGTTCACAGTCATGATTAGAGATCCTAGGATTGACTAGGTCGAATGGTCATAAACTACTACAAGACCGTTTCAGGCTGGACATAAGGAAGAATTTCTTTACTGTCCGAGCCCCCAAGGTCTGGAACAGCCTGCCACCAGAGGTGGTTCAAGCACCTACATTGAACACCTTCAAGAGCAAACTGGATGCTCATCTTGCTGGGATCCTATGAACCCAGCTGACTTCTTGCCCTTTGGGCAGGGGGCTGGACTCGATGATCTTCCGAGGTCCCTTCCAGCCCTAATGTCTATGAAATCTATGAAATCCTTACCCATCCCAGATGGTGGAGATTGTACTGTGTTCCCTGTGTCAGGGGGAAGATCTGTTACATCTTACACCTCCTCCCTCTTCTACTGCTATGCAGTAGCCACCTGGTAGAATGAGGTGACCAACTCTATTATTTCTACTGGAGTCTGCAGGAGGAGATCAAGAATGAATTGGCTTGGGTAGAGACACCCTCAGAATTTGATGCTTTTGTGGACCAGGATATCCAGATTGGCTTCCACCTCTAGGAACACAGAGAGGAAAAGAAAGATGCCCTGCTCCCTCCAGGGCCTAACCCTGCTACAGTTGCTCCATGCCAGTGGGTGGGGACCTCTGGCACTCCATACCAGAAGAACCAGAATGCTGTCAGGAGCTTGACCCTCTACATTTCTAATTTGGGTCCCCGGAAAGATGTCTTAGATTCTGTGTTTCCAGCTTCTTCTGACCCTGAGGTAACCCCCAGACCTGGCTGCACATGGCTTGGCAAGACACTTCCGTTCTCCCTCCCTCACCTGTTTCCCAGCAGTTCTAAGTCATCTTATCTTGGTTCTGTGTATCTTTCTCTCTCAAATATTTTAGATTTATCAATAGAGTGGTTTATCAGACTGGCCTCATCTGCCTTTGAGATAAACAACATCAAACATCCCCATTTTTAAATTTTTTTATTTTGCTGTGTCTTAAGTGCTGCTGCTTATTTCCACTTGGAACGACTGTAAGAGGGTGTCTGACAAACTATCTTATCATACACTGTTTTTTTTCCTGTTCCTTTATCAAGGGCAAAATTCTCTAAGGTCTACACAGCAGATCTGTCCAATAGGTATTTTTATGTTCTTTATGAGAATGAAGTAGTGTATTGGCCTACATAGTTTCCATATTGTTCAGAGAAGAAAATTTTGATAAAAATTTCTGTTTATTCTAACTTTTGGCATCACTTATTCTTTCAGAAGAAGCAATGATTTTCTTGTAATTTCAAATCAGGGTGTTTCTCACACTCAGTGGCCTCTACTATAGTAGGCATTCAACATTGTAATAGTCATGGACCTTGCCTGAAGGCTTATTAAAATGTCATTGTTTAGCAAAACTCTAATTTATTTAGCTAAATAGCAAAAAACCTCTAGAAACAGCCTCATATAAATGTAATAAATAAAAAAACAATTGGCTAAATAATGATTTTCTTTAATCTCTGAATTTTTGTCATTAATCATCTTAAAATAACTTTTCATGTTGTCTGTAGCTGAAAATAGGTACCAGTTATAGTCTCTGTAGGAGTTCTTCAGACAGTAGCCATTGATAGCAGCTTACATCACAAGACCGTTCCAACAATAAATATTTCAGTATCTAGTTTGTCGTGCCACCATAGTACAAACCTGTTGATATCAAGTTACTGCCTCCCTTTCTTCTTTCTTTCTCCGTCCCTTTTTTTTTTTCTTTCCACTGTCTTTTTCAAAACAAGCTGTTCAGTGGTTCTACAGTGAGAAATCCCATATATATGATTCACCTTGGGCAGCTAGGTCATGGGTAAAAGGATTTGGTGGGGGGAGCAAGGGGTAATCTAAGGACATTGTTTAGCTCAGTGGTAACTTTTAACTTTCCTGATATAGATATGGTGATATGTCCTCTGATTTAAAGTAAAGTATGTTGCACTAATTATGGTGTTTTCCTAATGGGATGCACAGAATAGAATCTTTTCTTGTTACCCTTCTCCCTAAATTAATTTTCCAGGTTTACCATCAAGGTTGTTTTGTGTCTGGTGTTTTTTTAATTCTGCACAGCTGACTTAAAGGAGAAAAAAACATGATAAGGCACTAAATAAGTAAAAAACATTTGTCCCATGTGGATTTTTAAGCATGGATTATGATTAAAGCTTGACTTCGGGAAAACTGACAAAGCAGGATACCATCCGGTAGTGATATTGAATGAGTCAGGAAGAGACCTTTGTATGTGAAATTTGACCTGGGGCTGATGGTTGCCATGAGCCAGAGTTCCCTTATTCTGAGTGAGTAATTCTGAATTTGTATATACAGTATTTTTAATCTGGTTTGTTTGTGGGCAAAATATCTTGGAACTATTTTAAAGAAAATGGCAATATAAGTGATATCAAGAATTTTGCCCTGTTCCCTGTAAAGGGCTGAGATCTTGGTCAAGTCCAATTACTATAACCAATTACAAAGAAGAAAATGTGTTTTATTTTGAAATTATTTGAAATAATTACTACACATATACACATTCGTATGTGAAGATATAATGCAAAGTTTAAACCACTGTAAAATAAAATGAACTTAGTTTACTGCCTGCCTTGGCTTTTTGGCTAACATTTTTAACATGTCCTGTAATACTAGATACCTCATTTCTTAGGAGGCCATCTTTGAGATAAATCATAACAAACTGATTATTAAAAGGCAGCTATTCAGAACTTCAAATATAGCTTTTAGATTCAAAAGGCTAACAAGGGCTATAAAACCTTGATATCCTTTTTTGTATCACTGGATACTGAATTTGCAGTTTCAAAGTATCCAAATACTTCATAAAACTAAAAATTATTGACAACAAATCTAATAAAAATGCAGCCACCTCTGTAAGCCACCAATATTGATAGATTAAAAGAGTAATAGTTTAAATATTCCCTTTATTAAAATAACATAAAAACTGAGTTGGAATTAAACTTTTTTACTCATTTTGCAATAGAATGTTGCAACACCGAGATTTGAATATTTGTCATTATTCATATTCTCAACTTTTGGCTTTTATGCTCATTGTGACACAACTACATATCATTGTTACTCAGCTCTCACCATGTTATTATGAATCTCTTATGTGGATTCCTAAGGTTTTTTGTTTTTTCCCCATAAAATTCCAGGTCCTGGATTTATATGCTCATATGAGGGTTTTTTTTTTCTTAAGTAGTTTTTTTTTTTAGTTCTCATTGTTGTGGAGAAAATGTTTGGTTTTTTTAACGTCCACATTTTTAAGAAGGCACTCTAACAGGCATGTTAAAGATATGGCCTGTGGGCTGCATGTGGCCCACAGGGCCATATCATGTAGCCCACAGTGCTGTCTGCTATATGCAGCACATGCTAGCCCCAGCCCTGCATGCTGCATGCTGTGTGCAGAGCCCATCTGACAGAAGCTAGACATGGTATGAGGCATTGGACCAGCCCTTTGTGCTGGGTCCAGGGCTGTTCCAGATTGGGCCCACATATGGACTGTCTGTGCTAATCCAGCATGCAGGGCTGGCGAGGTGCAGGTGTCACATGCAGTGTGTACCCCAGACTGGCACTGTGTACACCCTGGACTGGCCCTATGCTTTGCATGTTGCATGTGATGTGTGGGGCTGGACCCAGCACACGTGCTGCAAGCAACATACTACGCTGGTCCAGGACACAAACAGTATGCAGCGCCTGCACCTGACCAGCCCTGTGGGTTGACTTCGGTACATGGGGTTAGTGTATGAGTCCAGTCTGGCCTGGTGACCATTGCCACACTACTCATCTGATCCCATGATGCCCTTGCTCTGAAAGATCCTAAAACATGTTAATTTTAAAATCACATGATTTTATGCCCATTTATGATCAAGGAACTTTAAGCATGTACCAATGAACCTGCCTAAGGAAGAAGGCCCAGGAGTTGTACAGGGGCCCACTGTCAAAGCCACTCTGTCACATAGCCTCATGACGTGCACACCAAGCAAGAACAAGTGGCCGGGGTTTCTTTGGAGTGTGGCCTGGAGATAGGGTAGACAAGCCTAGAAAATTCTAGCTTGTCAGACCAATCTTTCTGTGACTGTTTCTAATGGGAGCATTTGTGGGCACTCAGTGTCAGAAATAATGCCAAATGGAAATATTCTATACTTTCAGTGAGCCACAAATAACATTTGTTCAGGTTATAAGAGAACAAAATGAAACAAACCCAGTAATGTAAACTTGTCTGCACCATTTTTTGCTGAGACCAAAGGCTCTTCAAGGAAATGTAAATGGATGAAATTGGCATGTATTTTTCTTTAGTAGCTTTGTAAATGGTAGTTCTTGCCTCTGTTATGTATTTTTTTTCTGTAGCAAATTATAAATTTGTAAATCCTAATCTAGTCCTATCAGAAACTACTGGGAGTACAGAGGAGTTGAAATTGGATAACAGTGGTCATGGCTACAGGTAGGGGAACTGATGCAATAATAATGTAAATGTAAAACTGTAGTAAAAAAAAAGTTGTTATTTTTAATTTGTTTCTGGTGTTGACAGGATAATAATAGGAGTGCTTCACTGCAAATTTCTGCAAGAAGATCTTATTTCCACTAAAGTCTCTGAAATGCAGAAAATTTAATTGGTGATGATGAGGTTGTGATGTATCTGTGTGTGTAGTACATCTCTAGGGCTAGGGACAAACATTACACACAAACCAGTTTAAGTGATCAGAAACTGGTTTAAACCTGTAACAGAACAGATGTTCAGTGCACATAAACCAGTTTGAAAATGGCTGAAATCAGTTTGAGATAAGCCTGGTTGAATGTACTATCAGACTTAACTGATTTGGGTCAAACCGGTTTATGCAATGTCTGTCCCAGACCTAGATCAGTAGTTGCTGATCCTGCTTGCTGTTTTTCTCTCCAAAGTTAGCATTAGCTTGTGACAGTGAGCAGAAGGTGAAGGGTAGGTAGATTTTGAAAAGGCAAAAAGAAATGAATAGTTCATGTCTTCAACTTGCTTCCATTCTAACCTGGTTTCCAATGATGCAGGCACATTCAAACAACCTTCCTTAGTTAACTGTTTCTGTTGCTCAAGAGCAGCAACTGTCAGAACAATTTAATTTCTTCATGTTCTGTACTATACATGAAGCTCGGTGTTAAATGAGGCCCAAATTCTGGAGTCTTTTTTTCTGGGGCCTTACATGTATGACTCATTTTGAGTTGATAGCCATTAGACCTGAAGATCATAGCATTACAGTTTGCTATAGACACCAAAGTTTATCAGCTAGCTAATGTAACCCAAGTAATGGGTGAAAGTGAACTTGCTCTGTCTGAAAAGAAAAATCGTGTTTTCAAGGAAGCAAACTGGTGGCTTTATTTCCTGGAAAGATCAAAATTTTTTCTGTGTCGAATCAGAAATGTGACAGACCTTGCTAAGAGCTGCTTTACACATAAACCAGCTGCGATAAGCTGTCACCTTTCCTGCATCACTGCTTTGATAAGTTCCTATAGTAAAGACTCAAGAAAATAACGGGAAGAAAAACATCTGTATGTTTGTTAGGTCATGTCAACATTAGATAGAGTACTGGTATGTTATTCTGGGAAAACATTTCTGTTGTATACACACTTTACAGCCAACGCTGCACTGGCATGCCTGTGCACCTGCATTTTATCAGTATAGTTTGGACTAGATTAGGTACTGCTACCAGAACCACTAGGTCCACTTCCCTGAGTGACCCAGAGGTGCCAGAAGCCAGCAGTGTGAATATACCCTTTGCCTGATTGCCTTGTCTCTGACGATAAAAGTAAATAAAGTACTTTGTTCTTTTTAAGTGTGATATTTTATGCCTTTTAGTATTGTGATAACCTAATTGCTTCTACTCATGAATACTATATGTTGGGTTCATTCACACTGATCTGTTTAAAGACCAACATTTTCTTATAGAGAAGGCAATAGCTTTCAGTAAACCTGAGTAGAGAAAGGAAACTCTTTTCAGGTTTATCTAAGAGCCACATTGAGAGAGAACAATTTCTAGTGTGATCATGGGAAACCTGAGTGTAAGTCAACAAAATGCTGGGAAGTGTTATCATGTGATACTTGATTTAGCAGAGCCTAGGGAGAGGTATTCAATTCCAGTTCTGAAAATTTCAGGTAAATTTGCAGCTCTGGAAATCATGGTGAGAAGGGGGATTGTACAAACATTCCTGCCAAACTGCCACTGAACCCACCAAACTGCTCTCAACATTGCCAACCCCCAATTATGCCAAACTGCTCCCAATCCCAATTAGGGACAGCTTGGCACAATTAGGAGCAATTTGGCAGGATTGGGGGAGTTTTTGCAGGATTGGGGATGCAGGTCTGCAGGGTGTTTGGTGAGATTGGTGGGGGAGGGTGTTCGTGGAACTGTTCAGCACTTGGATTGATATAACCAGAGGAGAAAGGGCACCTAGATCATTGCTGCTGTTCTACATTAGGAACTCCTTGTGCTACTTACAGTACCATGAGATCTGCTTAATTGGTCACTGAGATAACGCTTCATTTTGTTCTTATTAGTTAGCAAGGTCCACCCATATGTGGACTAAGACTGTAGGCACTCATAGTAATTTGGATACCTTTAAATTATTATGGGTACGCTTGTTTTGAACACATTTATTTTGAATTTGTTTTTTATTTTATTTATTTTTTGGTCCTGTACATTTCAAATTAACAAGTTTTTCCTGTGCTCATATTAATCCTGTGAGCTCTAGTCCTTTATTGTTTTCTCATATTGCCTGCAGCTTTCATCCCTTTCTTTCCCTCACTGACTTCTGTTAACTCCATGGTCTTCACATGATTTTGGTCTTTATTTCCCTATTTTTCTCATTCTTCTACTCCTCCCACATCACCTCCAGAGAAAGTCTAGGGGCTTGAGATGTCTCTGCTCTTGAAGATGCTGAAATAGTGACATGGTGGAAAAAACAAGAGTGAGTACTGATTTGGGAGAATCAAGGGCTTCACTGTACTTTTGATCCATACACTAAGTTCCACTTTATCTGTCTGGGAATTAGCCTAAAAATCTGGGAGATAGATGACGCTGAAATTGTAAGAATTTATGAAAGCTCTGCAAAGTCAGTAATGTATGTGAGACATTTTGTGCACAAGGAAGAAAAAAACACACCTTTCAAATAAAGGAAGAAGCAGATGCAGACCATCTAATATCTAGAGCAAAACTGAGCTGAGTGGCTGAAGCTCCAGGAGATGGGGTACTCTATAACTTAATAGATTTTCCTGCCTGCAGAATGACTAAAGATGAGAGAGGACAGAACTCCATTGGCACCATCTGTGATTCACAACCATTTCATGGCATGCTTGTTTAAACGTGGGAGTATACTCAAGTTGGCAATTTAGCATATAAAAGTAGCTGTAATATGAGGCTAAGGCAATACTTTGAGTCAGTTCAGCTGCATAACAACAAATGGTATACAGAGATGTATCAGAAAAGGGAGTGATCTGGCCCTCTACATTTTTGGCAATGGTCTACAGAAAAGGTTAAGTTGCAACCCCCAAGCTCCTGCTTGGCTGTTGCTTCCCCCATCCCTAGCTGCTTTTGCAGCCAGAGTCTCTGGGCTTTCTCTTTCTCTCCTCCAGCTTCTGATTTCTGTGCCTGTACTAGGCAGTGGGGCAAGGTGGGGTGGCATGGCGAACTGAGGATAAGTCTGGGCAATGGATGGGATGAGGTATATGTTGAAGCATGGAGGGGAACAGAGGGAAGCAAGCATGCATTCCAGTGGTGGAGGGTTGGCTTGAACACACAATATAGGAGTGGCGGGTGCCCTCGCCAGGTGGGGACAGGGGTGGGGGGCTATGCCTCAGCCTGGTGTGGCCTGTGACATGTGACCTCTGCTAGGGTGACCCCTGAGGGTGTTCAGCCCTGAGCCACTTAGAATTTGGATGGCCCTGAAAGGACTTTTATGTCCAAAGAAAAACTGCAGTACTAGTGCAGACTTCTCCATGTGGCTCTATCAACTATATTTCTGAGATCTCTCCTTGAGATGCAAAAAGCTAATTCACCCTTCATGTCTATTCAGGACTTGGCCTTCCTTCCAGCTGTGATGGTGGGAGATCTTTTATGTCAGTACCAGCTCATTTTTCTTAGTCCCATTGCCCAGTGTTCAGTTCTTTTATTTAGATCATCAAACAGCAATCATTTGATAATTTTCAAATCATGTAGCTCTAGATTTGAGCAATACAGTATTTTTTTTTACAAAGAAAGTGGTTCCTTAACTTTTTATTCTACTTCTAATAAACAGGGATCATGACCTTCTGAGCAATGTGTTTAAGAACCCTTTGCCAAAACTCAGCATCTCTTCTGTTTGAATGTCTAAACATCCAGAAGAATTGAGCTTATGAAACACCACTAAATGACCTTGGTCCATTTATATGTTGGATATGTTGGAACAATGTGCTTTTTTCCCCAAGGCATGACATTCCAGTATTGATAAAACACTGATGAAATTGCACAGACCATAGCTAAGCTGTGGATGATTCTGAATAAATTAAGTGGCTGGCAGCAGCAATGGCTGTTAACTGTAGTAAAGGGGCTACTTAACCTAGATAGTAATCCAGAGAATCATTTCTGTTAGTTAGCCAAACAGTCATAGTTTTTCTCAATGAAACCACTGATTCAAACAAATCCCTGTATATAGTGAAGAAAACAAAGTGGAAACAATATCCATTTTTAATCTGGGAGCAAATAGAAGGAAAAAAATGTAGGATATTCTTCAGCATTTGTCAGAATTATAGCAAGATATAATGAGTTAGGTTGAGTTCAGATTTTGCTTAAAGGAAAGATTCATTTTGGTCTTTGTTTCTGAAATTCACATCATATAATTCAGGAGTTTGAATTTTCTTTGGATTTTCACCTAAATATTTGGGAATTAAAAATTAATCTAAAACAGGGATTTTTATGACTTTTTTTTTTTGTGTTTTATCTTTGGTCATGCCCTTTTTGCTAACAAGTGGCTGATTAGTTACCACTCGCACTTTTTCCATGTAATTTCTATCTCACTTGAATCTTCACATATAGAGAAATTCAGTTTTGCTTAATAAAGCTTTGACAATTTTTATCTTTTCCATTGTATTCACAATTTTCCTCACTTGGAATGGCTGCCATTTGTCATTACTAACAAATGAACTGAACCTACCCACTGGATTTGAAGTCACTAATAACAGCAGTAACCTTATCTTCACATTTTCCCCAAGTGATTACCATTTCTTGTAACTGATAATGACATTGACATTACTCAGCTTGTTACGACTATTGATACACCCCCCTCATAGTTTTAACTCTTTGTTCCATTATTAAGGGAACAGCATACATAATATATCAATTAATTAATGGTATAACACAAGTCCTTTAATTATGACTTCATACTTTGTCCTGTAAGCACATAATATACAGTTGTTGTAACTAGGGCATATGTCCGCTGCAAATATTTGCCCCTGAGGTTATAAGTAAGGTTTTTTGTGAGATCCATATTTTGTGAAAATACAAAATCTGCTGGTGTGAGGAGAAAAGTACAGGCATTAAAATCCAGTCCAAGAGCGTCCGTTGAGTTTCTTTCCTTGCTTTTAAAGAAGAATGCCATACAGCCTTAATCACTTTTTAAATGGCTTTTTTCTGTGAAACAATGTAGGGGTCTACTGTACCCTTGCAAATGCTTCTTTTAATCTTTGCATACCTTCTTTGGCAATGGCTGAATCTTTAAATGCTAATAGTGCACACTCAAAAGTGAAATGACTACAAATTTCTGAGGTTTATAGAAGTGGATTGAATATCTTAGACCAAATCCTACTGCCCTTGCTGACATGAATATCTCCAAGTGGGAATAGCATTTTCTAGCATTTTCTTTGGTACGTCCTACTTTTGGTCAGCCCACCCATGTTGTCAGAGAAATTTTTCTTTCATTTCAGCACTTCTATCTTGTGAAATCAGGAATTCAGAAATGTGGAAAAAATGAAGGGGAAAATTAGTAAAACTAGGGTAAACTTAATGCTATAAAATGTATCTTATTACCATTATATGATTCCTTCCATGATCTTAATTATATGACCCTTTTCTCCTTTTGTGTGGTCCAAATACAGTATTGCATGAAGATTCAGGCCAGTTCTTATTTTTATCCAGTTTTTTGAACTAGTTCACTTTTTCCTGGTTGTCCTGGTTTAAAAGGAACAGTGGTCTCTTTCTACTTCTCCCTGAGTAAGTTTGTGATTAATTATGTTGGCCTAATGGATAGTAGCTGTCTGAAAAACATGGTTTAAAACAAAAATTGTATAATTTGGAGGGAAACAAAAATGCTTTGGTAAAGGTTGAGGGGATAAAAATGACTAGAAATAAATTAAAGATAGTACATGTTGCTTAATCAATTTAACAACAGGGCTGTTGTCACACTTCAACTTTTAATAGGAACAAGGGAGGGAGATCAACTTTAGGGTATTGCCAGCTGAGAAATAAGTTTACTAAAAGACACAATATTACTTAATAGCATGTTTTATGGTTCAGATTTGCGGTGAAGGCTTTTGAGTACAAGCAATGGAAGCTTCTGAACAATGTTCTAAAAGCAAAAACATGACTAAAGTAAGGCTTGTAAATTCATACTTTATATATCTAAATGTGTACCCTGACTTTTAAAAGACTCACCCTTCAGATTAAGTTGATATCCATAGGAATTCTCCATTTGCCAGGACAGTTGCTGCAATAATTAAGTGTGACAAAGAATAAAAGTTTAAGGGCAGGGCTGAAGAAACAAGGGGAAATAGAATACTTGATGGATCCCAAATCCCTCTTAGAGCTTCCCAAGTCATGGGAGGAGTGTGAAGACATCTTCCCCAAGTGTAGTCTGGCCTGATCTGCCCAGTTTATGGTCCTGCTTTTTTCCCCACATCATGGATGCTAAGGACTACAGCTGTCCCTAGCGTTTGTATGTAATTAAGGTAGAGAAGTTCCTTTTTACTCTGCTCTTGCTGACCGCTACAGCACCTGTGCAGGGGCCAGTGGGGCTACCTAGCCCTATGGTTGCAGTGGTACGTGGTAGCCTGAAGTTTGACTATACTTAATTTTCATTTGCCTGACTGACACTGTGCAGATTGTGAATGGTTTCCAATTTTATCCTTCCTCAACTTCTGTTTTGCTCCCTTCCCATTGTCCCCTCCCCTTGATGACAAAACAGGCACATTCAGTATACAAGTTATAAGCCTGGCTTGACTATGAATGACTTTGAAATGGAAAGAGTTGTAGACAGAAACCTACTAACTGTTTCATCACGACTGATCTTGGCATAACTGTCAAGGACAAAGTACATTTTAAAGCACGTCACTTTCTGGTGTCTGGTTTCTTTGGAGAGGCTTTCATTTCAGGCATTCATGAGTGAACTGCTTTAGTGATCAGCTTGGATTTTTTACTAATGCCGTTACCACTTTGTATGCATAAGTGGGATGTTTTAAGTGGGATTGCTGTTAAATTTCCTTGCTGGCTCATGACAGGTTGTTGCTAAGAGATGTTCACACGTATCTGGTGCGTGAGGGAGTACATCCCTGTTTCTATGTAGATTTTCATAGCACAGTCCAGCAGAGATGAATATGTAAATGTTTAAGCAGTGCATTGTGGGGAAAGATACCGAGCCAAAAACCCCGAATAGTTATTATTTAATGTCATTTTGTTAGTGTGTACATTGTAAGGCACTTCTCTTTTTTGCACTATTCAAAAAGAGGTGATAATACATGCTATGGCAGTGTAGTGCATCCCTGAACATATGAAGTTCTCAGATTCCACAAGTTGTATTGAAACTCAAGGGATTGCTGGTCTTCAGTGCCAGGATCAGGCCCTGCATGACCAGCAAAGTACCAAGGGCTATAAGAACATAAAATGGTGTTTTAGGAAGAAATCGTTGAATTTTCTTTGACTGAGCTCCCAAAGCCTGGAAGCTGCACTTTCCTGTATCTGAACTTTTTGCTCCTGCCAATTTGGGAAAGAAATCTGTCAGGGACAGGTGCTTGTTTAATTCTAGAGGGACTGGAATTTCCACACAGAGATTTTCCTCCTGGTATTTTAGCATTTCTCTTTCCGTTTCCAGCAAGAACTGGAAAGATGCAAGCATGAAGCTATGAAAAACAAGTTAATACTCCTTATTTGAAAGTCACAAAAAGGTTCAGTTCAATATTTGGGTGATGAATCAAATTAACTCTTGCTCTGCACCAGTGTTTCTCAAATTGCTGAACAGGTACCTTGGCAGTATGTGGCAAACTTCCAAGGATACAAGAGAGAAAAGAACAGAGAAGTAAAGGAATGGGAAGGGGTAATGTAAATAGAAGAAACACTAGAAAAATAAAAATGAACAATACCTTTGAGTGATGAAGTGAAGAACACTGTTACATTTCATATAATGAATCATGGAATCAGAGGACTATGAAGCAATAAAATAAACATGAAGTATCTGAACCAATTTTTTTGAGAAACACTGTTCTATCAGGACTATACTCACCTACTCTAAGATCTGATCCAACTCCCATTGACCTCAGTGGGAAAATAAAACAGAAGGCAGAGAAATGATCCAAGTTCATGGCAGTGCTTGACTTGGGTGTGGTGGATAGGTGAAGTTATTCCATACCTTCACTTTTCTCTCTTGTCAGTTGAAAACAAATTGTTAAAAATTGGAACTAGTATAATACTTCAAACACAGAGTCATTCATTTATTTTCCTAATTTTAGGACTAGCTCATAGAATTTCTGCTCTTCTGACTTTCATCTACAGCAGGTCTGTGACATCCCTGAACAGGGATGACCATATTTAACCTATTCAGAGCTAATTATAAAATTGTCTGCCCGAGCGGAATTAATTTCCTATAAAAGTGGGTACCACAGCAAAATGAGCAGGGGTAATTAGCTTGAATAATCATTTTATTTTCCTATGACTGTTGAGGCACATAAGTGGTGATGTCAGGAGAATCTAAAGAGACATGGTCAAGGTTGGTAGGCCTTATATTAAATCTACCATTTCCCCATCCTTCATCTCCTGCACGCATTTACTAGTCAGCATAATCCTTTGTTTATTTTTTCTTCATTATAGATCCTTAATTGCTGTTGTTTATCAGTCTAAATAAACCTTGTTCCAGCAGCCTAATTCTCCCTACCAAACCAGTGTCTTTGTGTATTAGTTTGAGATCCAGGAAATAACTTTTCAGTGAGGCAACAGGTTTCATTTTCTAGCTTGTAACTCATAAATAGTACAGATATTATTTTAATTATGAAAAATTACCTTGACTGTATGTCCTTCATTATTCTCAGGGTGTCAGGCAGATAATGAACACTTCAGTATAGGCACAAAAATAATTTCATATTTCTTTGATTGACTTTGAAATAGTCCTGAAATACTTTGGTGCTAGAAGTAGGCCAGTGATATCTGGTCTGCAGTTAAGAGCAATAAGGGTCACTGAGGTCCTATCCAATGAATTACACACAAGAATTGCAGAGGTAACAGGGAAAAAATAAGTTCAGTTATCAGTGTTGCAATAGCTAGGAAAAGAGCTTTGGGTTGTTTTAAAGGATAGGGTTGCTTTAAAAGATAGTATACACTTTAGGAAAGGAAGATTAATAGTCCTGCATGACTGAATTAAGCTAAATTTTCCAAGTATATTTCAAGGAATGTTTTTTTTTTTTTTTTTTTCCTGCTAAGATCTTACTTTTGAAAAGAAGCATCATGTTGGGGCACGGAGCAGCTGATATGCTAAAAGATCTTGCTGCTCCTGATATTTTTACTATTGAAAACTTACCAATGGAATTTTGTCTTCTGTTTCAGAACAGCACTTAGACGCATGCTTTTTGTTCCAGTGACCTCAGGGAAACTAAAGCATATGCTTATGCATTTTTCTGAATGGGTAATCTTTCCTGAGTTTGAACCTTATATTGAACAATATACAGTTGATATCTGTTTTTAAAGGGTTAATTGACCCTTGATTTTGTTGTTTTGTTTTGTGCTGTTTTGGCTCAGACAACTATGAATGTAATAATGAATCTTTGCAGACAAAATTGGACTGAAGACATGTAGAAGGGTAAACTTGTACCTTTATAGACTAACCAAAGCTTTCACGAACATCAGTTTCAAGCTTTCATGAATCCCAGTTCATGGCATCAGATCCTGTGAAGGGTCATGCACAAAGCAGTGTATCAGAAGGAGAAAAGAAATTTAATACAAAAAGACAGAATGGAAGGGAAGAGAGTGAAAGAGGGGCGAAGAGGCTCAGTACCGGGAGAGGCAAACAAGCAACCTCATGCCTTACATTTTTCCCCTGAAGGTCATCAGGGCAAGATCAAGGCCCCCCTCCCCGACCCACAGACAGTGCACTGAAAATAATCTTCATATGTTCAAATACATTGACATTAAATTAATGGTACAATGGGAAAATGCTGGGAATAGCACTGGTTTAGGCAGGTGTGGTTGATAGGGGTAAGGAAGGAGGGAACAGTGCAAAAAGCAGCTGCTGCGATGATGACAAATCTGAAGTTACCGCTTGTGCTTTGCCCCGGGTGCCCTGGCCGCATCTGGACACTGATAGGGACCAGAATGTTTCTCCACTAGTTGGGAATAAAACCCTGATAATCTGAAAATAAAGAGCCAGACACTCTTTAAGTGCAGTGTACCATCTTGGAGGCACATGCAATGTTAGTAATATGGATGTATCAGATGGCATAGATAGGTCAAATTTTAGCTTAAAAGTTGTTAGGAACAAAATAATAAGAATAAAAAAGGAACAAGAAGAGCTGTGGTCTCTGGTCAGCTAAGAATAGAGTTAAGTCAATTGGAACAAAAAAAGTTGCATCTAAATCAGTAGAATATAAGGTTATGATGCTTGTTCATAGTAGCTCACTCAGCAGGTCTATTTTACATAAAAGCTATTTATGTAAATACAAAACTTCAAGATCTACATTCAACTTTTAACTCACATATTTTCAAGCTTTTGAGTTCTTAACTCTTAAGATGGCAGCCATGTAATTTTATATTTGATTGCTTATGTGATCTATACCAGTAGCCAAAATGTGAGTTGTGTATGAGTTATTAGTATTTTGCATCTTTATACCTCTGACCATATAATTTATGAAGTGTACTGTTTAAGAAATTATAAAGGCAAATATGTGATTCCCAAATATGTGCTTTCCTGAAATGAGAGAGCCTGCATAAAGTTCTTTCTTGCATGACTCCCAAACTCCTGTTCCCTGTGTTTCTTGTTCTCCATTTAAGCATTTGATCTGTTTTTGTTCCTCCTCAGATTCAAGGCATTAAAACAGCTTCAAGCTTTAGATGGGTTTAAGCTGCTTTATTGTACTAGATTGTTTTACAGGTCTTGTCCACACTCAAAAAACCACAAACAAAACCAAAGGAACAGAATATGGCAGACACAACAAGGAACCTGGCAATTTCGTAGGAAAGTCAAGGAATGCCTGGAAATAATAGGGGGTTGCTTATGTTGCTTAAATGTATCCTTCCTAAGAAGAGCATCCATGTTGCATCTATATTTAAGTGCACTTGTGTTTTTAAGCACTGTCTACATGGATAGTTAGGGCTGACTTTACAGTTGTCATCAGGCCCTCTGCACTAATCCTCACGACACTGGATCCTAAACTTTGATCCCTGTCAGTATTTCAGTCTGCCTGAAGGCTCTGCTGAACATCAGTGTAGCATCAATTCTGCACATAGTTTAGTTGCTTCCTAGGCTCCCCCTTTCTGCTGTGTTGGGATTTAGCCTCAAATATAGAAGTCTGGAAATGGCAACCCCAGAATTTGCCATACTGTGTTATGGCCCCTCTGCAACTCACTTTTTCCAGTGCCTAAAAATAGACACACTGGTAAGGAAAGCAGTTCCTTCCCAGAATGACTCTGGAGGGGAACTTGGGATATACCTTAGTTCCAGCTGAAGAAATAAGAAGCACAATGTGAATGACTTTGTGGAGTACAGCTTATGGTATTTGTGAAGAAGTGTGGGTCACATAGCCCAGGCTAATTCGGGACAACTTTAAATATTCGTATAGCCATATTTTTTGCACATCCTTCCAAAGTCGTGGAAAAATGTGCTATGCAACCAATATTGGGTATGAAAGATTTTCTTTCTTCTTTTTTAAGTAAAGATCAAGCATACCAAATCACTTCTGTCTCTAAAATTGTTTTGAAAGCTGCAATAATCAGAGTAATTGTAATTACTGTAATAAAGCCAGTAATTCTTATAGGGGAAGAATATTTTATGCTTATTATGTAATATAGTGTCTCATTTTTCATTCAAGCAAAGGTACTCAGACTAAGTGAGGACAGCCTCAACTAGAGGACTGGTACAATAACCATAAACATTTTTATATACATATGAACTGAGTAACAGAGAACCAGATATGGAATAGGTGAAATGAGGGAGAGCAGAGTAAGAGAAATAAGGAGCCACGGTCTATATTTGTCTGCCATGCAGAAAAAAAACAGTGTATTGTTTCCAGCATGCCTCTTACCATATGAGTGTTGACAGAAAAAGCTAATATCTAACAATATCTTTTTAGTCTTACTAATGAAATAGTTATAGTGTGGAGTATAATAACTTCCATACAGAGGGAACAGGTGGTTCTTTGATAGTATTATAAAGCTTCAGAGAGCCTTTTGTATTAATGGTGCTAAGCTGTTGCACAACAATCAGATAGTAAAGGGAAGGAGCCATTAGTGGCTCTGTGAGCAGTGAGGACAGTATTTAGATCCTATTGTACTTGAGACAAATTCTTCTGGATCAAAATTGTGACTACAATTAACTTCAAGTTCTTAAATCAGATGAAAGAGAGAGAATGCTTGTGTGAGGAGTAAGTGATAAGTAACTCCCTGTTTAATTGCCTTTTTAAAAAAAGAAGACTGACATAAGAAAACTACATGGCATTATCATCAGCAGTGGACAGATTAAAGGCTAGATAATATTTTAGCTACATGTATCTTCAAGTCACCATATAAACCTAAAGCCTGATCTTGCTCCCAATGGATGCTTTGTCTCTTGAGTTCAATGGAGGCAGATCAGACCAATTAGCTACTTGCAGTACTCCTATGGGGTAGGTGAAGTTCTGAGGTTGAGGCTTTTGTTTTCTATGGGTACTTCATTATTACATTATGCTTCTGTACACAGATGGCAGTCATTTCCTTTTCAGAACTGCTGTAACATTATGCTGAGGTCACATATGTATGTATGCATGTGAGGACATGGGAATGCACACTTTGCTCTATCAGAAAGAGAATCTACTTTTTTTCTCTCCTTTAACCTGAAACTCAAGTGGGCTCCTGTAAAAACACAAGCATGTAAACTCTACTAACCCCCAGTTTAGAGATCAGGAGACTGAGGTTCAGAGATTTGTTCAAAGTGAGGTGGTGAATTGGTGACCGAGAATGGATTAGAATCTTGAGTTTTGGGACTCAAAGCATCCATATGTCTTCTGACTCGACTCTCTTAGCCTAAGCCTGTGCACTTTGTTGGTATGCCCGGCAAAGATCTTGTTCCAACTGACCCTGTGATTGATATTTTAGTCATTGTTTTTTGAATTCTAGATGATTAAAGCCTTAGAATAAAGGCCCGTTTATGGAACTTTGGATCTGATTATCGCCAGAGAACATCTAAGGAAAGATCCTAGGAGTTCAAGGAAGAGAGAGAGTGCCCTGCCTACCCATTGCTGCTGTGCACTGCTGTTTAGAAATCTGGGAGTGAAGGCTTTCTGCTCTCATTTGCTGCTTTCATGATTTCATGCTTCAGAGGTGCAGCAGAGGGGTGTTCTTGGGATGGTGAAAGCACCTCATTTCCAGGACTGGCACACACGGAGCAGGAGCAGGTGGATGGGAAATGTTCCTGAGGGAAGCAGTGCTCTAAATGTAACCTGTACAAGTGTTACATTTACATCAGTTTAACCAAGGCTAGGCTGATCTAAATGGCTGCATGTGCAGGCATTCACAGGGATTAAATTGCTCTAAAAATCGTGTGATCTAAAGTTAATTCACCTCAGAGAAGAACTAACTTTAGATAAACCTGGGGCAACCTGATCTAAAGTGGGTTAACTTGGTCTAGTGAATACCTGTATACATTCACAGCACAGTCCTGGGGCTGGGAAAGTCCAGTCACTGGTCCCAGCCATGGTGCTGTGCTGTTCCAATCCCACGACTGACCAAGCTATTTCTAGCCCCCTGACTATCTTCCCTGTGGACTGGGCAACCCCTCACCCAGGGTTACTTACCTCAGGCTGGCAGCGGCGAACACCTGTGGGTGGTAGTCCCAGTTTAAATTTAGGTGTAGGCAGCTTATTTTAAGCTGCCTAGACCTAGATTGGGTCCTGCGAACAGTTGCTTGCACCCTGGGAGTGCTGTGGAGACTATAAGGAAATACTTTTAAAGTGAAAAGCAAAGGCAAACAGTTTTCAGCTAGGGATACCAAAGCTAGGAAAGACAGTAGCCACTTGCCATGAAATATCCTATGATATTTTAGCCTCAGGTTCTTCATGAATTTCGACCTGAGAAATTGCATCAAATATTCTTCATCATGTACTGCTGCAGAGCAACGCTGGGCATTGGGCTGTCATCTTCCAGCCTTGAAGTGGTTGTACTTCAATAATGGATAAAATGATTTTGTCAGAGTGCTATGTTCAGCCTGCAGTATTTGAACGCTTTGATATCCCTGGCTGAAAAAAACCTGTACAAATAATGCACTGATGTTTCTGTTAATTTTTATTTATAAACAATCAAATAAAAATGTGCATCTCCCATCATAACAGGAGGTCTTGCCTGAGAGTCCCTCTTCTTTGGTATGTTCCCATTTCCACCAAGTTGCCTAAAAGATAAGGGGATTCTACAGTAGGGAAGAGGTATTTTTTTGTGCAGAATCTTACATTGGCTGATTAACTGCAGTTGAATATCCTTGGTTTGGATTATTATTACAAATGAATAAAAGACAGGCAAAAGATAACTCATTAAGATTACTGTGAAATGCCCCTAAGAATCAGGGCCTGATACCAATATGAGTGAATGCTGAAATTAGTGATGAAACTCTCAGTAAAGTGCTTTAAATTCTAATAATTACTAGCTCATTCAGTTTAGCCAGTGACAGTCAGTCAAATCAGTCAAAAATAGCCCCCTCATTTTCTCAGTGTTGACTGTAAAATAAGGGTTTCCATGACTTCAGTCCCACGTAAACTCATTCCAAGTTGAAATCCAGATGTGTTTTGGGTTCTCACAGTAATTATATCAGATTCTGAACTTTGTCCACCTGTTCTCCTCGCTGAAGTGAAATGTGATGATGATGGATGGATGGAAGGTCTGCAGGAGGCTCTAAAACACAAGCAAAATGGACTTGTGTTTTGAATCCCCATATCTCGCTGAAGTTGTGCATCTCCTGACTGTCAAATTGTCTTCCAATAATGAAAACAGAAAAGAAGATAACTGCTTGCTAGATGGCTCTCCTTCAAGCTGGGGATAAGACTAAGGCGTGTATGAAGAGGAGGAGGCAGCAGCAGCAGCAACTCATGACATGATCATCATATTTAGAAACGTAAAGAATTTTAGAGTATGAGGGTAATTTTAGAGTTCTTAGTAGTGATTCTGTGTACAGAGCACCTGGAGAGAATAAAGTAACTCATATTCAAGAGAGTTCTCTAAAGCAGGCAATGTCTTCCGTCCCTCTTGAAGAACTTAGTACTGCACGTGCAGTTACAGAAGTTTATGAAAATGAGTTATACTCATTAGCTATTCCTCCCCCTCCATACCACCCTTTTACCAGCTTCACATCTAATTTGAATAACTAGAATTCTGCCTAATTTCATATAGCAGTAGAGACAACGTAGAACCACAAATGGTTTAAAAAGGGGGTGAGGGGTGTACACACACCACATATATATGTATATATACACATTCATTGGCAATGAGTAGGGGTGCATGTGGGTGCACGTGCACCCCCTGGAAGTGCCAGCCGCGAAACCAGAAGTACACTTCCGGTTTCACTGCTGGCTCAGCAATTGGCCACTGGGGGACCCGCCCCCCTAACTCGGGAGGCACCAGTTGCCCGTGTAAACAGCCACGTGTGTGTGTGTGTGTATGTGTGTGTGT
>NW_005841903.1:4158903-4166239 GCF_000455745.1 Alligator sinensis
TCAAAGGAAACTGTTGTTGACTTAGGTGTTCTTTGGATGAATTATTTTTTCAGGGCATAATCCTACTGTCGCGGGGCACCTCGCTGTCCCGCTCCTAGAGAGTGGAAACTGCCAGGGAAAACTGAATCAAAGGAAACTGTTGTTGACTTAGGTGTTCTTTGGATGAATTATTTTTTCAGGGCATAATCCTACTGTCGCGGGGCACCTCGCTGTCCCGCTCCTAGAGAGTGGAAACTGCCAGGGAGAGAGCCTTGGCAGGACATAATGAGCACAGCTGCAGGTTGCCAGGGCAGAATGACCCACACCTGACAGCGGTTAGCTGGCTGTAAGGGGCAAGGCCTGGTCCTTATAAAGCCCAGAGCTGAGGCCAGGCTGGCAGTTCTTTGCCAGTGGCCAGGGAGGCAGGAGCTCCTGGAGCTAGGATGCGAGCATTGCAGGAACTGCTCTAGCTGAGTGGAGAAGGGCGGCTCGAAGAGGTTTGATCACCATGGTTTAGCCAGGTGGCTTATAGTTATGTTGTAGCCTAGGGGCTTGTGGTTTTGTTGTTGTTGTTTATTACACCGGTGGCTAGGGTGAGGCTATAAGGGGTTGGAGGAGGCCTCATAGGGACCCCCAGAGGGGTGGGGGCCCCAGCGCCTGAGGAGGGTGCAGTGTACTCATTGGGGACTCGCAATGAAGGGTGAGGACCCCCGCGCCAGAGCAAGTGCAGCTTCCTCGGGGGGAACCCCCAGCGGTGTGGGAAGCCCGGCGCCAGTGAGGGGGCAGTATTATTAGGAAGCCCAGCGTGGGCACAGCAAGCCCCAGCGAGGGGGCAGTATTATTAGGAAGCCCCAGGGTGGGTACGGTGAGCCCTGAGGAAGGCCTAGTGCTGCAGTAAACCCTGGAGAAGGGTGGTGTACTGTGGTGAACCCTGAGAGAGAGGGGGTAGTGGTGCGGTGAGCCCTGGAGAGCGGGGGTAGCAGTGTGGTTGGGCCTGAGAGACAGGTGGCTTGACGAGAAGTCCCAGAGGGGGTGCAGAAGTCTCCAGGAAAGGGGGCGACATTACAGGGAAGGCCCCAGAGAGGGGCGACATTACAGGGAGCCCCCGAGTGGGCTCAGAGAGCCCAAGAGGGGGGCAGCACGACAGAGGAGGCCCAAGAGAGCGGGCAGGTGTACAGGAGGCCCCAGAGAGAGGCGACATCACAGAGAAGGCCCAAGAAACGGGCATGAATATAGGCAGAGAGACACACCAATGTCTATCCCATCTGCGAGGCTTGGGGCGTGGTATCAGGGGTGGTTGGAGCCACACGTAGCCCATAAGGCTAGGGTGCCTGGAACGCACCCAGTGTACAGGGAGACCCCCGGTGGGTCCGGGAGAACACGGGGACGGAGGTCCCAGCTAACCGTGCCTAGGAGACGTAAGGCAGCCTCCCAACCTTACCTAAAGATCAAAGACGTGGCGGGCGAGAATCTGAGGGTGCCCTTGGGCCAACTTGGCACGGAGAGGGGGTCTCAAGGAGATCACGGCCCTCCTGCAGGACCCCCCACCATGACACCTACTTTAAGGGGAAATGCATTTGATTATAACTTATGTCTGCCTGAGTGCTGCGGAGATCAGCTTATCTGTACTATAGACTGATGTACATAGATAACAGGACACTGTATCTCTTAAATGTATATGAATCCACATGGGATTTGGACCACTTTGATCTACCACTTGTATTCTGTGACAGTTGTCTCTGCACCTCGAAGTTACATGGTATAAGATCTGCATTCTGCCTTAGGCCCCTGGTATACATTCATTTAATGGAGCAATGGGAGCTGATCCCACCAATAGTGCCATTGAAATCAAGATCAGATACCAGTTATACTATTATGACTTGGTACTGCAAGGAGAGCCCAAGATCATGATTCTTGATTCCCTCTTCACTGGCAAGTTGAAAGGCAGGTGCCTGCAGCCCAGCATGAACCACGTTGGTCTCAGCCCCAGGTCTGGACCAGAGCCAGTTACAAGCACCAGTGTGGTATTGGGGCTAGGACTGACAATCAATTATTGTTGGTCCCATGCCCAAGACCAAGCCAGGGCTGGTGTCAGGATCTGGGAGAGGTTCCTAGTGGCCAGGATGTCACCATTACATGTGAAGCCAGACTTCACACACTTCTTCCTGATCCCAGGGTCCTTGTAGCCAGGATATGTCAAGTGCCTTGCTCTGCAGCTCCTTGGACTCTATGGCTCACTGCAGCCTGGCAGCAGAATGTGTCTTTCTCCTCAGGCCCTGCCAGAGCTGTAAGGCATGGCAAGCACCTTGTTCAGTTACAGGGTGTCCTGTGCCTCCCTGTTATCCAGTACCATGGTCCAGCTGATGAGCTCCCCTCAGCTCAGTAGGCTATACCATACAGTTGTCAGTCTGCTGACATGGGAGGAACTGTCAACCAAGCCTTAGTATCAGGCTTCATGGCAGGGCTACCCTGCCACACATTCAATTTAAGGTGCAATGGAAACCAGCCATAAAACTATTCTACATATTTTTGTGGTATAGTTTTGTGGTTGGTTTCCCATTTTGTTGTGCCATTAATTGCCTGGACATGTGGTCAAGTTACTGTTTATGGCATGATTAACAAGTTAATCATATTTTAAGTGTGATGTTTGCCAGGGGCCTTAATAAGACCCATATTAGACTGCTGAACATTGACATTTAAGACTCTTTGGTTACTGTCATTTGGAGCCAGAACATAACTCATGGATTACACAGTAGGTGGCTTCCTCCATTTTAAGAGGTCATGTTTTATACTTGGAATGTC
This sequence comes from Alligator sinensis, assembly GCF_000455745.1. NCBI lineage: Eukaryota > Metazoa > Chordata > Crocodylia > Alligatoridae > Alligator > Alligator sinensis. The sequence goes on from NW_005841903.1 coordinate 4,161,685, forward strand.
TTTCAAAGCAGCTCTTTGAAAGTGCCTGTGCACCTTGGCCTTCTCATGGGGTATATGCTATTATACACTTTGTTTTGGTGATATCCAGAAGAACTGATGTAACTCACCTGAAAAAGTAAGCTGTGGACCATTTTTTCTTCAAGGTTCAGCTGTCCTTTCATTGCCACCAGTTGTGATAGGCTTGTGGTTTCATTGCTGCTATGCCATGACAGAATACAGCCTGCTTACCAAAAAGATGGAAGTGTATCATTAGAACAGCTATCTATTAGACTTATTCTTTAGCACAGCGAGGTCATGTCTACACATGCATTTACGCCAGCTGGAATTTACTGCCCAGTAAGTTACTGTGCAGTAAATGGGAATAGGCTAGCATCTAGTCCCAGGTCAGAGCAGCCTGCCAAGTGCCCCTGTGGCCACTGAGAGAAGGTCCAGCCTCCGGCCACATGGCTTCCAGCACTTGGGACTAACTTTAGTCCCAAATTGAAGCCAGAGGCAGCTGCCAGTACTTGGGACTAACTTGAAGCCAAGTTAGTCTCAAGTTGAAGCCAGGAGAGGCGGTCAGCCAGGAGCCCTGGGGTTGGGCTCAGGCCAGCCCCGTAGTGGCTGGGCAGACCCAGCAGGGAGGCCCCCTTGGTTACTGCGCAGTAATACATGTGTGTTAATGTGCAGTAATTAATCAGGCGTAAATTTGATACCTGAATGATGCAGGTATCAAGTTTATGCTTAAGTTGGTGTAAGTCACCATATTTACTGTGCACTACAGGCATGCACATGTAGACACACACCTGTACTGTGGAGTAATTTTGTTTACTGTGCAGTAAATGTACATGTATTGACACACCCAGAGTGGGGTTTCAAACACTGCATGAGCAGTTTGGCATGATAAGAGGCAAAGAATGATTCTCTCTCTCCTACATACAATTACTATATCTCTTTTAAATGTTTTGTTGTAGTAGCAGACATTTCTCTATTATGTAAAAAAAAAAAAAAAAAAAGTCTCTGAGGGCTTTTGTTTTGTTTCACTTTTTAATGATCCATACCAATATCATTTTTTGTGCACATAACCATTTTAACTATCTGTTTCTCTGGCACCATTGTGAATTTGAGCTGAATGCCTCACAGCATGGTACTAAGTTCTGGAAGACTTGAAAGAGAGCTCTTGGCTGAAGCACTAATTTTAACGCTAGAAGTGACCCAACATGTGGTGACAATGCATTACCAGCTTCCAAGGAGGGATTTCTGCTGATAATGCTTTTTTTTCCATCTTTGTTCATTCTCTTCTTCCACAGCAATTGGAAATTGGCAGTGTATTTAGAGCCCTGATATGAAATGGGAAAGCCTGCATAATGTTCCTTCTTGCATGTCTGTGTTACTTGCAGCAAAAGCTGTTACTGATTCCTGATGGTAAGATAAGCTTTAACTCTGGCTTCTTTATCCCCTGGCTCTTTTTCTACAAAGGGCTTGCTGAGAATCCCAGCCTTTCCTTCATGGGCAAAATGATAGAGGTCTCAAAATAGCCATTCATGTGAGTAAAAGTTATCAATGTGACCTCTATTTGAGGCCATTTTGAGGCTGAGCCACACTGTGATACTGGACATGAAAACATCCTGAAGAGTGAAATTATTGCCCTTCAGGTGCTTTTTATTTCAGAAGCATCTGTCACATGCAGGACATTAAAAATAAGCTGGTGGCTAATAGCAACCTCAAAATAACTTTTGGTAAAGTAGTTAGAAAAGATGAAATGGGGACTAAAATTACATTTCTGGAGATAGTTATATAATTTAATTTCCATTTACTTAACGTATGGAATGCTTTGTCATTCACATGTACCAGTGCGTGCTATTTCTATTAAAACCACGTGTGGTATTTATGAGACTGGCCCTAAATATCTTATACAATCTTTAAAGAGTTACTGTATTTATGTTGCATGCTTATCGTGCAGTAATAACTTTGCCGAGTAATGTTGGACACTTTATTTTGATGCATCCCATACATTTTTTGGATATAACATTCATATTTCCCAGTGGTTTGCAAGTCTCTCATTTGGTGATTGCAAGTCTCTCATTTGGTGATTGTGTCTTCAGGCTAATGAGGGAAGTCCAGCTTTTAGAATGATTTAGCTTTCTTCAGAGCTGATGCAAAACTGTACCCAATGCTTAGATGTTTCATACCTTAAATGCTATTTATTTTTAATAATTTATCATAATATATTATTGTGATAATATTAATATGTAGAATACAAATATGTAGAAATTACTGAAGAGAGCAGCTTATCTGTGAAATGTTTTCCTGTATTAGGGAAAACGAAACTCTCAAAGAAATATTTATCTTTAAAGAAATTAGCTCAAGAAGTTACTCTAAACCTCCAAGCACTTTTACATAAGAAAATATACTTCTATCCAAGAGTATTTCTTTGTTTATGCAATTTATATGTTGCCCTTCCCACCAAAGGCTCAGGGAACCTTATAGCAAGAGAAACAGGAATTCAAAAGCACAACTAGAATAAATAAAATAAAAATAATAAAATAAACAAAAAGCAGAGACCCACTGAACAACATTTACAGCCTGGGTTTGGTTGCTAAATGCCTGTCCAAGGCTGCCAACCTGAATGGCAAGAGGAAGCTAGACCGTATCCATGATAAGTGTCCCAGTCCCACCCAGGTAACATGGTCTTCCTACCATCATCCCCATTCTTTTCTGGATTCAGTTTAATTGGTTCACCCTTATCTAGTCCCAAACTGCAAGCAGACACTGGGGAAAAAGAGTGGGGGCCAGGGCAGAAGAGGAGAGGAACAGCTGGATGTTACCACAGTAAGCAGCAAACTCATCACAGTGGGCTGAGTAGACTCAGGTTCTGGGCAGAGACAAGCTGGGCTAACCAAGTCAGTCCCCACCCAAAATAGTTCCACTTTGCAGTTGCAATGGCAGTGGAGAAGAAAAGCTTCTTTGCTGTTGTGCGGGCCGGGAGCGATCCGGGCCCTTTTTGTGCTCTGCGTGGGCTGTGGCCAGCAGCCTGGGCACGCTGGGTCGGAGAGAACAGGCGACACGCTAGAATTAGGCACGGACTCGTAATGGTTGATTTAAGATTGTTTACTTACACCGAAGATGGTCGCGGTGTAGGCTGGACAGTTTCCCAGGCACAGCTCCGATTAAATCCTCGTTTGAGGACTACGACAAGCTCGGGTCTCTCCCACGGAGTTGTTGAGGCTCCGTGGATCCTTTTGTTCACTCACAATTCACTCACACGAAGTTTGCTAGGCTCCGTGGGTCCTTTTGTGCGCAGGGAGAGGGATACGTCGAGGATTGCGAACGGCGACGGGGAGAGGCTAGAGGGCGGGTGGTACCCCGTTGCCTGCTTGAAATGCACTGGGTCCAATATATACGGCTAGGAAGCCAATCGCTAGCTGCCACATGTGAATAATTTCACGCAAGCCAATAATGGGGCTTGAATTATCATACAAATGGCGGGAACTCTTTGCAGCGAGCACTTCTTAGCTGCAAAGAAGAAATGCACACTGCAAAGAAAGCTACAATTTGGCGGGAAAATAATTCAGTGGTGCCAAAGCGCGCACAAAAACAAAAATCACACCCTTGGGTTGTGACAGCTATCACCACTGCTACACCATAGTCTTAAGAAAGACCTATGCCACAATTGATCGGCCTTTGCAGTGGTCGAGAGCTACCTGCACGCAAGCTACCTACCCTCCTGCATAAACTGTGTCAATTCCCCCTTTACCAAGGGAACCTCTGCCACTGCAGTGGTTGGAGTAGATGCCTGGATGCCACCATGACTATGGCCAAGGTCAGCATAGGTTAGTGGAAACATCCCCCAGAGAGATCTGAAATTTGACTTGCTCCATGAGACTCTGGGGACAGATCAACCTTGCTGGCCTATTTCCCCGAAAGGGGTGACAGAGTAGTGGTCTGACCATGACAGAAATTTCTTGATAGCATCCCTGATAATCAGAGGCTCTGTACCCAGGTAGGTGCAAAACATTTGGTCCAGTGTGTGCCCTGCTTCATGGGGGTCAACCTTGTTACTATCTGGGATAGCCCCAAAGCTGACACGGATCCCAAGAAGTCCGACTTCAGCCCCAAAGAGCTGTCTTAAGTGTGGATGTTGAGGTCCCCCAAAACAATAACTCTGGGCATCCTCAACACCACCAGTAATGCTTTGTACCTGTAACTGTTTGTGTTTAAATCTAAGAACACTTTACAAAAATGAGAGAAGATTTTTATACCCAATGTACAAACTATGCAGAGGGAGATTAACCTAGGACTTGTTCAAGGTCATACAGCAAGTAAATTTTATACCTGGGATATGATCTTAAGTCTGCTAGGCTCATAGCTATGAATCTATGAATATCTATTTCCATAGATGGGCAGTCTTCATTTTGATCTTTATTAACCATTTAAAAATAGTAATTGGTAAACTTCAATGAAAAGGAGATATGGTTCCAGTATTTCACATTGGGATTATATCATTAAGATGGTTCTGATGTACGTGGTTTTGTCTGTTGGGGGGGGGGGGGGGGAAACTGAGAGGAAGGAAAAA
>NW_005841903.1:4166270-4176502 GCF_000455745.1 Alligator sinensis
GGGGGGGAAATACTGATAATTGGAAAGACATTTTCAAAATTTTCTTTTCCTAGGCTTTTACTGGCTTAATTTTCAGCATTGAGCAGTGTTCAGCATTGAAGTCATTTGAAAGAGTTTTTATACTCCTGAAAATCTAGTTCTGGTTTTATTGAAACATAATAAGCTTTGATGACTTTAGTTCCACTTGTTACCCTTTGACTGTCTAATGAATTGTGGCATAGATATGCAGACCTGGCATGTAGAAAGGCATTTTTTACATCTTGTACTCAGAGAAGCATAAACCAAAGTGGTGAAGAGGAAACAGGGAAGGTAAAAATGCAGCTTCAATATTTCCCCTGTCAACATTTAGAAATCAAAACTGAGTCCTAGGCCAGGTGGTGGCTGACTATTATGTGTGTTGTGAACTCTGATGACAGATCCCTTTGTCTTGTCTTATCAGGTGTAAGGCATTCAAACACCAAATCTTTTGTAAGAAATAAAACTAAAAGTGGAAGTTGTCAACACTTTTGAGTGATAATGTGATCCCTTTCCCCCTCACGTAACTCTCCCATTCTGCTTCTTGTCAGACATCTCAGCCACTCAGATTGATTAACGAGACAGATGTAGTAGCTATTGATTGATGGTGTCCATTACTTTATAAGTGCAAACCTACCCAGTCTACCCTTTCCATGTCATGCTTGTGCTTAGAAAATTAAATAGCATAATGTCATTAAATACTACTTAAACCTATTGGGTTGCTGTCTGCTTGGTAACACGTACAAACAGATGGTTGCTAGCAAATAGCTTTTCACAGGTCAGACTGATTCCTCTTTAATTTGAAAACCTTTATAACAAGAGTACAGGATTGAAGTTGGTGTCCTATTTTTCTTCTGGGTACATAGCTTCTGTACCAAATGACAAGTTACCAATTGTTTACTGTGGAGATTAATGATAATTGAATGCATGGCTTGTGAAATCACTGCTGTCAGAAGGACAAAATTAGTTGGCTGAATGATGGCAAAATCCGGCACACAGGTATGCACAGCAGAAAAGGAACCAGAAGAATGCTCAGGGTCAGTGAACGTAAAGTTCTAATATGTTCTGTTCTTGTTTAAGTTATTTCTGGTAGAAGGTATCTGATAGCACTGGAGGGCAATGTCTTCTGCATGACCACACCATTTATATAGTCAAGGCAAATGGCAACAATCTTTCCCCTTGGTTCTTTGCCTTAAGCTATAACCTTGTAAGACCTTTCCTGGGAGTCTGAAATTCAATCAGATTCTGTGCCATTTCAGTTCTTGGCACTTCTCTGGAGACTAATGATAAAAGCATGTAATGTATTGTAGGTTTTTGGTGTGGTGGTGATGTTTCAATTGGGAAGCAGACAAAAGTGTATCAAATGTTTTAAAAATCAGCAAAAAGCTATTCAGTAATATGCAACTCAGTATTCATCTGACGTGGATTGAAACTGGTAAACATGAGGTGAAGAACCTCTACCAGTCTCCCAGACGGTCTAGTTCTCCAGTATGGCTTTCAACATATCCTTTGTATTGATCTGTTGTGAAAAATAGAGTGGAACTATATGGTAACATTTCAGAACCTTCAAATAAGAAAAATGGTATATCTCCTTTAACTTTTTTTTATAACACTACCTACTTTTTAAAAATGAGATTCATATCATATATTATCTTGGTGTTCTTTCAGCCTCTTTCACTCTACATGCTACACTTATGCTGCAATTAATGTGTTAATCCCAGCATAAATGGCAAGGATGCTACACACACACACAATTTAAGGTGTTATAAAATAGCATACGAGCCATAAAAATGTTCCATATTATATGTAGAATATATTATGTATGTTCTACATATGATACATGCAGAATATGATGCATATAACATAGAATATTTTTTTATGGCTAGTTTGTATGGCACCTTACATTGAATGTGTAGAAAAAGGTCTGGGGCCACAGCCAACAATTAGCTGATTGTTGGCTCTGGCCTGGGATTACCCTGGAGTCTCAAACTAGCCTCAAGGCAGTCCGGGGTTGGGGCTGACAATAGGTTGATTGTCAGCATTGGCTCTGGACCGGTGGGTACCTAGCTTTCAACTTGATGGTGCATGGGATTTCCTGACCTTGCAAGGAGAATGTTTGTGACTAAGATCTGATCCCTGATCCCAAAATTATGCATCTTGTCATCCATGTGTAACAGCAACTATTGAGACTGGGGATCAGATCCCATTGCACCATTAAATGTGTGTGCGCCAGGGGCCCTAGAGTCATCTAGCAGATAATTTTAGAAACTATATTAGTTCATCTACTTTTCTTTTATCCAGGGTAATGTTATTTTATTTCAGTTTTAACTGGAAAACAAGATTTTTTTTTTTAAAAAGAAAGCTCATTAGATGTCTTTTCACTCAATCATTCCTTTAAACCATATTCTCTATGAAAAAAAAATGTGACACCACAATTTTTTTGCTTTTAATATATTGCCTTAGCTACTGGGGTTTAGGGCTTAGGTAGTCTCTCTTTATGGAAAGATTTGCTTAATCTGAATTCCTTCTTGTTAGGTCAGAGAATGAAATAATTCAATTTGTAGCTTGCCATCTACAGCCATGAATGCACTTTTGCTAAGTTTTGTATTCAGCACTCTAAAGCTATTTTACATTAAGAAAACCAAGGATAGGTGAAGGAAATAAACACTGTATAAATATACTGTGTCCTCACTACTATATACTTTAGTTTTTGACGTAGCCTTTGTGTCTTCTGACACTAAGCCATCACTGCCCATGATTCTAAGTAAGAAAATCTGCATACGTGGAGATAAGAGAACACATTTCTGTTTTGAAAATAATCTTGGCAATAGTATTAAATGCTGCAACTGTTACAATGCTGTAAGTCACGACTGTTTTAAATAGTTTTAATTTGAATCAGGAGTTATAGTTTCTTAACAAGAAATACTAGTATTTTATCTGTAAGGATTCACAGTAAAATTGTCAGAGATGCTGTCACATGATTATGATGTAGGCTCCTGTTATTGCCCTAAGCCTGTTTCTCCCATTGAAATGCTATAAAATGGCTCAGCATGTATAGTTCAGGAGTGTCTTTAAATTGGAGTGCTTTTCAGAGATTCTACAAAAAGCTTAGATTTACATTTCTCTTACTTCTTGCAAGTGTGATTTCAGGGTGTAATCACCTTCACCAATCATATCTTTGCAGGGCACTATTGTGTATTTTATACGATAGGGAAAAAGTCATTCTGTCTCTATTACTTGTCTCAATTAAGTCACATATCAAATTGAGTACATATATAATAAGACTTAAATAAGACCTAAGTTTATAGTGATTATAATTAATAATTGAAAGGAAGCACTGTCAAGATAAAGATGATAAATTGTTACAGATGAATTATCTGTATATCTAGAAAAAACAGAATAGTAATTTGATATAGTTATGCAACTTCTATCTCAAAAAGATTTGACTCGGCAAGAAATGCACCAGAAATAGGAAGCTAAAATAAATCTATAATTAATTGCTGTACAGTTTTGTGGTTTTGAAGTTGGATAAGCAAAATATAAAGTGCTCCCGGAAGGGATTGCTTAATTAGGACACCCAGTGGTTGTATGAATGCTTGAATTATTACCTGCCCAGAGAGGACCAAGGGGTGAAGAGAAATCACTTTTAATGTAGATTAGCTTTGACCTCACTAAATCATTTTTTTAACCAATACAGATGGTGCCTAACTGCTGATATGAGTGGCACATGTTCATTCTTATAATCATGTCTCATGAGAGAAGTTCAATAAACAGTTGCTGTAGGCAGGACATTTTTTACACCTTGCATTCTAGTGCCTATAATCTGCAGTGGAAATTATTCATAATGATAATCTTAATGACTCTTTTGCACGTTAAAGTTGTGTGATAAAAGAATGATTACTGCAGTGACCAGTGACATTTATATATATATAACATGATAAATCTATATATCTAAATAGGGTTAGTGAATTGTCCTTTCACTTCTGGTAAGCCTGACTATAAAATTAAATATCAGCCAGAATAGGCTTTATATTCACTAGAAAAAGGATATTTTCTGCACTTGAGTTAGCTAATTGGAAAGAATTAATGGAAAGGTGAAGCTCATCAGTCAGTTGTTAGTGTCACAAAATAGTAGGTTTAATTAAACACAGTGGGGGAACCTGGGGGTTTCTGTTTGACCTTTTAAGTCCTGCAGAAGGGAAGGAAGGGTAACACCCTAGGGCCTTGTTACACAGAGATTTTTGGGAAAGTTCTGGAGCTCCTAATCCCTGGATTGGCTGCACATTAAGTGTCTTAAAGCACTCCCATTTCAAAATTATGCCACTTCAGAGCAGGATAATCTCTAATCTGCATACCCTTGTTTCTGTTCTATTTAGGTGTGGCCACTCCCCCAGCTATTCCATCCAAGATGAAGTCTTCCAGTGTCCCAGGATGTTCCAGGGCTGCGGTGCTTTCTTTGCCTGGCAGGAACAGTGAGTTGGTCTGGGCAGTGGCAGAAGGGGCAGTGGCTGCTGGGTACTCTAGGTCTGCAGTGCTCACTCTGCCTGATGCTAGCAATGAGTCAGTCTAGGTGGTGGCCCCCAGGGACATCAGGCAGAGCTAGCACCACAGCCCTGGAGCACGTGATTACTGCGGTACCTCCCACTGATGCTCAAACTGATTCGTTGTTCCTGCAGGGTAGAGCCAGTGCCACAGCTATGTAGCATGCAGCTGCCATGTTCCCATCACTGCCCAGACTGGCTCACTGCTCCTGCCAGGCAGAGCGAGTATTGCAGCCCTGGAGTGCCCAGTGGCCATGGTGCCTTCCATGTGGTCCCCCCCAGCCACAGGCCCCACAGACCCATCACCCATTGGGTCCTCGTGTTACCTGGAGTTGCCGGGGATGCTTCAACCACTTTTACTCCCCAGATTGAAAGAGGCTCAGATTTTGGGGGTTTAAAGATTTTTTAATCATAGAAAACACAAGGAACATTATGGGAAAATTATGGGGTACCAATTCTGCTTGAAGCAGTGTTCAGCTCCTAGTCCTGTGGCTGCTCACCAAGGCTCTACCTTCCCACACCTATTCCCTAAACCCAGGCCTTCCAGATGCAGTCCAGGCAAGCTGATAGAAAATTGGGACAAGACCTATCATCTTTTGGAGGAAGTTTATCCAAACCAATATATTTCCATAAAACAGTATGGTTTTGATGAAGTGGCATTTTCTGATAAAAATAGGTATGTTTTAGACAATTTCTGACTAGTTCTTAAGATATGCATGTCTTTTCTTGAATATTCACAAGTATCTCTTTGTGGGTACAGGTAATAAAATACTTAATATCTGTAGCAAATAGTATCATAGACTTAGTTAATCTAGAATTGATACATGTTACCTTTTTTTAAACCTGCTGCAGTTTTAACAGAAGTAATCCATAAACACACTTTTAAGCAGCATTTGGCACTTAGTTATATATAGTACAAACTAGGCATATATACTGCAAAGATGCCTAATTAGTTCTGCTGTAAAGTCTCAATGTCTGGCCCTATTAGGCTTCAGTAAACTAATTTACAACTACTATCCTGTGGTGGCATTATTTAGTACACAGCAATACATGTGTAGATGCTGATGGGGCTGGCTGGGGCATGAGGGTGCTTCAGTGCAGTGACTGCCTGCCAGCTAGCCCCACATTGGAGCACTTTCATTCCCTAGTCAGCCCCTCTGCAGTACGTTGAGTCAGGTTAGAGCAGCCCTGAGCTAGCCGGCTGACCTCCTGGACCTTTTGCCAGCTGGGGCTGCTCCGACTCGGCTCAACGTGGTGCAGTCCCAGATATGCACATAAGCACAATACCTGGAAGCAATAAACTTCAGTGCAAACTGTTTCCAAGTTCAGTTACATTAAGAACACACTATGTATGCTATTAGTCTAAAGTCAAAAGGCTTGTGATATACCATATAGTTCATTGGGCTGGGGACTACTGATTAGTCCCCACTCGTGACTGGAACTGGGCATTCTTGTGAAGAGCCCTGGGATGCTCCAAAAATTTATAGGTAGATGAGGCACAGGGCAGCCTGGTCCAACTTCACCTTATGGAGGGCAAGGGACACATTAGTCATATGCACCAGGCTGAGAAAGGGATCAACAGATGGATTCTAGGCAAATTGTTTGGAGACACATTTGGTAAGGTTTGCCAGACATATAAGGCTGGTCAAGAAATAGGAATAACTGGAAATGGGAAAGAAAGGTACAGCTCAGCTGTAGGAGTGAAGAGGAAGCTGAAATGTATGCAATGTAGTGACTCACCATGACTTGAAAAAGAGTCAGCACTGAAGGGGACTACACTTAATGGGTACTACCATATATTTTATTCAGATGGGTTGAACTAATCTATCCTTGTGGTTTTGCTGAGATAACAAAGGGACCTGTATTGCACACAGTGTTCTCGCTTTCCTTTTTTGTGGGAAAGTACAGGATGTCTAACATGATACGTGTAATATGTGTTTGATAGACACTACTCAGGGATCTTTGTATATACTGTGTAAAAATGAGATGACGTGCAATATGATATCAGTTTTGATGTTTTTTTATTATGTTATTTGAAATGTTGTATTATCTTTTTGTGAGGCCTCTTTTGGAGGTCGTTTTGAGTCTTTTGTTATGGTCTGGTTTTCTAATAAAATGTTTTAAAGATTTAAAAAAAAAAAAAAAAAAAAACAGGTTTTGCTGAGATAAAGTGGAGGTGTGTTCCTGGCAGAGGAGATACCATGATCTACCAGGTGGGCTAAGATCAAGTGTGGGGGGCATTGGAATCCCAAGACCTTTGGGCTTGGGCCTCCATGTAGGATGCCTGCCAATGAATTTGGGAGTATCTGAGTCCCAGGGTGAGCGCCTGGGATGGAGGATACATACTGGTTGTAGTGCCATATGCAGTGCTTAGAAAAATTGAGTTCTGTCGGCTCAATTAATATGTTTTTTAGAATGATTGAGTTCTGCTCACTTGAGATGTCTGGGAACTGATTTGTCTGATTTGACCTGGAACAGGAAACATATTAATGAAAAAAAAGATGGGTTCCCACCAGCATGTTTGCCCAATATAGGCCAGGTGTTTTATAGTCATCCTCAGTGTTGGCTGTATTTAATCAACTTAATAGTTGGTTTCCATTCCTGAGCACATGCTGCTTTTGGCGTCAGTTTAGTGATAGATAATGTGTTTAATGAGGTTTCCTTTTATGCAAATGTGAGATGAAGGGCTTTTCCTCCCATGCTGATTGGGTGGAAAAAACTTCATCCTGTATTCAAATAAATACCGTAACTGCTTTGTCCTTCAGCTTCCAAATCTACATAATGGAGACAAGAAAAACTCATGTAGTGTTATGAAGTTAAATAAATGTTTGTAATGAGATTTAAGGTTCTCGGCAGAAAAGTGATATAAAATGTTTGTATAGCTTCCAGAAGTCCTAGATAAGCAGCTCTCCATTACTGTGCATTTGAAAATAGATATATATGGCAGTTTGGCATCTTAATGTTGCTTACTTCTCTTCAACAGCATAACGCTCAGATATAGCTATATAATCTCTTATGGGTTAAGCCTGTTCCTTGAATCTAGCCGATGATGTAAAATGGAGAAAGGAGCTAGAGAAAATGGCCATTGCACTGCAGATCATGAATTTATAAAAAATTAAAGCATGTGTTATCAAATATTTAATTCAGCTTGATGAATGGGCTGTACAAAATCTTTAATGAATTTTTTGCTTTGATTAAATAAAACTGAGACACTTAAGTATTCATTTCAGTACTAGAGAATAAAGTGTTTTTGGATTGTCATAATAACCTCACTGCTGTCAGTGATTTTGGCCTAAGTCTACTGAGGACATATATCTTGTCCCTGTTTCTCAGACCAGAACCATCTGAATTAAAGCTGAAATGCTGACCTAATCATGGAGGTCATTATTGCTGTTGTAGTTTTCAGCTTATTATTAACTATGGAATATTACACTATAAGAAATACAGGAAAGATTCATTTGAAAATTATTTATTTTCTAGAAAAAATATGAAACATAGGAAGACTTATGTAAAAGAATATTCTGTTACTTTAATCCCTACTGTAATATCCAGAGAGGGAAATAAGGTTTCAGTTATGGAACTTAGAGAATTGGTGTATGTTTTCACTCACGTGCACATATCCATTAAATTGGATGGGATTATCTGACTGTGCTCTCACCCATAGTTCTATGGGATGTACAATAAATCCTATCAAGATTAACGTTCAATTGCTGAAACAGAGCTTAAAGCAGGGATACCAAAATCATTTGGCTCTGTGGGCTGGATGAGTTGTGTGGAGCCAACGCTCCCCTCCAGCAGGATCCACCCCTGATGGTGCCTGCTCCCAGATCCATACTGCATGCAGCACTCATTTCAGCCAGTCTGAGATTGGTACAACATGCAGTGCCCATCCTCCCTGGCTAGTCTGGGACTGTGCCATATATGGCACTCACTCCAGCTGGTTTGGGACCAAGACTGAAAGTGGCACAGGTCCTAGAGCAGGCACTGCATGCTGTACAGGTCCCAGACCAGCCACAGAAAGTGCCACATACAGTGCTCATCCTGGGTCCTGTGTGTGGGGCCAATGGCATGTGGATTAATTAGACCCAGAGGCAGCACCAGAGGGCTGGATGAGAGGGTTCCACAGGCCAGTTCCAGCTCACAGGCTATATTTTTGATATCCTGGCTTAAAGCAGTGAGTTTTGTAGGTCTCCTGAAAGGGTGATATATCTGTAATAAAATCTTACCTACTTAAATTTAGAAGGTTTAAGGACTTCTTCATAAAATAAAGAGCTCTTTACTTCTGTATCACTCTATTGAATTTAGCAGAAGTGAGTACTCACTGGCATTTTATCCTATCATCCACTTGTATGAGATAAATAGTTTGGTGCCATCCATTATATTTTATTACATAAGATACTGTATCACAAAACCCAACTTCCTCCGGCCATCTTGCCTGCAATCTTCACAGAAATAGCCAAGGATTAAACAGGAATGAAACTGAAAAATTTGCCTTCACTTCCCACCATGTAGTCTTGTATGACCTAATAAAAGGTAGGTTGGAATTACTGTATTTATTCAAATCTAAGACAAGGTTTTTTTCCTAATCAATATCAGGGGGAAAAGCCCCTTGTCTTGTATTTGTATACAAAGTGGAGGGACAGAGGGGAAGCAGCTGCTGCAGCTCTGACTTTGGCCCTGAGCCTGGGTCAGGGCCAGAGTCAGATCTACATCAGCTTTCTGCCCCATGCCCCATTTGCCCTGTGGAGCTTCTGACCCTCCCTACTCTTCTCCCTTCTCCCCCTTATTGTCAGACACTCTGGATAGTCCTGGAATCTCTCTTGGGCATGGAGTACAAGAAAACTCCATCCCTTGCCTGGCCAATCAGCAGCAGTGCCCCTGCTGCATGACCCAATGAGGACTGCACTTCCACATGTTGTGCTCTGTGATCCTGCAGGGAACAGAGCCTGAGCAGCATCTGACAAGGGGGAAGGGAGAGAGACTGTGGGGAGTCGGTGGGAGGGAAAGGGCAGAGGTTGTGAGGAGGGAGGGAAGAGGGAGAGACTCTGGGGAGTTGGAGGCAGAGGAGTGCAGGTGACGGGGGGCCAGAAAGGCTTCAAGGGAAAAAGTGGGGAAGTGGGTGCAAAGTCAGGGGGGCTGCTTGACCCCCCACCTCCACCACTGCTTTGCATGCTGTGCCAAGGGGAGGAGCAGGGAAACACATTTAAGACAATTCTCCATTAATTAAATTCTATACCTGAAAGATTGTAACAAATTTATACGTTTTTTGGATATAGACTATAATTATTGGGGGATTGTCTTCAATTCAGAGTAGTCTTAAATTCAAGTAAATATGGTGTTATCCTGCTCAGGGAGTAATTGTTCTGAGGATAAATATGGACAATGTGATGTCATCATCACTAATGAAGTCAGTGGATGTTTGCTGTTGACCATGGGTGACTGGTGCCACTTTAGTTGAGGTGGGGGGGCATGTGCCCCCCCCCAGCAACCAGTCAGCGACTGGGGGGGTCCCCACACTGCCAATCTCACTGACAGGGGGTGGTAGCCACGGCCTATCTCACCGACTTGGTGGGGGCGGTCCCCCTGCAGTAGAACTCACCGACTGGAAAGCAGCCGTGGCGCTCCTGGAAGTGGCCGTAGTGCTCCCACTTCACAGCCAACACTCACGGGGGGGGG
>NW_005841903.1:4176512-4188626 GCF_000455745.1 Alligator sinensis
CCTGCCTGCTCCACCTGTCCATCGCCTAAGTGGGGAGTGTGGTTGGTCAGGGGGTGCACCAGCGCTCTTGGGGGGTGCACATGCACCCCTGTGCATCCCTAAATTGGCATGTCGCCACTGCTTTTAATTTTAAAAGGAACAGGATTGTGCTCTTGGTCCATCTCTGTCATATTGCACTGCCACTGAAATTCACTTTATCATAAAAAGAGAGAGATAGTTAACTGTTAGTTTGAAGTCAGGCAGAAAGAACAGATTGACACATTACAGATTAACTCTAAGGTGGCATCCTGGTTTAGCTTCTTTATCATAAAAGGAAGGGGGGGAAAGCTCCCCAAAGAGCTAAAGTCAGGGTTACATACAAAATTACATTAAAATGATGGTGTTATAATTTTGATCATTTTAAAGCAGGCAACTATCAATCTAAGTGGCATATATGCAATGTCAACTCCCAGGTGTTCATAATATTCGATTGTCATAGTCTGTATCCAGGGATGCAGGGATACTGTGAGGAATTTATCTATAAACCAAAGTTGTGTTAGCTTCTATAAAAAGGAAAAAAAAAATGTGCTGAAAGCTTTAAGCAGCCATTCCAAACTCATTCCCTTTTCCTGTTATGTAAATAATGATCTCTAGGGAGTCTTCCAACCACTCATCTCTGCTTGAAGGAACATGGAAAAAAATATTTTTGTTACAGTTATGAATGGGCCTTCCATGTACACCTGATGATGTACATCTATTGAATTATCTGTTTGCTTAGGGCACTGGCCTTGGTAGGGAGGTGTCATTTAAAAAAATCTCCATCTACATTATACTACCAGATGAGCTATTTTGTGCTAATGAGGTAATAGCTTTTGTGTTATCCTTTTTTAGTCTTACTCTCTGCAGAGTTTTGTCGTGTTGTCCAAAGCAGTAAATAAGTTACTAGATGGTTCTAGAGAGCCCAGACACGATAAAGTAATCTCTGTCTTATTAGTATGCTACTGTGGTTAGGGCACAGCAATGCATTTCCTGTATAAATCCCCTTCCCTGGCCGCAAAGCTGGCATAGAAGAAAAATAATCACTGAAGCCTGGAAGGGATAGCATTTATGGCCTTAGAGAGGAAAAAGCCCACTTGTGGGAAATTGCAGTGTCTGGGGAATGACATGGGATCATGCAGATGGATCAAAGAGCCTAGAGTGATCCTGAGGCAAAGGTCTACGAAGGATTATGGAGCAGACGAGCATGGGAAGTCTAATGAGAAAAATGTCTGCGGAATGAGAAATGCTGATGACAACAACTGAGTTTAAAAATACCAATTGAGTTATTTTGTTTTTCAATTTGCAATATGTGTTCCTTTTGTGTCTGGCTGTTTTGATATGTGATTCATATAAATAGCCCTTAAATATGTCTAGGGCTTGTAATAATTAGAACGTACAATTGCAGCCTCCCAGAAGTCCCTGTAAAGAGGTGTGTTTGGTGAAAAATGACTTTTCTTTAGAATGTCCCTGAATGCAGCTCAAACATCAGTTGCAGGTGCTATGACCAGTGTGGACAAAATCACATATGTATCCTTTAAGGGTACCATGACAGGTAATCTCTATTGCTGTGGAATGCTAACATTCTGAATAAGAGTGTTATTTAGGAAGAACAGGATCAAACTACAGAATGGGTGACTCTCATGTTCTGCTTTTTCAGTAATTTTACAGTCAGTAAAATTACTTTAAAATTACTTTTAATTTATTCAATAAAAGTACTCTTTCAGTAATTTTAGAGTCTGCTCTTTCAGTAATTTTACAGTTGAGATGACCATAGTCTGCCCTTGACATGTCATGCTCACTTCCACCTCTGCATTTTGTTTTTGAAGTAATGTATTTAGAATGCAAAGTAAGGTCACTTTTTGTTTTTGGATTGGCCTGATTCTTTCTCCATGAATCTCTAACTTCCCCCTCTGACCTTTGTTTTCCAGATCTTTGAAGAACTCCAGAATGGAGCTTCAGCCTTTCTCAGTCTCTCAAGTTGGCCAATTCTGACTGGTCTGTTCAAACTAAACAGATTTCCAGTTGCATTTACTAAGACTCTGATTCACTATAGGTGAATATAGAAACATAGAAAATATGCCAAATATGTACGTACATACATTTAAAACAGGTTGGCTGATTTGAAAGATGACTCCTTGGAAGTGTTCTGCAAAGAGGTGGAAAAAAGGGGTCTGTACCTTTTAAGCTTATGTTGCATTAAAAAGGACTGAAAGTGGTGGTTTTGTTTAATTTATTTCCCTAAACATTATGCTGTATTCCACTTTTTGACATGTTTTAATTTCTCTGATCTTAGTAGAGGATTTGCAGATCTCACTATTTCTGCCTCTGTTCTGAAGGTGCTGCATTTTTAAGGATATATTTTCTTCCAAGGATTTCTCAAGTGTTTGATTAGATACATTTAAAAAGTTTTAAGTCTGAATAGTTGTTCCTCTGTGTCCCCTCCTATATCAGAATTCATGTCCTGCTTATTTTTGATGGTCACTGTGGCAGGGCACTGTTTGTGCCTGCCACTTTAAGGGCCGGAAGACAGCAGCTGGCAGGTGCCTGATTAGGGCAGCCATTTTGGATTCAGGGCTGCCCATATAAACAGGGCATTTTGCTGCTGGAAGGCCAGGCAGCAACATTGCCTGACTGCAGGGCTGCTGGTATCACCTGGAGGTAAAGGAGGAGCTGTGGGGGATGGTCAGGAGGCTCTTGGTCCTGGGCATGACCTAAAACAGCACCCTGCTGGGAGTGGGTGGCCTGGTGGTGCTCTCAGTGGCGTGGGAGCCCCCAGGAAATGCCAGGCCAGTTACCACCCTGGTGAAAGGTGGGTCAGGGCGCCTTAACCCCAGCTCCCACAACTGGGTGGGTTACCCCCTTGTAGGATCTGGAAGGTGGGGCCATACACTCAAACCTGTCTTGATATCCCCCGACTGATCCATGCTGGGGCCAGAACTGGAAGGGTCAAAAGGCCAGGGGCCTACCGCGAGGGACTCCCAGAGCTGAGGGCCTGGGGTTCCAACTGGCCTGGAGGTGGGCCAGGGCTAGTAGCCAAAGGTCCCAGGGGACCACACCCATAAGGGGGAAGCAGCTGAGGGTGCTATGCAGCCCTGAATGAAGGTGGACTGGGCTGCCTGAATGGAGGGATCCAGGTGGGGTTCAAAGAGCAGGATTCTGGGGCCCAGTATGGGGCTGGTGATATTGACAACAGCTGGATGCCATCTGTGAGGCTTGGGCTGCAGTGTAGTGGAGGAATGGAGCCACAGATAGCACCCCCTGGCATCGGGGCAAGAAATGGGCAGCCTCCTGCTTAATAAACATCAATTAATTAATTATCATCAAGGTGTGGCAGGAGAGAAGGCGGGCTGTTAGCCCAGAAACAGGTGGATGGACCACCGGAAAATCGGGCCCGAGAAGGCCCCCTGTTACAGTCACCCAAATAGATGATTGGACAGAGGTTAATTTTATGACTGAAACTAGCCCAAGGGCAATGTAACCTAAAAGTAAGAGAGCTTTTCAAGAAGATGTAAATCAGTGTTGGTGCTGAAGGAATGATGCAGCTCTTCCACATCAGATGCACATTGCGCAGCCACCAGTTCGTTAGAACTGATTTGTGCATGAATCAGAAATTAATATTTGGTAGCTAAAGGTTGGGAATTACTTTTTTGTTTTCTAAACAGAAAGGAGTTTCCTGTATGTGTATGTGAAAACTAAGGTGACAAATACTAGAATACAGTGGAAGGGCCAGTGGTCTGACTCATTAATTTGACAGTTTTGGAAGGTGTCGTGTTTTATAATACCATCTCCTCCCACCTTCACCCATCCCTTTTTCTCTCATGCACACACATTCACACTCTGAATTAATGATCACTAAAGTTATGGAACTGATTATTTGTCCTTGAGCTGTCCTTTTCCTACTTCTTTATCCAGCCTCTCTCAAATTATTTTGACATTATAGGTAATGACAAATTTGTAGCCAACATTAAAAACAAATTACTAGTCCAAACATATTTAGGCTCTTTGAACAAAAATCTCAGAAAGCAGCATAGTTGGGAACTTCTTTCTGTCTGTTGTTGCCTGGAACAAGTTAATTTAATCTGAGAAGAATTACTGTGCTGCTCAAGAGCAGCTCACTGTGGGGGTTTTTTAATACCTAAAGACATAATTCCAGTCTTCTCATCTAAATTAGATTCTTAATAACTTGCCACACTTACTATATATATCTCTTTAAAGGCCAGTTAATATAATTATTTTAATTAGGAAATAGCTTGAGTATGATTGCAATCCGTTGTTCCATTAATTGCTCATCACTAGCAGAACTTATTTTGCCTCTCCTTGGCCCCTGACAGTGCTCTTCTCATCTTTCCCTCCTGTCCCAAATTCCAGTCACATGATGGGTTTTTAAAAGATTTCTTGCCACCTGGACTGTATAGATGTTACAACATGAAGTCTAAGGCCACAGCATGGAGTTGTTTCCAGCCATTGACTCTTGGCGTGGCAATCATACTTTCCTGTGTTTCTTATTCAGCATTGCTTTCTTAGTGGAACATCTTCTCGTCATTTGCTCAGGGTCTGGCTTTTGACTCGGTCCTTAAAACTTCTGGCAGTCATAGGAGGCAATAGAAAGTGATGGCTTTATCTAAATTGAGCCTATTATACACACACACACACACACACACACACACACACACACACACACACACACACACACACACACTAAATGTTTATTCTTTATAATGTTTATACTAGTTTGTCTAATGATTATAATATGTCAAGGTATGTTGAAACAAAGTCTGTCACCTACATGGGTGGCATTCTATCAGGAACTCTGTCAGTCTCAGAACTGGAAATGATAGGGCAATTATTACGGACAGCAGGCTGTTTAATTGCCAGGTTTTGTCTGTCTTAACCTCTTGTTTGAATGTCATCTCTATGTTAGTTTATCTTGTCTGTTAGAATTGTGAAGCACTCAGGATATGGGCTATCCCAAACTCTATATAGTGCCTAACACAATGGGATTCTGCCCATGGCTGGGGCTGTCATTTTATTGCTACAGATAATCATAAATCTTAGGCAGAGCTGGTAATGTTAGGAAAGAAGTAAAACCTTAGGGTCAGATTTCATGCTGTCCAAGTGTCTGTTGCATTTTGCATGTAAAAGACATCACATTTCCTAAGGAAACTGTGGGTAGGATGGACTAGAGAGCAGTGGGACCTGGACTTCCTTGGGAGCTTAGAACGTTTATGCTGCAGTGTATTTTGCTGGAGTTAATAATGAAGATGAGCTGCAGAAATGGAGTGAGTAGGAGCATAATGCAGGGCGAGTCTCCTGTAGTGTACTGAAAACTGGGAAGGTTTTGCAGTCTCTTTTTTTAGAGGGGTGATTTTTAGTTTGTCTTCTGTCTTCTGATCCCAATAAAGTTTCTAGTTTCAATTCTTTTGGTCTGAGATCTTTTCCTTACGTTCTGTTTGACCTTTTCTACATTATTTTACATTCTGGTAATTTACTGTATTAAATGATACATTCAAAAGTGCTTGTAAAGTTGTGCCAGGGGTCCTGCAATGACCTCTGCTAATTCCCTCAGCACTCTGGGGTGGAGATCGTCAGGACCTGCTGATTTAAATACATTAAGTCCCTCCAGAAGTTCCCTGACTAGGTACTCGATGACCATGGGCCTGGCTGCACCTCCCCTGGGACCATCGGGGATCCTGGTGGGGGAGTGACCTGGTCCATGCTCAGAAAAATGGAGGCAAAGAAATTGTTAAATAGGTTAGCTTTCCAGGCAGGTGGGAGGTGGTGGTGGCAGAGGCTAATGGAAAGCTGAGGCAATGCTCAGTTCTTCAAGGAAACTCATCCAAGATTCCCTAAAGATTCATGGGGTGCAAGAGAAGAGAAAAGTATTAGAATTGGAAAGCCAGCCAATTGGCTTAATGCCAAATTGTGTTGTCATAGGAAAATAACCCTGAGGTTTAGAACTATATTACTGCAAGACTGAATTTATAGTACCGTAGTATCATAGTGCTTAGGGTCAGAAGGAACCTAAACAGATCATCAGTTCTGACCCCCTGCCACGGGCAGGAACAGGTGCCAGGATCATATCACTCCAGCCAAATATCTGTCCCGCTTCCTCTTGAAGACCCCCAAGGTAGGAAAGAGTTTAACTGTAAAGTAATGTCTCCTGATGTCTGGCCTGAACCTTCTCTCTGACAATTTGTGGCCATTATTCCTAGTAACCCCAGGTGGTGCCCGGGGGAACAGAGCCTCCCTCAATTCTCGCTGGTTCCCCTGGTGAGTTTGTAAACAGCCACCAGATCCCCTCTCAGCCTTCTCTTGTGGAGACTAAATAGGTTCAGGCCCTTTAGCCTCTCATCATAGGGCCTTCCCTGCAGCCCTGTGAACATGTGAGTGGCCCTGCTCTGGACCCTCTCAATGCTAGCCACATTCCTTTTGAAGTGTGGAGCCCAGAACTGGACACAGTAATCTAACTGTGGCCTGACCAATGCTGCATAGAGGGGAAGGTTCACCTCCCTGGACCTGCTAGTGATGCATCTGTGGATGCATGACAAAGTGTGGTTAGCCTTACTGACTGCTTCCTC
The DNA here is from genome assembly GCF_000455745.1 of Alligator sinensis. NCBI lineage: Eukaryota > Metazoa > Chordata > Crocodylia > Alligatoridae > Alligator > Alligator sinensis. Next base: position 4,183,109 of record NW_005841903.1, read on the forward strand.
ACATTGGCGGCTCATGTTCATCCTGCAGTCAACAATGACCCCAAGATCCCTTTCTGCTACCATGTTGACAAGAAGGGTGTTCCCCAGCCTATAGATGTGTTGCTGGTTCCTTCTCCCTAGATGCAGCACCTTGCGCTTGGCTGGATTGAATTCCATCCTATTCTCATCCACCCACCTCTGTAATTTGTCTAGATCTAGCTGGATTCTGTCCCTCTCCTCTAGCGTGCCCACCTCACCCCACCTCTTGGTGTCATCAGTGAATTTGGACAGTGTGCATTCCACACCCACATCCAGATCACTGATAAAGATGTTGAACAGTACAGACCCCAGGACCGAGCCCTAGGGGACTCCAGTGCCTACATTCCTCCAGGTCGAAAATGACCCGTCCACCACCACTCTCCGGGTGCGACCATCTAGCCAATTTGCCACCCATCTGACTGTGTAGGCATCCATGCCGGTCACCAAGTTTTTTTAAGAGAATGTGGTGGGAAACCGTGTCAAAGGCCTTCTTCAAGTCCAGGAAGATGACATCCACCCTGACACCATCGACCAGGGACTTTGTGACCTGATCACAAAAAGAAATTAAATAAAAAGAATTCAAAGATGATTATATTGTTTTCTTAGTTGGATTATTGCACAATCCAAACAGCATAGATTTTAAACTCTGCTACCTTTAGTTTTGCCCTTCCACAGAGCAGACATACTTAAGTATCGTATTTACTTGAATACAAGATGAGGTCCCCCCAGATCCCTGATAGGCTTGAGGAAATAAGTCCCTCATCCTATAATTGCATACAGTAAAATCTAACTAAATACATTACATATCATTAAATTGCTGCCAAAAGCAGCATGTGGAATGGAAACCAACTATGAAGTTGATTAAGTGCAGCCAACACTGAGTATGACTATAAAACACATGGCCCATATTGAACAAACATGATGATGGGAATCTTTTTTTTTTTTCTTTCCAAATTTTATGAAAAACACAGTTACCATTCTATTCTTGCAAAGCTACACATAATGAGCATCCTTGTTTTACCAAGACTTCATAGCACAGAAACAACTACATATCAAAAACATCTATCTATCTATCTAAAACCCTTAAACAACATAGTTTCATAGTTTCATAGTTTCAGGGTCGGAAGGGACCTAATAGATCTTCTAGCCCGACCCCCCGCCAGGGCGGGAGAACAACCCAAAAACACAAACAAAACCACTCACCCTAAAAACAAAAACGGGACTCAAATGAGTCCAGCCAGGTAAGTATCCAGCCTCTTCTTAAAGATCCCCAGGGTAGGGGCCAGCACCACCTCCCTTGGAAGTTGGTTCCAGCTCCTAGCCGCCCTAACTGTGAAGTAGTTTTTTCGGATGTCCAATCTGTACCTCCTCTCCATCAACTTGTGCCCATTATTCCTTGTTATGCCAGCAGGGGCTAGGGGAAACAGCGTCTCCCCCAAACCCTTCTGGTTCCCCCTAGTGAGTTTATAGACGGTCACCAGGTCCCCCCTCAGCCTTCTCTTGTGGAGGCTGAATAGGTTCAAGTCCCGCAGTCTCTCACTGTAGGGTCTGCCCTGTTGTCCCCGGATCATGCGGGTGGCCCTCCTCTGGACCCTCTCCATGTTGTCCACATCCCTCCTGAAATGGGGCGCACAGAACTGGACACAATACTCCAGCTGCGGCCTGACCAGCGTCGCATAGAGGGGGAGGATCACCTCCCTGGCTCTACTCGAGATGCACCTGTGGATGCACGACAAGGTCCGGTTAGCCCTGCCAACCATGACCTCGCATTGTCGGCCCATGTTCATCTTGGAGTCAATAATGACACCAAGATCCCTTTCCGCCTCCGTGCTCTCAAGTAGGGAGCTCCCCATCTTATAAGTGTGCTGCTGGTTCCTACTACCCAAGTGCAGCACCCTGCACTTGTCCGTATTGAAACGCATCCTGTTCCTGTCTGCCCACCCCTGTAACCTATCCAGATCCTTCTGCAATCTCTCTCTCCCTGCTAGCGTGCTCACCTCCCCCCAAATTTTGGTGTCATCAGCGAATTTAAACAGGTTGCTCTCCACCCCAACATCAAGATCGCTGATGAAGAAATTGAACAGCGCAGGCCCCAGGACCGAGCCCTGGGGGACTCCACTACCCACCTCCCCCCAAGTCGAGTATGATCCATCCACCACCACCCTCTGAGTGCGACCCTTCAGCCAATCTGCAATCCATCTGACCGTGTAGGCATCTATGCCACAGTCGCCTAGTTTATTAATTAGGATGGGGTGAGAGACGGTGTCAAAGGCCTTGCTGAAGTCCAGAAAGACTACATCCACCGCGACACCTGCATCCATGGCCTTTGTGACCTGATCATAAAAGGCAATCAGGTTGGTCTGACATGATCTCCCCCTAATAAATCCATGCTGATTGCCCCTGAGCATCATCTCGGATGCCGGCCCATCACAAATGTGCTCCTTGATGATCTTCTCAAAGAGCTTCCCCAGGATTGAGGTAAGACTGACGGGCCTATAATTGCCCGGGTCCTCCCTTTTCCCTTTTTTGAAGATGGGGACCACATTAGCTACCTTCCAATCGTCTGGCACCTGGCCCAAGCACCACGATCGCTCGTAGAGCCGTGCCAGGGGCCCTGCAATAACCCCAGCCAGCTCCCTCAGCACCCTGGGGTGGAGAGCATCCGGACCCGCTGACTTGAACGCGTCCAGCCCCTCCAGAAGCTCTCTAACCCGGTCCTCCCCAACCTGAGGTCTGAAGGCGATCCCCTCGCGTCCGGCTTCTATCACAGCAGGGAAGTCCCGGTCCCTGCACAAGAAAACGGAGGTGAAGAATTGGTTAAAGAGGTCCGCTTTATCCTCTGACGCAACCACCAGATTGCCCCGCATATCCTGCAGGGGCCCCACATTACCCGGCGCCTTCTTCATCCTCCCAATATATTTGAAAAAGGACTTTTTGTTATCCTTAATCCTGGACGCTAATCCGAGCTCTATCTCCGCCTTGGCCTTCCTAACAGCCCGCCTGCAGGCCCGAGCAGAGGAGGTATACTCCTCTTTGGAGATTACACCCCCCTTCCACCGGGCGTACGCCACCCTTTTGGCAAGCAGGCATTCCCGGACACCCTTGGTGAGCCAGGGGGGCTTTTGGACACTCCTGCCCGCCTTGCTTCTTGTCGGGATGGACACCCCTTGGGCCCCGAGTATCGTTTCCTTAAGGAACGACCACTCCTCTTGGACGCTGAGTTCCTCTGCCCTCAAGGACCCCAGTTCCTCTCCCACTAATCTCCTCATCTCACTGAAGTTGGCCCTCCTGAAGTCTAGGGCCACCACCTTGCTGCGGGCCCTTGACACTCTACGCTGGATGGTGAATTCCAGCACGCGATGATCACTATTGCCCAGGTGGTCAAGAACCTGGAGGCCTCTTACCAGGTCGTCGCCTGCGGCCAGGACCAGGTCCAGCAGAGCATCTCCTCTGGTGGGACTGTGCACCTCCTGAATCAAGTGGAGGTCCTGCAACTCGGCCAAGAACCTCCTGGAGCGGTCCGTCCCGGCTGACTGCTCCTCCCAGCAGATGTCCGGGTAATTAAAATCGCCCATGACAACTACATCCCTTGCTTTTAGTGTCTCCGCAAGCTGGCCTGAAAATTCCCTGTCCAGCTCCTCCTCCTGATTGGGGGGTCTGTAATAGACCCCCACCGTCAAATCCCTCTCGCCTTGCCCCCCCTGGATCTTGACCCAGAGCACTTCAGCTCGCCCTTCCCCTGACCCCATACTGCTGGCAGAGGATGTGTAGTGCTCCTTGACATAAAGTCCCACCCCCCCCCCTGATACCCACAGGCATGCCAGAATAAGGAACATGGCTTTAAGTGAAGAGGTAATGTACAGGAAGAAAAAGTAACTATAGTATACTACATACAAGTAACTTTTTATATGTGGTTACATGTAGTTACCTGAAAGTCTGACCAAACTTATAGAAGTGATGCCACCAAATTTAATATTCACTTGTGCAAATACCTACAATGCAAATATCCAAATGACAAAACCAGCATGCACATGCTGATTAGGTTCTCAGAGCATATACTTGAGTTTATACCATTCTAGGCCCTTGGTGCTACTCAGGGAGAGCTTTAATGATACCTGTAGCAGTGCTAAGCACACACGGTAACAGAGAAGAGGCATAAACTTAGCTTGCTAGGCATCTTTTCACTAATCACTAGTTTAGGTTGATTACAAGTCTGCGCGAGATACACAGTGAGTCAACAGCCACTATAGCTCCATTCTTATACTAGTTTTGGGTTACAGAAGGACTTTACCAAGTGTCAAAACCAGCAGCATAGGGACCTAGCCAGGTGCCCGGTACACAGGGGCAGCAGTGACTTCCAGTTGCTGCTGCAGTTTACAATTGCAATCACATAGCTGTCAACAACCACTTTTTTTGCTTGTCCTTCCCCTGTCCCACCCATCCCACCCCAAGTCAGCGCCCAGGCTGGTTGCCATGTTTGCTCTGCCCGACTTATGCCACTGCCCAAAACCACAGTCTTGCTGATCGATTACACTGATGCTGTGAAGGTGCAGAAAACTGCCCTTTGGAGGCTGGTACCAACCCATCTTGACCTCATCAAGAAAGATGTCCTGAGTGTCCTCAGTCTGTTCTTATCCTTATGGGATGGTGTCCAATACTGCTTAATTCAGTAGTTCAGCTCTTTTCTGAACTTAGGGGACTTTCAGACACTAAGCCCTTCCTACCATCTTAAGTAAGCCTAAGCCTCTAGCTCAGCTAACACATGGGTCTAGCCAAGCTTTGCTTAGTACAACTCCCAGTCCCAGGGACATACTGGAGTTCACTTGTCTCCGCCCACCCCTTTTCTTGCCACTAATCCAAAGAAACAGAGGTGTCTCAGGGCTCCTCCAACTTGTACTGAATGCTACCAGTCCTCAAAGAAATCTGCTAACAGTAGAGAGCTGAAATACAGGAATGCTCTGGATGTACCCACTGCTCCTTCAGTCAACCCCTGTAAGGGGGCCATGTTGGGGCCTGGAGTGCAGCCCATTATGACTTACCTGCCAGATTCTATTGATTTGGAAGAAATAAAGGAAAATATTCTTAAAGTCTTGTAAATGCGAATCTGTTTCCATTTACAGAGCGCGCCTGTTTGCGCGCACTGTTCGCGCGCGCTGCCCGCGCGCGGCTCGGGAGCGCGGCTCCCTGCCGGGCGAGCTAAGGCGTCACCGAAGGGCTTCCCCTCCGGGGGCGATTGAAGTTGAACATACATCAACTTCCCACAGAAACTAACCCTTTACAGAAATCTTTTTCTTCATAAAGAACCCATTGAAAAAACAGTTACCTCAGTAACCACCTGAAACTTTCTGATCCTCCCATCAGTCCTCTCTGTTGGTTTAGTAAAACCAGTGTGTCCAGTCCTTTTTCCTCCACTTCTTCTCCGCCTCTTCCTCTCTGACCTCTTCCTTTTTCTGATCAATGTATTGTTTCAGTTCATGCAAACCCAGCTTCAGGCACACTC
>NW_005841903.1:4188636-4201853 GCF_000455745.1 Alligator sinensis
AGCCAACCCCTTAAACACACAGAGGTTTCTTATTTTCCATAAAGTAGTTTTAACATATGCTAATAAAGTCCTTAATGTTTCTTCCAGTTCCCTTGGTATGAATCCCTATAGTACCATAGTAATGAATTGGCAGTTGCCATGCCCATGGTCTTTTCAAAGAGGTCTGCTACACTCCCCATTTCCTCAAAATTGCAACTGTGTGAAATCGCACCTGGGCGATATGTGCTGCTTTCTCCTCTCCCTTCATTACTGCCTTGCATTTTGTGCTTACGTATTTCACATAGACAAAATCAAATTCAGCAGTTCCCATTCCCCCTATCTCTCTTGCTTTGTACAGTTCAGCTCTAGCCAACCTTTCTCTTTGGCATTCCAGAAGAACATACATGTTTCCCTCTGTACTTTTGCTATCTGCTAGCATGTTGGTGGGCATTCAGTTCCTGTATATAGACTAATCAGCAGTAGCACAGCCTTAAAGACTGCCACTTTTCCAGCAAAAGACACCATCCTTCCGGACCATAACCAAAGTATTTGGTATAGCTTTGCTGTCACCTTTTCCCATGCTGTCCACCATGCCATATTACCTTCCCTTCAGTGTCCATTGGGATTACTAGCTCCTTGCTTTCCTTTTCTCTTATTTGAAGGCCTAACTTCTCCTCGTCTTTCCAGCCCCCCACTTCTGTTATCGTGTTTATTGATCTATTTAGTTTAGCACCTGTTGCTTCTCCATACTCTGATGTATGCTTTAGCACCTTTTCCACTGAAAGTCTGTCTTTAACTACTACATTTATATCATCCATGTATAGTACACATTTTACCTCACCCCCTCCCAGTATCTTTACTCCACTTATGACCTTGTCTTTTCTTATTCTTTGTGCTAATGGTTGCATGCCACACACAAATAGTAGTGGCAACAGAAGGCACCCTTATCCTACCCCTGTATGGATTTTAATGGCTGCAGTACAATTAATTAATTTGGACTGCTTCTCTATACAGTAACCTTATCCAGACTACACATTTCTCTGGGAACCCCATTTTTCCTAGCACCTTGAATATAGTCCACTCTGACATATGCTTTTTCTAAATCTAAGGTTTGTATAACTGTGTGTTTTCCTCTCTTGGGTGTGGGGCAATGTATTTCTGATCACTGATCACTTTGGAGACCCTAGTGCTAACAAGTACCGTACATACTTCGTTTTCGCGTATTCACTTCTGGAGATTTTTCCTCATCCTCGAAGTCAACATCTTGGCCATTAACATATAGTCCATATTAGGGATTGTTACCAGTCTCGAGGTATCCAAGAGTTCCTTCTCCTGCTTGTTGTGATCTTACTCTTCAAGAACTCTTTTAAAATCTTTCCTTGCCTCTCCTGTTTCTGTATTTCCTGAAACATTTCCGCTATATCCCTCCCTACCCATGCCCAAAGGTTTTCATTACATTTAATCTGCTCCCGGTAATTTCTCTTTTTTAAAGGTTTTTAAACACACTTCCATTTCCCTTAAGCTTACCTTTTCTTTCATCTTTTTTTGCTTCCTCCTCCTCTACTGTCTCTTCAATCTCTTCCAAGAAATCCTTCATCTTCTTGTCTGTTTCCTTCTTCTGGTATAGCTTTTTGCAAAATCTTCTTGTCATCTTCAATACCTCCTCCTGCTTTTCCACCTTCTTTCCATACTGCTTAAAGCTCTCCTTTTGTCACCTGCACCGTGGCTAGAAAGTTTTGAGACCACCCTTTGTTTTCTCCCACCCAGGGTGCTTGTACTAAGAATATTTTCTGTCTCGTCTTTCTTTTAAATTTGGTTTCTAACTTTTGCCTTGTTTCTTTTAGCTCTTCTTGTGCCTGTTTTCCTTCTGCAGCTTTCTTTAGCAGCTCCTGCATCTTTCTTTTCAGCTCTCTTAGCTGTTTCATTCTTTTTCCCATGCATCTTTGGCCTTCTTTCCTGAAGAATTCTCCCATCTTCTTCACCATTGTTCACCATTCTCGGATATTCTCAAAATATTTCTTCAGTGTTCACCACCCCTCATACTGTCTCATGTATGCTTGACATATTCTTTCATCTTGTAACAGCTGCACATTTATCTTCCACAGTTCCTTCCCTCTCATGGGGCTCTTACCAAGACTAATTTCCACCTTCAACATCCAGTGAACACTAAAAGCCATATGTATGGTTTTTTTCTTTCTTATCCCAATTTCTTGAGATACAAGCACAAAGTCAGTTCTTGATTGTTTCTTTCTACTGGGGTCTGTTCTAGTGAGAACTTTCTCCCCTGCCCACACATCTCTTAATGACTCTTCTTTTATTATATTTGTTAAGTTTGATTGAGCTGTCTAAAGCTTTGTTTCTTCCTTCCCCTGTTCTGTTGCTCACTTTGATTATACAATTGAAATCTTCCTCTATTATGCGTAATCTCCCTCTGACCATGTAAACTGCTAGCTTTCTAAATAGTGCATTTCTTCCTTCCCTCTCCAGTGGTGCATATACTTTGAAAAAATCTAATTCTGTTCCCCTAACTGGTCGTATCATTCATTGCAATCTGCCACTGATGACTTCTACCTGCTTTGCTCTCAGCTGTGGGTTCTTGAATAATATTGCTACCCTTACCACTTTGTTCTCATTTGTCCCTGACCACCAGGATTGACCACCACTGGTGAGGGCCAATTTTAAGGGGGGCACGTGCCCCTCCCTATGCATCGCCTATGATAAATGGCAAATATAGGAGGGTGTGTTTTGTACTTTAATGGAAAATGAAAAGCCGAGCAAGCTCCCCATATACTGTATCATCAGATCTTCATTTGAAGTGTTGTAAGAGTGTAAAATAAGATGTTAATTTTCCCAAAAAATAGACATACTGATGAATCTTTATCTCTGGGATTTTTTTAAAGTCACTTGAAAGAATTATCTGAATTTCTACAAAGTGGTGCTTTTCTCCTTCTTCCTCTACCTGACAGGCAGCTAAAGATAAGATTGATGAGGAAGATAAAATTCTAACTGAAGGTCAATCAGTATGATTGCTGGGACTGTCAGAAACAAGTTGTGAGAAAAGTATGCCATATTTGTGGGATTTGCTGCCAGGTTTCTGAAATTGGTGAAAAGCAAAATGTATTTTTAAAAAGCTATGTTTCTAATGAACCTATGAGGGTTGCAAGTACTCTAATAAATGCATTGATTAAGGCAATTTACCCTCTCAGTAAACTTTAATTTATTTGCCTTAATCAAGAGGCAGCATGAGGTTTAGTGGTGAAAACTTAAAAAATGGAGGAGCCTTTGAGGTTAAGGACAGATATTCAAAAAGCCTGAGTCTGAATTGACTCAATCATTGCAGGTTAGTCTAACCTGGCTAGGCTGAATCAGTTTGTAACTGTAAAGACATCCCAGAAATGCAGGCACATGCCTACAGTGCTTAGGGTAGAAACCAGAGGGTGCTAGAGGAGCCCTCCCTTCCCTTCCCTTCCCTTCCCTTCCCTTCTACAGGGGTGAGCTGAGGGAGGCGTGGCAGGACACTTTGATTAAGGAGAGGTTGCCCCCCCCCCAACCCAGCCAGCAGGGAATTGAGAAAATAGTGCTTATCCCCCGTAACTCAGTTTTTATCACTTCATAAAGAAAACAACAGAGGGACATTACCAGCTACCTGTTGATTCTGCCTTTGTTCCGTCTGCCACAGCATGAACTGAGAGGTGTCTATGTAAGGCAGAGGGGACACGGGAATCTCTGCTTAGTAGGGAGTGGGAAGGAGAGGTAGGGAGTAAGGGAAAGCCAGGCAGACACCTGCAGTCTTTGCCGAGCTCCAACCAGGGAGCAGAGGGGAGGGCCTAGCGCTGCTGTGGAGCAGAGAGCCCCACCCCACCAGAGAGTATGCCAGGATGCTAGGGGAGTCTGGTTTAACTTAAACTAGCAAGGGACCTGGGACAGACATTGCATAAACCGGTTTGACCCAAATCAGTTAAGTATGATCTACATTCAACCAGGTTTATTTCAAACCAGTTTCAGCCATTTTCAAAGTGGTTTATGTGCATTGAACATCTGTTCTGTTACAGGTTTAAACCATTTTCTCATCAGTTAAACTGGTTTATGTGTAATGTCTGTCCCTAGCCTGAAGGATAGATCCTTTTCATCAGGCAATGAACACTGAGGCATCAATATATTTTATCATACAACAACTTGTGCTAGAATATTTTAGGTTTTATATTTAATTATATGAGTATGATCTTTATAAACAATGCCATTCTTCATATTAGTAGTGTTTTGAGATATTTGAGTGCTTTTATTTTTGAGGGTTTTTTATTTTATATTCACAGTTTCCACAAAGTATTTTAAAACTTTACAAATCAGGCATTTTAAGCAATAGAATAGCTGGATACTTTCCCTTAAAGCAAAGAGACATAGTTAGCCATATAATTTGAAGTCAAGTCGAAGGCAGAGTAGATATGGACCCTGTAGACTAACCAAAGCAGATATAATAAAAGCTTTTGTTCACTGAAGCAGATGTGTGTGCATGTGTATTAGGGTTGTGTGAAGCTTTGGTTGCTGACTTGATTTGGAGGAGATTTGGCCTGTTTTGGTGGCCAAACCTCTGAATCTGAATCGAATCAGGAGGCCCATTAATCTCTCCGAATTGAATCGGAAGCCACTGATTCTATTTGGAGAGATTTGCTGATTCAGCCATAGACATGGCTTTATAAGTTTTTTCTACCTACCTCAAGGTACCAGGCAGCTCATGAATGCTAAGATGGTGGGGCAGATGAAGCATCCCACGGGAGTGTGGTGGGGTCCCCAGCGCATTTGGTGGTGGACCCAGAAGTGGACCAGAAGCACTTCTGGTTCACTTCTGGGTCCACTGCAGAGCGTGCAGGGGACACCCCCCTGTCCCCCCCATTCACGGCTCTGCGACTGGTGCCTCCTGGGTCTGGGGGGGCACCCAGGGTCCCCCCTTGACTGATCGCTGAGATGGCGAGGTGCAGGTGCGTCTGCCGCTGAGCATGTGGGGGGAGTCCCCCCCACGTTCCTGTGGGATACTCCATCTGCCCCACCATCTCAGCATTCATGAGCCGCACCTCGTACTTTGAAGTACGTAGAAAAAACATATAAAGCTGTGTCTATGGCTGAATCACTGATTCTTCAACTCAGAATCGTATCTTCAGATTCAGATTTGGCCTAATTGAATTGGGACAGTGATCTGAATCAGCGAATCAAATCACTGTCCCCTGAACTGGGATGAATCCGAATCTGAATCAAATACAGCCCGCTTTGCACACCCCTAATGTGTGTATCTGTGCACGGTCATGTTCTGATGGCATACAATATTGGCCTCTATATTGCAGTTCCTAGTTATGGTTATATGCAGGTGGCAGGGTTCATTTGCCCTTTATAGACTAACCAAAGGACAGGAGGGGTAGAGGTGGAACCTACCCTGCAAGGTACAGATCTACCCTGCCTGTCCTTCAAGCAAGCCATTTTCAGCAGCGCAATCAAGCAAAATACAGTGTATTCCTACGGCATGTAATCATAATTGCATGCATTACCTGGATTAGTTTTTATAAACCCTTGTGTCCTTTACTGGGTTAAATGCTTTGCTTTTCTGTCTTCTACCCTTCTTGCCTCCCTTTGCAGCGGCCCCTCTTTTTTTCCTCCCCCATTCTCACCATTTATTCTAATCACAGCTTGGCCCTACCAGTGCTCCTCACTTCTGACCTGCTGCCCCCACCTCTCCAGTGCATGGAGCAAAGGGTGAGTGTTTGCGGGGGGCAAGGGGAGCCCTAAGCAGATCCATGCAGGCTGGAACTTTGCCTACCCACAAGGAAAAGGCCATGGTTTCCCATGTTTTTCTCTTTTAAAGGAGAATCCATTTTTAAAATTTGTTCATGACCCTTTCGTATATTGTTGCGACCCACTTTTGGTTTGTGACCTATGGGTTGAAAAACACTGTTTTAGAGCTCCTCTTGCTCTGTAGTCATACTGAACTTCTAGTACATCCTCTTTTAGGGTCTTAGGAGTCAGGGTAGCTGGTAGACTAACTAGTGCCCAGCTACCCTTGATTGGCTGGTTGAGACCATCTGCTGGCTGCCTGATTGCCCCCGGGATGACCCCTTCTAACTGTATGGATGTAGCTGCTGGTATGTAAGCAGCAGCCATCAGGGCTCAGTGATTTACTTCTTAAAACAGATCTCCCCTGTATTTAGCTCCAGGCTTCTTGTACCTGATCTAGCTCCTAGTTTCATTGTTTGCTGATTTCCTTGTACCTCATTCGATACCTGCTGCCTGCCTGCCTTTAAAGTGCCTAACTCCTGGTTTCCAGTCCCTAGCTCCTGCTTTGTAGTTCCCAGCCCCTGGCTGCCAGCATCTGGTTTCTTTGTTCTCACTTCTGTGCATAGTTGCAGTCTAGCTTCTTTTGCTTAGTTACTAGCCTTCTGTCTTGCAGTTTCTGGCCCCTAGCTGCCAGCTTCTAGCTTCCTGGTTTCTAGTTTTGCTCCTAGGTCCTAGCTCTTGTTCTGATTCATGATAATTGATTTTGACTTTTGGTTTATGACCCTTTGCGTTCTCACCTTGCCTATCCTTGACTTCAGGCTCCTAACTCCTTAGCATTGAGAACTGACAGCCTATTTTATGGTCATGCCCCTGCCATGGAGATGGCATGGCAAAAAAGGAAGGCCACCAGCTTTCAGGCTGTCATGTCCTTCCTGCTGTCACTTTCTGCCCAATACAATTTCCTTGGTGGCAATGGTCAGCTTCCTTCTCAGAGCAACACCTGTTCTTGTCACATGTGCAACTGAAATACTCCAGTGCTGCCTTCTATATCAGCCAGGCTTGCTCCCTAGAGCATACCCATATGTAGAAAATGCACCAGTAGAAACCAGTAACTGAGAGATAATCAAGTTTGATGTCTTCCAGTCACTGTCTTGGTGACTGCTGAATTGATTGTTTTTCACAGAAGTATCAAGTGCCTTTCTTGGGCTGCTGGCCATAGTGCAGTAGATTTGCCTTGGCCAAATTTAGATATGTTCCAAACAGTACAAAATGAAATCCATAATTTGATGTAGATGTATGCCACTCTGTCACATGAATCACAGCTTTCCAATTCACTTCAGGTTTTGATGAAATTTTGGGTTTACACCAACTTGAAAATGGAAGGAAAACATGCTATGAAAAGTTGAGGTAGCTGAGTTTCATGTAATTTCCAGTTTGTTAAATGCAAATGACTGCAGCATTCTAATGTTAACCCTAGTGTAATGGTCAAACTGTCTTTGGGGTGATTATTTTCTGTTAACTAATATTTTTCCATTGTGTTATTTGTAAAAGTTGTACATTACTACTTCTGAAGTACTATTGGGCAACAATAGTATATCATCCGCAGCATAGCTTTTTTTAAAACTAGATGAGGATCCTTGCATATATATTGGTAAATGGGTTTTAGGATCATTTAGGAAGAAAAGGTATTTGGAAATGTATGATGTTTTAAAGTTACATAGTACTTCAAGTCCTGTGGGAAAGGTGCCATAAAATCTTGTTATATGTAAAGTGATAGTATTGCAGCAAGATGCATGACATTTAGCAATGTAATGCATAATTACTTACTGCATAATTAATGACAAATGGCATGCCATGCCATGCCATTAGAGAGGGTCAGTATATAACCTGTCCTCATTACTCTGGTGGTGATGTTTTTTTCAGGGTGGTTTACTTTAATTTCACCTTTTTACCCTTAAAAAATGTCTGATGTTGTGTCCTACCCTTGTATTCATTGTCATAAAAGGTGCTTTTCCAAATCAAGGTATTATGAGTTTTGTTTAACTAAGCAATACCGTCTTATCTCAACTCTGGCAGGATGTGAAATATAAAAACCTGAGGCTAATATTGCAGTTTTGTGTCAACTCTCCTGTAGTAGCAAAATATCCCAACTATTATAACCTACTTTATATTTTTAGTACATATGTAGTCAGTTACTAAAGATTACCCCTTTTTGAGTCTTATTGTAATGAGCTGATTTTGAAGCAAAAGGATAAAGCTGAGAATAACCAAGACTTGTTAATTCCAATCTCAAAAAAACCACAGTTCTCAATTGCTAATTCTTATTTTACACAATGATTTATGTGTGGGCTGATGGTTTTATTTAGAGAGTAAAACACAAATGATGAAAAGACAATTGCTGTGAATCTACAAGCATAGAGCATGGTGTGTATATTTTAAAGGTGAATTTAAGAAGGTACCTGATGAGCAATGTAGGAAACTTTAACAAAGCAGAGAGAGAGAGAGAGAGAACAAAATATTAGAGGTGCACCGTTACATCAATCTCATATCGGATTGGCACCGATATAGGAAAATTTGACAGTGTCAGAAATTGTTGGGTTTTTTTGCCTGATGTGGCCAATAATGTGGCCAATTAAATGCCTTGTGTATGCATGCAGCTGCACCCCGGGAGGGCATAAGGGGGTGTGTGCCCCCAGATCTGTGCACACAGCAGGACTGAGGCATAGTGCCCCCCCCGCCATTATCTGAAAACCCTTCCAGGTTATTTCAGGTAACCAGAGTTTTTATGTAATTGGCAATCCCCTTACCCTGGGGATGTCGGGTAACAGAAATTTTACTGTGTATAAGCTGGTAACATCCATGGTAGCTAGGAGAGTATTGCTGTGAAGGTGGTCTATGATTTTAAGTTTTCATAGAAAGTCTGTTGTGTCTTGGATAAAACTTGGCCTTTGGGTGACACAAAGTTTTAGGTTGGATTTGATGAAACCTGATATTTCTTCAGTTAGGGTTCCATGGCTGGAAATTATAGGTCTGCCTGGGCTTGCTTGTTTGTGGATTTTAGGAAGCATGTAAAAAGTCTTTGGATTGGGTAGTGGAGGGATTAGGGTCTGAAGTTTTTCTTGTGGTTCAGATGGAAATGATGTATTTGTGGTTTTGAGTTTTGAGGTGAAAAGGGGAGTTGGATCTTTCTCTAGTGTTTTATAGTAGGTAGGGTCAAAGAGTTGTCCATTGTTTTCTTTTATGTACTCTTCACAATTAAGAATGACTATAGCTCCTCCTTTATCTGCTCAATTTATTAGTATTTAGAGGTTGGATCTTAGAGGTTCTATGGCCCTTCTTCCTGAGAGGTGTTGTGATAGTGGTGTTCATTGTTGATTATTTCATTGTTCATTCTTTCTCTGAAACTGTTAATATTTAAGGTTTGAATTTTGTCCACTGTAAGGTGTGCAATCTGATTTTTTTTGGATTTTTTTTTGGCATTTAATCTTTTTGTCAATATTGTCACAGGATGAAGTGTTGTTGAAAGTGGATTCATTTTGATTGTGGAAATAATCCTTAAGACAGAGGTGGTGGAAAATTTTTCTAGTTCTCACATTTTGTATTTTATTTGGGTATTTTTCTGGACAGAATTTAAAGAGGACAGATTTTTCAGCTTTAGTAAGTGTGTGCATGGAGAAATTGATAATATTTGAGGGTTGACTGGTTCCTTCAGTTTCATCAAGTATGAGGTTGGACTGTTGTAAGGTATTGATGTTGTTTCTCTGATGGTTGTTTTGTGGCTGGGAAAGTTGTTCCTGTAGTAATTGGTTCCATTTCTTCTGTTGGATGGATGTTGTAACAAATCTTTGGTAGTCTTGCTGGATACATTGTATAATGTTTGGGAAGATATCTGGATTTAGCACGTGTTGTAGCACATGTTGATTTCCTCTTTGAGTTGATTTCTTTTGGAGTAGGTTATGTAAAGGAGATGATTTCTAAGTTTTTTTTTTTTTAACTTCTCCTGCATAGTTCTAAGCATATTTAGAGTTGTGTGTAGTAATCAGAAGACTGTAGATGTTCAGTCTTCTGGGAATGATGTTGTGTTTCTTGCATAGGCTTAGAAAGTATACGTAGCTGTTGAGTTTGGCTTCTTTCTTCTTCATGTAGTGAAGTTTCCATTTCAAAGGGCAAAATTCGGTATCTTCCATGTTTTGGGGTTGTTTGTTGTAGCCATGTTGGTCTAAGGATGAGTTCTTTGATCCTTGTGCTCTGCAGCTGAGGGGACACCTTTCTGGGGTACAGAACAGCTTGATCTTGATGACAGTTTTGTCATCTACCTCTCTGCTGACATTTGTAAAACTGGTTCCATTTTGTTACTTGTTACTCATTTTAACTTCTTAACTTGTTGCTTATTTTCTAAAGAAACAGCTCAGTTCCACAGAAACAAACTTCACTTTCAATATGGTTTAAGTCAGGCATCAGCAAACATTTAGGCAGCAGCAGGCCAAATTAATACAGATCAATTGCAGGGCAGACTGATGCTCATGACCTGGCTGGCTTGCAGGCCATAGGTTGCCAATCCCTGCTTTAACTGATCTCAGAGTGGGATAGAACTCACACTGAATACACCTGGATAGCTCCACCGAGTAATATGCAGGGGGCGCATCTATACAAGATGCTAACTGCGCAGTAGCCTAATAATACTGTGCAGTAACATGCCAGGCAAAACCCATGCTAATATGCTACTGCACAGTAGTATTAGGCTACTGTGCATTAAGTGTCATTAAAAAGCCATGCACTGGCACTATTGCACAGTAGCGTGAGTTACTGCACGTTAATTTAGTACTTGGTTAATCAGGTGCTAAACTTAATGCGTGGTAATTATGGCACATTAATGAACATGTAGACTTGCCCAGGGTAACCCAGTTTACTCTTTCATGACCACTAAACTACAGTGCTGATGTAGGAGTGATACTACTGGTTAATTTATGAGACAGTAAACTAATAAGCAGCTGTGCAGCTATGTTCAGTGGAAATCCTTAAGCATGACACAGATTGGGTGTGTTAGCTGCTGTTGAACTAGGTAGCTGAACAGCAATTATTGAAATGATTCAGAAAATATATGCATATTGTTCTGGGGATAAAAGAACATCCTTTGTCCCTTCCTGTGCCTTTCAAGATCTGGAACCTTTCAAGAGAACCTGTTTGAGAATTCTGGTCAAAGTCTGAAGACCCAAAATGTTAATTCTGAGGTTGGGTGCTTATCATAACCTTCAAGCATCTTGAGAGTCAACCTTCTCTGGTTTCTGATCTAATTGGATTTTAGGTTGAGACATTTACAGTGCTGTATATGATACTATGGTTCTCACCAATCACATGCCCAAATGTCACCTGGAACCTTGTTAATTGGATTAAACTGTTTCTACTTTCAGCCCTTTGCTGGGTAAGGGTTATACCAGCTGCCATTTCAGAATGTCATTTTCCAACTATTTTTATATTTAATTAGGAGGAAGGTTCTGAGGTACCTGAAAAATGGAAGGGACTTTGATCCTGTTTCCCTTAAAATATTTATCTGCAAGGAAAACTTTTTTATTTTTTTTATTTTAATTTTTTTTAGAAGTTGTGAATCATAGAAGCCAAGATCTCAGTAGGTTGCCAATTAAACCTCTACTGAGTTGCTTTCCTGTTTGCCATTTGGGCTTGTTTACATGGAGAAGACAGATGCACATGCTGCTTAGTGAAGAATAAGTACTGTTATTTTATTTATTGTGCAGCATACATAGTATGTTTTATGTGAAGAGTTACTTGGAGATTGATGACCAGCAAATGAAAGAGTTGTGAGCTATTTGTGAAAACACTGCTCAACTTGGAATGAACTGCCACTAATGCTCACAACTATTTATCCTGCAATTTATAGGATGCTGAGATTATATGAACACTTTATTAACAGCCATGCCTAGGAAGATTAGAGGAGTTTGTGACACAAGCTTTATTAGAGCTATTTAGCAGATATAGGTTATATGTGAGGCATAGTCACCCTGCACAAATTGTCCAAGAACTCACTTGTCTGTGGCAAAGTCAGAAATAATCTTGACTATGGATAGAGTGATCTGACAGGTCTTTTCCATCTATAGAATCCTGAAATAATGTAGAAATGCTTACTGCTATATATTCCTTTCTTACTGTCTAGTCTAACCTTAAAGATCCCAGTCAAAAGTGAATATTTCTCATTGTCAGGACACCTGTCTTGATAGCCAGCTTACATTCTCCCTTTCTCAGTTTCAGCCCATTACTTCCATTTATATTCCATGATGCCATATTAATTTTAACATCTGGCAGACATTACACTTATGATATGACTACCTGGTTAATCACATCTTAAGTGGCCACATGTTCATGCAGTGAATGGTCTGACAAAACAGGGAATAAGCCACATAATTATTGCACAAATATTTGTCATAACTTTGTGGCTGGCTCCTTTAAATTGAATATGTGGCTGATTGGCTCTCCCTGCCATGGGAATAGACCAGAGTCTCAAAGGTCTCCAGTGTGTTCCTTTGGTTGGAGCCCTTTGTGACTCTAGTGTGCTGATTGGCACTTCCAGCTGTGGGAGTGTACTGGGCACCTTGCTTGCTACTTGCTGGTGCAGGGGGAGCCTGGGATCATAATGACAATCCAGGGGTCCCCCTCCACTGGCATGATTGGGATCAGATTCCCAATCCCACATGCATATGTGGCATGGCAGGAGCTATGACTGGATCAAAGATCAGATCGCATCATTCATTTTAAATCAGGGGCTGGCAAAATACAGCTCATGGTCCAGATTCGGCCCGCCAGGCAATTCCATCTGGCCTGTGGGGTTCCTCCATAAGCCCTCTGTAAGCCCTGGCCCTGCAGAAGGTACAGCTCCAGTTGCTAAGCAACTGCCTGCCCACCCCCCTGCCTGGCTGCCCCCTGCACCCCTCACCACAGCCCCAAGCCAAGGGGCACCAGAGACAAGAACCCTCTGCCTGGCAGAGCATGTGCCTGGTCACCCTGTGCCTGTTTCCAGCCTCCCTGCTTGTGAGCCTGGGAATTCAGGTAAGGGCATCACCAGGCCAGGGCCTCCCATTGGGGAAAGGAGGCAGGAGTGCGGGAAGTTATGGGCCTGGGCTGGGCTGGCCCCAAACACTGCTACCACCTGGAGCCAGGAACTGGAGTTAGGAACACAGGAGCTCTGGCTTTGGGGCTGGGCGGGGCTGGCTCTGCACTTACTGCCAGATGCAGCAAGGGAGCTGTGGCTGTGGGGCTGATCCCACACGCTGCCACCACCTGTGACCAGGTACTGGGGTGGGAGCATGGGGAGCTGCATGCTGTGGGGCTGGACAGGGCTCGCTGCCATCACGTGAAGCTCCAGGGACTCCAAGGAACCCTCTCCCACATACACACTCCCCCACCCCCGACCATACCCTCAAACACACCCACACCTTCCCACAGCCCTCATGCACACACCTACCCAA
>NW_005841903.1:4201863-4214246 GCF_000455745.1 Alligator sinensis
TACCCACACCGCGCACACATCCTACCACACATACACACTCCCCACTGACACAGCCCCCACATGCACCCTCTTATGACCCACCACACAGTATGCAAGAGTAAAATTGTATTTTGAGCTGTTATACAATCCTCAATACATGACACAAACACACACAAATCAGGACAAAAATATATTTTAAAATAAAATTTAAAAACTTTGTGATTTTTTTTTTCTGGTTTCAAGATGGCACCCCCCTTCCCAAAAGGAGAACTTCTGGGGTAAGAGGAGGGACTTTTGATAGCAAAAGTCATGGGTTAGGGGCAGGACTTCTGACCCAAGATGGCAATGAGGGGGACACCTTTCAAGGGATGTGCCAACACTTGCGGCCCTTGACAGCTCATCAAAACTCATTAAGCGGCCCTCCAGCCAAAATAATTGTCCACCCCTGATTTTAATGAATGGGTGTTAAGGGCCTTAGTATTTATAAGTGTGTGTAGATTGTCATCCTCTCTGTCCCCTTTATCATAACCAGCCTACATATTTTGGTGCTTTAATCTTGCTTCCTGATAATTTTTGCTGCTCTTCTCTATGTGTAGAAAATAACTGCAGGAGATGAAACGTTTTGAACTTATAACAGTTTTTTTCATTATTTTCCGAAAGTTTCTAGTGGTTCATCCCTATTTCCTCCCCTCCCCATTTTCTGGTTTTTAGGGTAACCCAATGGATGATGTCTAACTTTTTTTTTTCAGGGCGTATTTCACATACCATTTCCTGAAGCATTTAATGTATCTCAAGTTGGGCTCTCAAAAATTGAGACATCCCATATCGCTAGTCACATATGAAAGTTTTGGCCAAAACTGTGCAATAAATGCCACTGGCTTCTACACTGAAATGCCTGTGTGCATGTTCACTAGGAAAACTGTTCTTACCTCTGCTTAGCTAATGTGGCAGTCTGCATGAGCTAAAGGCTATGGAGACAAAGCAACTGATGTTTTTTGATCATGTTAGGAGGTCAAGGTGAAGTCTGGGGGGAGCCAAAGATTTACCTCAGTCTGTAAACTCATGTTAAGAAGTACAAACTACCTTATTTTTAGTAGACTCCAACAAATTTGCTCATATGAGGTAAGAATTACCGTTTTTTATTGTCAGCTGAAGACAGGGCTGATATTAGAAAAAGAGCAGAGAGAGATCTAATAACAGTCAGCCCTGGAAAAGATTGTTTTAACATTCTAGTGAATTCTTTGCTGTCCATGGAGCCTGCTGGATCAGAACATCAGGCTGCCTCTTTCTTAGCTTCTTTGCAGGGGATTAAGCACAATGCATGCTATATTGATCCTTCTGAAAAGAGCTACTGCCAAAAGCAAATGTGTACTAAACTCAGTGGAAGCCTGATAGAGTATGCATTGAGTACATTCTTGCCAGAGAAAAAGGTCATCAGCATACTGACTCCCCAAGGAAGAATGATTGCAGAAACAATTCCACTAAGAAGTATAAGACCTATTTAATATGAATAGCCATCCACTACTGAATCTGGCTTTCATTTTATGATGCATGTATACTTGGTTGACTTACGAGTGGCATATAGAATAATTTAATGTGTTTTCAAATGGCCTACTACTTTTAAATTTAACTGAAGAATGAACAGAGCTAATAATAATTGAAATCTTCTATATGTATTACAAATATTAAGTTGGATATTTTTTCCTTACCTGTAGTAGATATATCTTAAATTCATAACTTACGCTGTTACCTTTCATTCTCTCCTGTAGCCAAAAATGCAGCTGTCATTGATGATGACATGTAGAACTGTCCACCATATGTCAGCTTTTATTTCTGTCAAACACAGGCCAAATGCCCATCTTTTCTTCAGGACATGATTATACACCTACTCACTTTGAGTACCACTTTTGTTTGCATAGTGACATTCAAAATATATTTCCATTTCATGTTTGGAGTTTCTGCTTTTACTCAGTTTTTATATTTATTCCTAATGCCTAAAAAATTTGACTACATAAAGTCTTCAGAATTGGGCCTATATGGTTCAGTATTTTCCCCCACAAGCAAGGAACACACAAACTAAATTTTTATCCGACTGAGGTTTTCCTTTTTAATGTAAACACAAAATGATTATCTTTTTCTAGCTATTTTCATGTAGTTTTTGTGAAAATGCTAAGAACTAACATCATACATACTTTTTCCCCTTCTTCTGATGCCCATATTGTTCTTACCTGATTTTAGTTTTGTAATACTTAAGCTGACCCATTCTTAAACCAGTCAGGTAGACCCTGAAAATATCAAACTACACAGCCCTTAGTTATGTTTCCTTGGGCTGGAGCCACCAAAGAATAAGAGCTGTAAAGAGAGATCAAAATGGAATTACATGAATGGAATTGCTTAGCTTGACCTAGTTTTCATAGACTGTACAGAATTGAATGGTTGAGGTAACTGTATTTAAAAAATCATTCTTGTGTGTAACTTGATTTTTAATATCTTAAAGTTATAAATAAATAACTACAAAAAAAATAAGTGAGCCATGCATACTCCAGTACCACACATACTTGAATATAAGACAACCCTCCACCCGCCCCCCAATTAGATACTATATATGGGCATGTATACATTTGTTTTAATTTTCCAGATGTAGAATATAATTCTTGGAGGACTGTCTTGAATCCAGAAGGGAAAGCAGTAGCTGGGGTTGGGGGGGAGATCAGGTGACTCCCTTGCCCTCTGTGCTCCCCATTTCTTCCCTCTACAGCCTTCCTGCACCTCCTCATCCCTAGCTCCCCACAGTCTGTCACAGGCCGGCTAGGTGCTGTGAATGTATCAGCTGTGAGGCTGCTGGGTTCAGGATCGAGGAGGCGAGTCAGGAGTGAAGTAAAGGCAAATTTACTTATAGCTTAGCATACAACAGTTAACAGAAAGGTTAATGCAACAAACAGATAGTACAGTAATAAAGAGCTAATAGTGAATGATAACAACAGATAGAATGACAAAAAGTTCCCACATGGGGTTGGCAACTTATTGGCAGTCCCTCTATGTCAGGTGCACACTAGGTTGTGCCAGCGAAGTCAGGCAGCCCCGATCAACGCTGTCCAAGGGGTCACCAGGAAGATCCCTTGGTCAGGATCCGGTCCTCACGCACACTGGGAGTCCGGGGTCCAGGCGTGGTACAGCGATGGTCCTTCTGTCCCAGCCTTCATGCTGGTTACCTGACATATGTGCTTCTTTATACCTTATCTTATATTAATCTGTTGGCTTTAGAGCCACTCACAATCTTGCCCTATAGCTGTTACCCTATGGGATCAAAAGGTGTTAGAAATTATCATGAAAGGTTACCGCCCGAACTCAGGTTCACCCAATAAGCAAATTACACCACATTACTTTGAAGTTTGAAATTAGCATTACCTGCCTAAGCTCAACTCCTTAGTTTTTTATTCCTGGATTCCTTGGAATGTGCTGATTATATTAGGTGGTCAGATCAGGTTATTGCTTGACCTTTAAAAAACCTGTTAGATCAGCTAATCTTGTAGCTGTGCTTATTTTGGGGGCTGAGTGGTCCCATGATCAGTGCAAACAGTTAGATTCAACACTTTGGTTAAATTGTGATAGACAAATTCCACTTGCAGGTTGCAAACTTACAAGCTCTGCATTAGCTAATCTTAACTGCTTAAGACAATTACCAGATGCTTCCAAGAGCATATATTTTTTGATTTAACCCCTCTGGTGCTGGCTACCACAACAGTCTCTGCCTTTCTCCCCATTTCCCCTAGTCTCTGTCCCTTCCCCCCCAGATTTGCCCCAGCCTCTGCCCCTGCCTCCTTATTGTCAAATGATGCTTGGGCTGCTCAGTGCAGCAGTGTCGATTTAAACTGATTGGCTGGGCAGGGAAAGAAGTTTCCTTGTGCTCCGTGGTGGGGAGAGGCCCCAGCCTGAACCAGAGCTGAACTGTGCCTAATAGTAATGGGCGAGAGAGGACAGGCAGGCGGAAGGGGGGAGAGGGAGGGTTGCAGAAGCATGGGGAGGGGGAGGGGAGGGAGGAGGCTGCAGGGGTCCAACTCTGACCCTGACGGGCTTAGAGACAGAGCTGCAGCAGCTGGCTGCTCCCCTCTCCACTTCCTATGAGAATATAAGACAACAGCCTTTCCTCCCCATGCTGATGTGGGAAAAATCTCATTTTATATTTAAGTAAATATGGCAAGGTACACCTAAATGAAATAGGGAAGAATTAAATTATTATTTGTTTGCCTGGTTGCATTGGAATGGTAGATATTTGAATGTGGAGATGGTGGAGAGAGAATCATTAATCCATATAACACAGTTATGTATTGTTGATATTGTGAGATTAATTAAAAAAATAAAGATTACCGTGATAAGTAAAGCTGATGTTAAGAATCAATTTTACCAACTTGACTTCCCCAAATACTAGAGTTTTGTGATATAGTGTTTTCACTTTTTATTTTTATTTATTCTAAAAATATACCATTCCCTCTACATGAAACCAAGTATTTCTAAACATTATATATAATGATCATAAAGAATAAAGGTGGAAGAGCTGAAATAATTAGATATTTTGCAACAGCTCATAATTTGCTGATGAGTGTTGGCAGAAGAGAAGCAACATTTAAGGGCCTGAACAAATGACAGTAACCTCAGTGTAATTTAAAACAATTTAGTGCACCATTATAAATTACACCAGGATTAATAGTGAACAAATGACCAGTTCCAAGGTCTAGATATAGCTTCTACAGTAGCACCTTTTTACTAACTGATGGGGGAACAGGTAATAGCTTTTGCTATTTTTTGCATGCATTCTCAGGATAGCTCAGAATATGACACCATAAATTATACCATTGTATATTAATTTCTGTTTATTGGTCCAACAAATGGAACATAGGGCAGGGTACTAGGTAAAGGCATAAATGTGGTTGAGAGCCTGCTTTGTCAGATGCTAATAATTAAACACATTACCTATACTTCTTTGTGGCAGAGTGTGTTTTAAATGTTACACACTGGAACCGTCAGGCCAGCTGCCTGAAGGATTTATTCAGGAGATATACCTGTTGAAAAAACATCTTCAGTGAGGTATCTGTCATCTAAAGAGAATGAACCATTCAAGAATCTCCCTATAGCTTAAGTAGAGTAGAAGGCCAAACAGTGGACAAGGCAGACTGACTAGTGAATAAGGCACTTCTTTGAGGGCCATATCTGGCCCACTGAGCCATTCTCTTTAGCTTATGGAGCTTGTAGTGCCCCCAGGAATCAGGGGCCTTGGAAGCAGGGGCAGGATCTGCTGCAGAATTTGGGGCTACACAAACCCATCAGTGGCAGCGGGATGAATGCTGGCTGTACCAACACTCATGCTGCCACAGCCCACCCAGCTACAGCCACCATTGCCTACCTTGCCACTGTTGGATCCAGATCTAGCCTGGAGGATGGGTTGAGTTTGACATCTCTGTCCTAGGCAACAAGAATCCATTGTAATATTCAATCTTTGTTTCAGAGGCAATGATGAGTGGAAAATTACTGACTAATCAAGAAATACATTTTTTGAGTATCAAGAATCAAGGATGTTACATAATGAAGTGCTTAATAAGGTATAGGCTAAATTATGGAAGTGTAGCTGGGGGTGTGTGGGAGAGATGCCTGGCAGCTATCCCATGCTAGCTGGGACTGCTTTGAGTTTTAAACTGAATCCTGTGGGTCTGATTCTTCAGTACTCTTCATCTCAGTCTGATATGACATTTACTTCCTGGTTTCCCCTCTTCGCACACACCATTCTACTTGGAATCCTTTGATCCAGACTATAAAGTATTATACCACAGGAATAATAGTGTCTGTAGCTGATAAAGGCTGCGGCATCTTTAGTTATTGAGGAGACTCTGTTCTTGCCTGCTTATTTAATTAGAAATAGACACACTGAAATCTCTGCTAAGGACAAGACATGATTAAGTGTTTAATAAGGTATAGACTAAGTAAGGGAAGTGCATCCAGGAGTGTGTGGGAGGAATGTGTTTGCCAGCAATCCCATATTGGCTGGGACACTCTAGGGTTGTAGATTGAATCCTGTGGACCTAATTCTTCACTGCCTTATATCGCACATAGACATTTTGAGCCATGCATAGTGGATGTAAAATTCTTCCCAGTCAGACTATGCTGCTTCTGTCTACTGTAGCTATCATTTCTACGTCCACTCTGTATAGGCATACTTAATATTCAAGGCAATGGAAAAGCAAGCCCAGGTTGTTTACAGTCCTGGGCAGCTGGTTGAGATTTTTTTTTAAATCATAGCTTGGCTTCTTGCCATCAGAGACAGAAAGCTTGGGTGAGAACCTGTTGAGGTCATGGAGAAAGTGAACTAAGTGATACTGGAATCCTTTCTGCAATCCTTTCTGTTATTCAGTGTTTGTTTTAGGGGTGCATATGACATCAATGGCAAATTGCTAATCAAGAAATGAATTTTGAGCATCAAGAATCAGCCATTCAACAAAATAAAATAAATGAATGAATAAATCTATCCTTTTCCTGAAGCCCCTGCTTCTCCAGTATTCTCCTGTTTTCTGAACTTTCTAAGAGTCACCTTTTACCTATTGCTAGTTTTAATATTAAAGTCTGTAGGTCTAAAAATCCATTAGGAGTATGTAAATTGAAGTATATCAATAGTATCACTGTACATTCAGCTCTGGAATACTATTTATACACTGTTTATATATGCTATTTTAATGGTTTTGTTAGCATTTTGTACAAGTGGGAATTCTTAAACATTCAATTTTACTATTGTAGTCTGATAACATGTATATTGGGACCTCTTTTAGTTGATCACTGTCACAGGTATATATTTTTTCTCCTATATGTTATTTTTGGAGGCTGCTATCCAAGGATGCTATTTTAGTTTCAGTTTTGCTCTATATATTTTTAAATAATTCAAAAGATAACTGGAAGTACAGAGATCTCTTAGATGTCACCTGTCTCTAAAGTTCAGCGTTCCTAACTTCTACCATTTTATCCTGATTAGCAAAATACTTGTGATTTCTGCTTAAAGCGCTTGGAGGTCATATAAAAATAAGGGACTCTGAGATTTAATTTAAAAGTTAAAAAGCATGTTTCTAGTCCTCATGGTTGTAGCGCTTCAAAAAGTGAGGCCATGAAGTAAGGCAGCAAGTCAAACAAACCCCCACATGCATTGTTTTTAACATCTCATGATTCTTATGTCAGTTGCAATCTTCTTTGGGCCAGATGTGATACTGGGCCCAGAAAATGCAAGCCATTAATCCTATCTCTGCCTTAGTTTGTTTATCTATCGAATGACAGTAATAACTCTTAAACTCATAAGGGATTTGTCAGAGTGAATCTGTGAATGTCTAAAGGGATAGAAAACTCCAAGGAGTTGAAATAGGCAGGGACAACCCTTCAGTACCTCCTCCCTACCTTGGCTGTCCAGACAGATTTTTATTAGTTTTACACAATTTATCCAGTCTAGTTCTTTCTAAGTCCAGTTCTTGATAAGTGCAAACAAGGTGCAGCATCATGAAAACATGTCTTAATCTCATTACCTGTTCCCTCTTCCCCAGCAACTCACATTTGTCATAGCTCTTATAAAGGAACCTCTGTCTTTACTAACTTGGCTCTTGTACCTCTTTTAGATCCCCAAGGTAGCAATATACTGTACACATCTGTCTTCCTGTGAACTTCATGGCTACAGTATAATTTGTGAAGTTTCTCGTTCATGTTCAGTGAAATACCCTTTATGTTCCAGACAGCACCTTTATTATTTATTTATATTAAATAGCCTTTAAACGTTCCAACTAAAATCAGGATCTAAATGTATTAGGCACCACAGAGATGCACAGTCCTTTTCCCTTAGAGCTTACAGTCTAAATAAACAAGAGAGCAAGAGAGGACACAAGGATATGCAGGGGTATGTTTAAGGTCAGCAGGAGAGCCAGGAACAGAAGATACCAGATGTCCTAAGTCCCAGGTCTGTCCACAAAGCATCCTTACCCATTATCCCAATTTCTATAAGAATACAGGAATGTTTTTCAGAGTAGGTAAGAGGGGGATGAGACTTGAATTTCTCTTTGCCTATTTTTCTATATATTTATATTTTATATCTATTCAGACAAAATAAAGCCATATGCAAAAATACTTAAAATAATAAAAGATGGGATTTCAATTGCTAAAATTTAGAACAAAAGTTATGAACTCTGATCCTTGGGCATATCCCTTCTAATACAGTCATTCATGTTAGGATATTATATATACCAAATATTACAAGCAAGCAATGCAGTTACAACATAAGAATAACTTATGTTTGTAAAGGGAGAATGGAAGGGTGTTGATGTTCTGGTGTTGCTAAATGGAGCCCTGGAGCTGGATGCAGCCCACCTGAGTGGTGACCTTAGCGGGGAGGTGTAACCAGGCTCATAACCTGCACTTGGCTTTGGAGTTAAGTCCTGTCCTCCTGTATGCATTTGAGGTACTTGAGGGCAGCTGAATTCAATTAGGTTCAGGGGTTTAAAAAGTGACTGTGGTTCATTCTGTGGGATAGAAGAGCTTGTTAGAAGTCAGAGTGAGCAGAATTAACAGGAAAACACACATTTTTGGTTGCTTCATGAAGGAAAAATAAACAGAAATTTTGCTTGTTTGTGTTGTTTTGGTTGCACCTGAGGAAAAGTACCTTTGAAATCCCAGAGGGAGGTTTCTGCCAATCACACACAACACCTGTTGAATTGATATCCAGCTATGTATGTGACCCTCAGCTATTTTTATACCACCATTTAAGGGAGCTCTTTTGAAGAGGATATAGGGTCCCCACCCCAAAATACAGAAAAGTTAGTTTGGCAATTCAAAAGCTAATTTTAAACCCTCAAGCTAATCCAAACTCCAAAACAAGAAAACAAGGGATTTTGACTTAAAGTTAACTTTCCCCACTGTTATATCCTCTGTTAAGCTTTTATTTAGATAACCTTGCACAGAAGATGGAGACATCCTTATGAGGATGCTGCTGCTGTTATGGACTCCAGAAAACTGAAATTATAGCGGGGTTTTTATTTTGTGGAGTTGAAACAGTCCAGGGCATATTGCTCCATACTCGGGTATCATAGCCCTGTATGTACAAGGGTATTTCAAGCTATTGGGGGCCATAGCAGGTAAGCTGCCAGTCTCTTAGTATTTTCTTTAAACCGAGAGTGTCAAACATATGGTCTGTGGGCTGGATCTGGCCTGTGGGCCTGGGTCATTTGGTCTTCAGCCTTGAGAGGCATCTTGTTGGGGCAGCAGCCAAGCACCTGGGTAAGAACCATGATGCTGGAGCCCCAGCAGCACCACAGGCAGAAGCCTGGCACCATGACTTGTTTCTGAAGCCTGAAGTACTGAGTTTCTTCTCACCAGATCCTAGACCCACCCGAACAAGCACTACCTGGATCCAGTGTGGAGTGGGGTGTGTCTGTGGGCCCAGTCTGATCCACAGGGCTGGCCCTGCACCATCCATTTAGCCTATGAACTGATCCTATGGGGGCAGATAAGTTTGATGCCCCTTCTTTAAACATACCTAAATTACTGCAGGCATGGGTGAATCCAGGAGTTTGTAAAATAGGGTGCAGGAACCATGACCAGCACTGTAGAGGTGACTGCACCTTCTCTCCTCCTCTCCACACTGGGATGGGAAGACCATGCCACAGGAACAGCAGCTGGAGACTTCTTTCAAGCTCCAAATCAGGTAAGAAGAATTTCTCCCCCATCTATTCTCAGTGTCCCCTCCTCTTTGTGCTTAGCAGGACCTTCCCCTCTTTTCCCCTCCCCTCTCATTCCCAGTCCTCCACCTATCACTGCTGCTGTCTTCATCTGCCACAGGGGTGAGGGGATCTCTATATCCATTCCTGCCCTGCTCCAACCAGACTACACAGGCTTACCCAGGGACAACAGTGGTGGCAGTGTGTGGGTTCCTCTTACCCATGCCTTCTCCTGGACTGGCAGGGAACACCCTGGGGGGATCTGGCAGGGAGAAGAAATTTGCCCGCTGACACAGCTTCTGCCCAGCTGAGTCCAGGTTTCTGTGCAGCCTGGCTGGAGCAGGGTAGGTGCGGCTGTGGAACTTCCCTTTCTCCTGGGGCAACCAGAGACATCAGGGACAGTGGCAGTGGTGGAAGGGAGGGGATGTGCTGCTGGGCATGGAGAAGAAGTGTAAGGAGTTCTAACCTGGCTTGGGGATTTTAAAAAAGTCCCCAGCTGCTGCTCCCAAATCATGGTCTGAAAGTGGGGGTACCACTACAACCCCTTTGGGTCTGTCCCTGACTCTAGGTGGTTCTGAAGATAAAGAATGAAACTCGAAACAGTCAGCTATGCCTTTTGAAAGAACTACTCTCCCCGCAGCATGATGACACTTTGTTACTTCGCTCTGGCGATACTTTTATATTCAGTATGTCGCAGTATTTCAGCATTAATCCATACCCTTAATCATGGCACCTAAAAAAAAAAAAAAAAAAAAAAAAAAAAAAAAAAAAAAAAAAAAAAAAAAGTGAATGAAAGTGCAGCGAGGATCCAGCCTGTTTATCCTAGCCTTTTATCGGTACAGCACAGTATTCGCAGCTTTCCCCATTTGTGGGGATCTCTAGATCTCTCGCCTGCAAATGGCGAGAGTCTCCTGTAGTATCCTTTCTGTGCTCATTTTCACTCAGTCACAACTTTCCAGAAACTTTGCACCTTTTGAGATGAAATAGTCCAACCTCTGCCCATAGGTGATATTATTGTTTAATGAGTTTAACTATTGAATTTTTGTGGGGAAGATCAGAATGACCATTTAAAGAAGTTATTTGTAACTTCTTTTTTATTTCAAAATATTCTTTGAGGGGTGATGTATGAGGTTAAAATGATTAAAATTTGGTTCAGAAATAACCGTGAGTTTTCTGAGTTTCAAAATTTGCATGCTATGGATGCATAGGTGTTTTTCTGTGTGTGTGTGTGTGTATGTGTATATATATATATATATAAATCCTGTACTTAAGTACATACATGAAATACTTGAGTGTACTAATTTTAAACTTTGGTCAAATTTAATCCTGTATTTCAGACTTCAAACAAGTTTTTATTAAAGAGTTTAAGTGTTATAACTCCTCTTGTTACTCAGATTTTCTGGAACAACCCATTTTGCCTGATCTTTCTTTTAATTTACCTGATACCTTTTAATTTTTGGATGACCTGCTTAATTGTATAGGAAATGAGATTCCTCATGGCCATAATTTTTTAAGAAGACAGCATTTTTTAATCCAGGATATGTAGCCATATGAAATTCTGCACTAAAGAAAAGAACAATGAATAGTTCAGCTGAGCACTTGGAAGCTGAGAAATGGAAATCCAGGCTGCATTTGTAACCTTAACCCTTTCCCCTATGTATATTTTCACATTTTTTTTCAGGCAGCATAATTCCCCAGACACTTCCATAATCTTGTGAAGCCTTTTCCATGTTTGCTTTATTGCGAGTATGCCGGAATCCTTGAAAGACACTTATTTTCTGTTTTGTTTCTCTAATTAAAATACTAGTTATACAACACATGACTAATTAAGCATAAAAAAACAGAGGTATAGGAAAAATACAGTGGAATGCAAAGGTCATTTAGATTCACAGCTCTTTTATCCTCATGGTTTAATTTAATTCTTTGCGCTGGATTTCAGGATACCTGTACTGCTGTTTGAAAATTAAAAGGCATAGTTAGTATACGGTTATTTGTTAACTGTGGCTATTTGCAACTCACTTTGAAGCATAGTAAAAGGTCTTGTGCCACTTCCATATGGAGACTGTTTTGCAGTCCTAAAAGTACCCCACACATTTGGACATGATACTTCATATTTGAATAGGAGTCAAATACTGTGGTCTTTCTTTAATTTTGTGAAGTAAATAGGAATTTGTCTGAATGAGGCCATTAGGATTTTCCCCCCGATTTAAATTTATTCTTCAGTTATTGTTCCTTAATTTCTGTTCTTTCTTTCTCAGCCATCTAGTTCTGTGTTTCATGAAAGTAGTTTGTGAGATTATCATTTTTCTGGCTTCCCTCATACTACTTTGAATGGTGGTGTTAGACATGCTACTTTGGCACCAGTTTTTCCACATGTTTCCCTGCAGCCAAGGCTGTTATGTTCCAGTGCCCTCAAATGATGTCCAGTACAGCTGTACCTTACCACAGACAGTCTTTAAAGTCAACTCCAAATGATTTGGCATAGTAGTGCTTCCTGTTCCCAGTGAAATCCAGAAGCTCAGTTTGAATTTATAGTTTAGTCCACGTATTTAGAATTGCTCTCTCTCTCTCTCTGCCATATGTGTTAATCATTTTGCAGAGAGAGAGTCTACAGTAATTCGTGTGATGTTTCACTGGGCATGTGTGTAAATGTGTCAAACAGTGTATGTAGGG
>NW_005841903.1:4214277-4242738 GCF_000455745.1 Alligator sinensis
AAAATAAAAAAAACTAACAATCCAAATCCTCCAAAACCAACAGCAGATATGTAGTGGTCTATTGCATGCAAGGAAAAGTATTGTCTTGGTAAACTGGAAATCAGAAAGCATTCTCGGGTACTGTTACAAACATGAAGCAAATATAAAATTGTTCTGAGGATAGTAAAAGGAAGAGCTAAATCAAGTCATGGCTTTAGACCTCTTAGAGAAATGTAGCATTTTTTTGGTGGGTAGAATATATTGAAAAGATATGGAATGCAAATTTATCAGGCTACTTGTGTAGGGTACTAGAGCTTCAGCATCATCTGCTGCTATAAACAAGCAGTATCAGGGCATGAAATTAGCAGTCAAGTAACACATATGCCATAGCTAAAAGCAAAACAATTAGTTACATGGATCCACAGAGTTTATTCTGTTGTATTTTCTGCTCAGAACTTGATGGTTTTTTCATTCACTGAACAGTAAAGTCAGTAAGTAGAATCCATTTGCTTTGTTCAGCAGCCGCACACTTTGTCATGTTTAGTGGGCATTGTGATACACTGAACATCTGTTATAAGTTGTAAACATGGTGTTTGTTGTTACAAACAAACACAAATTCACTTCTGTTACGATCAACAGGAATTTTTCTTGCAAAGTAAGTGCAAGGCTGGGGCTCTACCAATACTCTTTTAGTGCTAGAGAGGATACTATTATAGCATTGGAACCTGTGTCATGTCTGAAGTTCATGAGTGTTCAGACTTGTGGTAGTTTAAACTACAGTGTAGAGAGGCTCTAGTGATTCAGTTCTGACCTGGATGTGTGTTTGGAATAGATTTTGACCCCCTTTTTAATTGTGCAATGAATATTATGGTTTAGAATCTCTCTATTACATGAATTCATTACAATGGGGTTAAATGCTGAAATTATTGATTGCACAAAACTCCTACTGAATTTTACTAAGTATTAAAATATTTTAAGTGAAAGACTGTCTTTCCTCTTACCCTCCCCTTCCAAATAATTGAAAACAGTAGAAGGAAAAGTGTAAAAGCTACAGTGAAATCTGAAGGAAATGTTTGTTTTGTACTGAAGAGAACATCTGTTCCACAGTTTTGAGTCATCACACATTATACAGAACCACCCACCAAAAATAAATAAAATAGATGACAGCCTGTGACATACAGATTTCCTGAGGAGTCACTGCACTGCTCACTTTTTGCATATTTTGTAACATTTTAAAAAGAATAAATAAAAAATGTTACTTTTAAGGGAGTTTCAGTTTTCCTGTTATGTTGACCTTCCTAGTGAATACTCCAGAAAACTTTTCAGCAAATACCTGTTCACCTTTTCAAATGAGCCTTCTTTCATGATGTTTGTGCTTTCTTTTGTACTTTCTTTCCCCAAGCCTTCCTATAGCCAGTTTTCAATAATACAATATGCATGGGAAGCAGTTTTTTAAGTTCAGGGTGTCAAATGGAAGGCTTTGAGCAAGTAGTACCAGAAATCTGATTCTAAGAGTTAAGGGCACAGACAGAAGTGATCATTTTTGCCCCATCTGGCCACAGTAAGTAGTTTATAGTTGTGACCAAACACAACTGCACAGTTGCAGGCAGCTTAAAAAATGGCTGATTGGGTGAAAATCAAGGGGTCAGCTGAAGACGTTTCAAAACAGAGCATCTCTGCCATATTGGTGAAGGAACCCCTCCCCTCCCATCTCCTGACCAGTATGGCAGGGCACAGCTCCTCCACTCCTGAGGCAGTATTGGTGGTGTGTAGCTCCCAACTCCCGAGGTACTCCCAATAGTGCATGCCTCCCCTGCTTCCTGCTGTGTGGGCTGCTCAAGAAGTGAATGGACTGCCACCATGTGATGCTGGGACAGGTGACTGCCAGTGCCTGCAGGTCATATGCTGGCCCCTCACTGGCCAAGTTGGAAGGCCCTGATATACTCCATAAAGCAAGTGGAATGCACTGTAAGGTCCTCATCTATTTTTGGTTTCAGCGGAGTGCTAGAAAAGTGGGCAGTTTAGTATACCATGTATTATATTCTTTTCTGTAGCCTATACTGCTCTTGGTAAGATTAGGTATAACTAGATTTAGGCATTTCTGTTAAAACAATGATTGCCCCTATTTTCTTTTTCAAATAGAGTGCCTTGCAGAAAGTGAGATAATGAGGCCTCAAATTTTACTATGCCAGTCTTTGCCCCTCCTCATCAAGCACAAGATATCTACCATATCATCTTTTATCTTTTGCTTGCTTTGACTTAGTTTCCTCTAAGTCAGGGGTAGGCAACTTTTTCTAGCTGTGGGTTGGAATGACCCAACCTGGGGGTGGGCAAAGTCTGGTCTATGGGCTGGATCAGGTCTGCAGTGGACAACATTTCCCAGCAGCCCCCGCCTGCGTCACTGTGGCTCGTTCCCATGGAGACCCCAGCAATGGCAGGACCATGACAGCATGGGCCCAGCGTTTCCATGGAGATCAGCCCCAGCAGTGCTATTGGGGCATGTGGCTGAGTGGAGAGCTTCTCCAGGGCCGGGATCTTGCAGCGGTGACAGCATGGGGCAGAGCCGCTATCTTCTGCCTGTATGCCCGTGCCCCTGCCCTGACCCCACATTATCATGGCACCACTGCTGCTGGGAAATGGAGTCTAGCCACCAGCTGGATCTGCAATTTTATCCACCCCAGACCCAACCTGAGCCAGAAGAAGGTGAGAGGACAAGTGCTAAGACTTAGCTGGCACCATCACTTATCTGCATGGCACCATGAGGGGATCTTTTGCTGCTGAATCTCTCTGCTGGTGCATGCTGCCAAAGCCCCATGTCTGTAGGCTGGATCCAGTGGTTCAAAGGTTGCAGACCCCTGAGATGAGCTATAATATGTACTCATTGAGAAAGCTGTGCAAATGAGAATTTTAGTTTGCTGGACAAACAGAAAAAATCCTTTGGGTTCCAATGAAACGTTTTGTTTGACTCAAAATTAAACATTTAATTTAGATGTAGATTTATATGTAGATTTTTAAAACTGAAAATAGGACAGTTTTGAACCATTGAAACAAAACTTTTAGATACTTTTTCTTTTTTTTTTTTTCATATTTTTGTTCTCAGCCACAAGTTGCCATTGTTTTTCTGGAAGATTTCATCTAGTTCCATTCATTAAGCATCTTTCTGATAGATGATAATGAAGGTTACTTTACTCTCTCTTCTCATTTCATGCTTAAATATAAGTGTCCTGAATAAAATACATGCCATAGTAGCAATGAAATAAAGGTTTATCTTGGGTTTCCCAACCATTTGAACATGATAGTTGGTATTCACTGACCTTCTTCAACCTTGAGTTATTAGTGTGATAAGAACTGCAGACAGCAGGAAGCTTATTGGTACAACTGTCTAGTGATTGAATTTCTTCTCCTCCAAGGAGTTGGTCCCTAATGTCATGTAAGAAGCTATATTGCAAAGTGCAAATTAGTCTCAACTTGTTTAACACTCAGTTTAGATTTCAAGCCTGTCCATAGCTTTCTCTGGAATGCAATCAGCAAAATTATTTTGACCATTCTGTTCCATGGGGTGAGATTTTATACTCAGAAACTTTGATTTCTAGAAGATTAAGTATGTGGCCCCTGACAGACATTAATTTATACATGTAATGAGATCTGGTAATTTTATGCCAGATCACCATAATTATGCACCCTGCCAGGCTAGATATTCAAAATCTGCATGGCAGGATGTGCATTTTTGGGGAGCTGGGATAAAATTCCTCAGATTCTAGTGTGCAGCCTTTAAAGCTGTGCCAGGCAGCCTGGCATCAGGAACTAGTCTTGATGCTAGGCAGTTCAAATTAAAGTGGTATACAAACCAGCCACAAAGTTGTTCCATTTTACATGTGGAACATCTTTGTGGCTGGCTTGCCATTTTTATCACATGATAAATTCCTTGAAAATGTGACATTACAATTTATTACATGATCAACATTTTAATTGTATAATAAATGTAACATCTGCCAGGGGTTTCTGTCATTGGTTTGCCATTTTGTTTGTGGTACTTGGATTAAGAAATTTTGGATGGTGTCGAAGTTTCTGAAATAGGAGCTCCGCTTCTGCATTTTTAATAAGAGATTTACAATTTAATTAATATTTATTATTTATTTACATTTGGGGTAATTCCTAGAGGTCTCACTTTGTTTGGCATTGTATACTCACTGTGGCTGCGTCCAAACGATCATGGACGTGTGGTATGTGAGCTGCTGATCCATCTGCGGCATCACACGCTGCACATGCAAGCATTCCCTGTGCTGCTACATTGCAGTGCGGGGAAGTTTTTTGACCCCAGGAAATCCACAAAAAAATCCACACTGAAAAAAAGCAGGGCAGCCCATGTGGTGGTAGCGTGCACTGCCCAAAACTGGAGCCTTGCCAACCAGAACCACACTCTGGCTGCCAGCCAGGCTTCCTGCCACATCTGCAGCCCCGGGAGGCTCCCAGGACCCTCCAGTTGCTGGCCCCAGCCTCCCCACCTGGTGTAATGTGCTCTGCAGGTGGTATGGGCATTCCCCGAGGACAAGTAGCAGCCATCCCACGGAAACAAAAGTAGTGGCGGTAGAAGGTAAATGTAGTTTATGACCATTGTGCACATCTGGATGTGCCCAAGAAGTGCAGCAAGGTAGAATGACTTTTCCCAGGTTCCCCAAGAGGTCAGTGACATGCACTCAAGTTTGAATTGTACAACACTCTGCTTAGAAATGAATACAATTTTATTTTTTTCAGATTAATTGATTACTGAAGACAGGGATGGCTTTGCTTGCATGTGCACAGTGCATTGTGGGCATGATTCTCAGGTGATATAAATTAGTGCACTCAAGGACTCAAGCTATAACCTTGATAGTACTAGGGTTGTAGCTTTCATTCATTTAGCAGAGGCTAGAGCATTCAGTCATTGATTGCCCTACATTGATCTCAGGAGAAATCAGATGGTTAAAAAAAAATGAGTTCCAAGAATAATGTGGATTTTTCTTTTGGTTAACTGGCATGGGGCTTGGGTGGCTTGAACCCAGTTCATGTGCCCATTGCCATAAAATAAAATGAAAACCTACCGCGTCTAGTTCTAACCAGTCTGCTTCACTGGACTTTCAGCAAAGAGGTTGCTTGAAACTTGCCCTAAGAATGAGTAGACTTCGTAATGATATAATCCCTTAAAATCCCTGTGCTGGACTACTCATAGCCACCTGTCATTTAGCACAAACTAAGGGTGGCAGAATCTGTCTCTGTGTTTTAAAAAGTCTGTATAATTGAGAACTATTAAATACAAGGTCAAGAATCTAGAAATTGCATCTTGTAAATTCGACTCCCTGCATGGCTTTCAGCAAGTCATTTAATTTCTCTGCATCTTAGTTTTCTCATCTGTAAGTGGAGTGTTATGGTTGTTTAAAGCTTGTAAATAAAACTTACTGAAAGTACAAAGCACTGGAAAAGTTTGAAGTCATTCAATGCAAGAGTCTAGAGTAAAGTTAAGTGGTGAGATGCTTTAGGGACACAAATCTAAACATTAGGGAATTTAACATACTTCTGAAAATTGTATTCAGCAATTAATAAAGGCACCAATTTGTTTGTTTCTCAAATACATCCCCTAAAGATGCAGTAACTATATCAATAATACAAACATATTTAAGGCTTTCAGTTCAGTATTTTCTTAACTGCATAAACCACTTCTGCTAGGGAGTAGTCAGATGGAATAGGAAATTGCTTCCTGACTGCCCTCTTGTACATACATATTTTTTAATTCAGTTTGTAGTATAACAACAGTTAGCATGTCTTTTGCCCACTTTTCCTTGTTAGAAGTCAGACTGATGAAACTGGCTCCCTGTAGGCTATCTTGTAGTCTTTTCTCCTGTAAACTCCCCTCCACTTTTTTTTTTAACAGTCTCAAGTTAAAACTAATCAAAGGCTTCATAATTTGATCCAATGATTTTTGTTGCATGTCAGTTTCAGTGTCTTTACTAAAGTAAAATAAAATTACTAAAAAATATAATGTAAAATTTGTTAGCGCACACATTTATTTTATGCAAGTGGTCTTATTTTTCATAGATGCATCCAGGTCTCTGGGGAAGGAATATATGTTGTATAATTGTAACATGCTTTAAAACCTAATATAGTATTAAGATCTTACTCTGTTTCAAATGAGATGTCTGTTAACCTTTAATCTTGTTAACCACATCTGTGTCCTCTTTTATACAGTTTCTAAAAATGTTGTATTCTGAGATGGAGGTGTTTCCGATGTAAACATCTTGAATAAGATTTGCAGTTCTGTTGCTATCAGTTAAACACAATGAAATACATTGATGTTTGGCACTTTTTGGAGTTTGTTTTTAAATTAATAAATTATTAATATTTTATAAGTATAAATACAGTTATTTTGGCTGTACATATACTCATGACATCCATTGAGAAAGAGGCCCATTTGCAATTTCACTGTGGAGGCTGGAATTTTAAAAGTGGAAACATTTTGCTCCTATACAACTTAGTACTAAAACACTGAGTGCCTTGGATGAGAACAGTTACGTCAATGAAAAATGTTTGGGAAATTCACTCATAAAGCCTTCTATGGAGTAAAGCTCTTCCAAATGAATTGTAGGGTACAGGCAGGAGTGCAGCTCCCCGCTGTAACTGAGAATGCTTTGCAGGCAGTGTTCTGAGTTACAGTGATCTCCTGGAATGAACAGAAGTTCACTCTTGGTTCCAGGGAGAGGGAACTCTAGCTGCTAGCTGTGAGCCTGCCACTGGTTTCTTCTATCAATGGACCCTGCTAGGCTGCAAAGTTTTCAGAATGGAAGGGGGCTGGGGGGAAAGGAACAGAGGGAGTTTGTTCTAGGGGTTCCCCAGGCAGCACTGGAGGAATTTGATCCACTAATTCGCCCACCCCACCACCTTGGCAGGGGTGGGGAGAACTCCAGTTCACCCACCCCACACTCCAGCACTGGCTAGGGAACCCCCAGAACAAACTCCCTCTGCTCCCTTTCCCCCCTCCCATTCTGAAAACAGCTCAGAGGCTAGCAGGCAGCACAGACAGAAGTTACAAAAGATGCTGTTTTGAGATGCCTTTGTCTGACCTCTCATGCAGTGAGGGGTCAGATTTTCACCCAGCTGGCTATTTTTGAAGCTGTCTGCAGCCCTGCACTTGTGTTTGGTCACAGTTATAAACTGTTTTCTGTGGCCACATGGGGCAAAAATTGTCACTTCTGGCTGCACCTGTATTTATCAAAACACCTGTTTGTGTGCATACGGCTGCATACATATCTGCTTGCACTTGGCATATTTTAGAGAACAAGTATTTGTTGTTATTTTTTAATAGTAGGAGGAGGTCCAAAGTGTTACTTTGCTTTTCTGCTTTTTGACTTTTGATTTCTTTTGTTGCTATTATGATCACTTTCATGCTGTGGTTTGCTGGATTCCCTTTTAAAATATAACCTCGAACAGAATTCAGGGCTGGGATTCACCCTTTCTTGGGATTCCACTAACCCGCTCCTCCCAGGCTACGGGAGGAGAGCTAAGTTTGACATTTGCATTGTTGATTATGGGTCTAGGTTGTAGCCGCATTGGTCTAAGGACATAGGCATACAAGGTTCTTGGGTAAATCTGATATTTTTATTAGACCAATTAAAATAGTTTGGAAAAATTCTTCTTTGCAAGCTTTCGGGTACAAACACCCTTCCTCAGGCTGAGAAAGTCTGTAGTTGTTCTGTGCTCTTCCTCTTCTATTCCATCCAGGAAGAGCACAGAATAATTGCAGACTTCCTCAGCCTGAAGAAGGGTGTTTGTACCTGAAAGCTTGCAAACAAGAATTTTTCCAAATTATTTTAGTTGGTCTAATAAAAGATATCAGATTTACCCAAAGAATCTTGTCTGACATAATTGATTATTGCTTTGGAAAAACAGGAAACCTCCCCTATTTTCTAACACGGGCTGGCAAAGTCCGGCCCACAGGCTGGATTGGGCCCATAGGGGACTCCATTTCCCAGCAGCCCCTGTCTGCATTGCTGTAGTTGGTTTCCATTGAGACCCCAGGAGTGGCAGGGCCTTGACAGCACAAGGACAGGGTTTCTATGGAGACCAGCCTCAGCAGTGCTGGCAGGGTACACAGCTGGGTGGGGAGCTGCTCTGGGGCTGGGATCTTGCAGTGGTGGCAGTGTGGTCTAGAGCCACGCTGTCACCACTGCAACATCCCAACCCCAACCTTGAAACAGCTCCCCACCCAGCTATGCACCCTGCCAGCATTGCTGGGGCTGGGCTCCATGGACACCCTGGCCCCATGCTACTATTGGAGTCTCCATGGAAACCAGCCACAGCGACATGGGCAGGGGCTGCTGGGAAATGGAGTCAGGCCACCTACCAGATCTGCCATTTTGCCCACCCCTGGTCTAACACCTTTCTGTCTCCACTCCTAATTCTTAGTATGCTTTCAATATACTAAGTATTTTTTCAGGAACATAAAAAACAAAAAAGCCTTGGAAATATTTATTACATTGCATTGACTTTTTCCTTATTATAGTAAAGAGAAAGTGAAAAAGGGACTCTGATATCACTTCTCCTTAAGGCCTTTAATCGTTCACTCATTGAAACCAATAGTGAAACTACTAGTAATTTCAGTGCTGCCAGTTTAGGGCTTAAATAGGCACACTACATTGGGTGCCATTATTCTGGATGACCTGACAGTGTACCCTACAGATGTAGGGTAACTAGCAAGGTCATGTAAAATATTTTGCTTTCTTATTGTTTTCATTTTTCTATCTAATAGAAGTAGTTTTTTGGATGGTCAGATTCTGAATCGGTCACTTCATTGAGTTTATGCAATTCTCTATTCAGGGTTTTGTTATTAATCAGTCTATTCCTTGAAATTTCATTGTTTATTAGTTTTACATCAGTTGCCTTAAACTATCATGTGCTTCTAGATGTGATTTTAAAATCACAGATTAATGTATTAATTGCTCTTAATTTATTTAGAAGTAGAATATTTCTTTGTTTCCTTTAGTTGTAGCAACTCTTGAAGACATGACAGAGATTTGATAGGTTTGATAGTCTAGGACATCCGTATTGCTTTCCTTTTCCCACTGTAGGGCTGGATCATGTATCCAAGACTTATCTTCTGGGAGGACAGAGCCAGACAGTGAGTTAACTCTCTCACTCAAACTTGAATAAAAAAATAAGGGATAGTTGTGGATTTGATAAATCTACATTAAAATGTACTTTGCCCACAGTGCCAGTAGATGATGTTGAAAATAGTTTTCCTCATCATTGATCTTTTCTCCCAAATAATAAATTATACAAATGGTGTTATTATATAGAATTTTTATTGTTCATTTTATTACTCAGATTATTGCCAGAGAACCTATGTTAATCTATATGGAATTGGAACTGAACCGATCTTCAGGACAAGCTAACACTTCACAGATTCATAGATTCATAGATGTTAGGGTTGGAAGGGACCTCAATAGATCATCGAGTCCGACCCCCTTGTGAGATATTACATATGTGCAAGGTCAAAGCACTTTTCCAACAGAGTTAGTCATATTTCTGTGGGAATATAACATGACATCGTAATATTTTCACTAAGAATATATGCAGAACACATTGCATTATTAGACTATAGAAACTTTTTCACCTGTTCTGGTCTCGTTCATGTTTACAGAATCTTTTTAAGTGTATGTAGAGCCTTTCTGTATACTGAACAAAATATAAGCATACAATGGGACAATCCATTTTCACAGTAATTAGGTTGTTGGCCAATACATGTAATGATCTTAGCAAACCATTTTTCCCATTTGTTTATTTTCACAAGCAAATGTTTAGATTATTTATGATTGTGAGTCATGTGTTCATTGGTTTTTCATACTCAGGCCAGTATTTCAAATATTATGGCACTGTAGTAGAATGTGATACCCTGGAATGATTTTGCT
Organism: Alligator sinensis; assembly: GCF_000455745.1. Taxonomy (NCBI): domain Eukaryota; kingdom Metazoa; phylum Chordata; order Crocodylia; family Alligatoridae; genus Alligator; species Alligator sinensis. Next base: position 4,224,195 of record NW_005841903.1, read on the forward strand.
ATAATTTTAAATGGCAGAAAGCAAGGTAGATTACTGATCAAACCTGAAATTGAATGCTTTTAGTCCCACCTCCCCCCCCACCCCCCAACCTCCCTCATACAAAAATAAGCATCTTCCCTCTAAGATTGCGTTAGAGGAAGCTTCCATGTCACTAATTTACATTATAGTGTAGTAAAAGATAGTGGCTCTTTGAAAATATGGTCAAGTTGTGCCCAGTTGGTTGTTTGGTAGTATTTACATAGAAGATTTTTGTCTTTCTTGATGATGGTAGCACTTGATGAATGTTCCAGGTATGGCCACGGGTGGAAGGGGCTGAGGGTGAGTGCGCACAGGAATAGCTCTTAGCGGGATAAGCCAAAGTTTTGGTAATACTGTTTCATCAACAATTAAATGTCCCTCTTAATTTTTTTTCTTTTAAAGTAGGTCAGCAAATCTCTTATCAAGGGAAGAATGAAATTGGGCTAAAAATATGAGAGAGCTGATCAGATATTCCTCAGAAGGCTTTCATTTTTTTAACCTGTTTTGCGTTAACCCTATGGCTCCACATGTACATCTGTATAGCTAAAACCATTACTTTGGATGAATGTATTTAATTTCTGTGGGGTGGATAACTGTGTGTTCAGATTTCTCCTATCATAGGAATTTAGATTTACATAGTAAATGCCATTATTTTTCATTTACCATGCATTAATTTCTGTTCCGTCTTTATTCTCAGTGGAGAGATACAGCTGCAAATGCATGCCTGAATAATTTGAGACAATTACTGATAGCAAACTCAATAGAAAGCAATGAATGTAGCATTTTTGACACTGAAAACAAGTACCTTGCTTTACTGTACCAGAAAATGCTGTGCAATATTTGTGAAACTATATAGTTTTTTCATCTCTGTTCCATTATGTTGACCTTTGATGTAAGGAATGAAGGAGAGACTGTTACCTGAGTGAAAATGTGTATCAGTGCTATTTTTCTCATCCTTTTTAAGAGTGATTATACCTTCCCCTCTCACATGGTAAGAGTTTATAACAATAGTGTAGTTACCACTTAATAGAAAAATAAGGAAAACTTTACAAATATGAAAAAGGTTCCCCTCTATAGTCAACAAAGGATCTAAGCTTTGAAATACTAATGTTTAGGATTTCCAATGAAGATGATCAACACTTTTAGTTTGAGAAAATATAGCTTGTTTTTTTGTACCAATGGAATATTTGGGCTAGGAAAATATATAAAAGGTAATCATATCCCCAGTCAGCATCTTCGTTCATGTTGGCAAAATAAAAAGAAATTTTATAACACAATATCAATTTTTACAGCTTTTATCCAAGATCTGAGTGACTTGTTGTCTTAAAGGGAAAACCAACAGTAATGAGCAGCATTTTCTACCATTGATTGTTGTGTATCTGACAGAAGGTTTATTGTTGAATATTAATAGAATAAATCTCAAAGGACTGTTTGCAAAACTTGAGTTAGCCTCCTATTTGTTAATGGAAATGTTGCCATTATTAAACAACTGTCTGGTGCTGGTTAATTGTTTCCTGGCTGGGGTATTATGATCCCAGCACTCGTTCCTGCCCAGGGTAGGGGGTCAGACTTGATGATCTGTTCAGGTCCCGTCCGACCCTAGAAACTATGAAACTAAGAAACCAGATTTTCTACCCTTGTGAACAATCGGAGCTGGAGGAAAGTAGATCACCGTGCTTCCTGTTTAATAGGAAAAAACAAACTGGCATTTTCTAATGAACTGTTGACAAGTACACAATCTATATCTGGATGTAGTACTTATTTTCTCACACCCGGACCTCTCCTGAGGGACTGAACAGGTAGAGAAAAAGTCATGAACACTTTGGAATCCAACAGTTGTAGGCTGATTTTCACAGGACCCCAGATTTCCTTGAATCAGTCTAGGCAGCACTTCTTACATGTGAACCAAAACGGGGAAGTCCTTCTGGCTCACCCAACAGGAAAATCCATCAATCTTGTCTTTTCCTTCCTATCCACTGCTTCGTATAGGAGAATCAATGAGCTGTAGTGTATTTTCTGTAATTCTGTGGATGCCAGTTGACTTTTCTCCCCAGGGCAGCAGTTCACATGGAAGAAGATATACTCACATGTCAAGGTAGATTGCCATGGGCAATTTTGTTACACTATAGGCAAATTCCCAGTAATTCTGAGTTTAGATGTTTAGAATTACAGAGGTACATAGGTACAGAACGTCAGATAAAGTAAACTGTTTGAAACAATCCACAAGTCTCTACATAGATTTGCCAAACCTATGTCCTGCTTGCCTTTATTTTATTACTTTCTAAGATCAAGCTGCTGATTGTCAGAGAGAAGGAATAGATCAAAGTATGAAATTAGTAATCTGCTAAATACATGTAGACCCTTCTGTGGGGATTGTTAATATGGAACAACTTCTTATTAAAAGGTAATAAAACTTGCACAGCAAGTAAAGGATAAATTATTACAGTCATGCTTTCTTTCTAAAAGGAAGAAAATTTACCACTTTGTGAAGGCTGGTGGAAATCAGTTAGAAGGGTCAATTGTGAAAAGACTAGATGTATTAAAAAAATACATCTTACATATGCCAGACTAGTGAACACAGTACATTTTTACCTATACACTGCCAGTGAAACACTTTTGCAAGAGCATTATCAAATGCTTGTTAAATTTGAGGCAGTGGGAGCCTCAAAAAATCCACCATATACCTGCTTATATCTTACCTGCTTATATCCTACTGTATAGTATTTAGGACACTGTGTTAAGGCTTGACAAGGCTCTGGGTTCAAATCTGTACTCTGGCTTTCTGTCTGACCTTGCCCAAGTCATTGGAGGCTAAGTTCTCTTCTACCTTTTAGGTGCATAAGCAGATTTAGGTGCCTAAGTGCAATTCTGTCCCACCCTTCTTGAGTGCTTTAAAAACTGTTAATACAAAAAGTAGGTGGTTCTCCCTCCTGGCTGCTTTTTTGTGACTTAGCCTGAACAGTCAGGTGATTGCAAAAAATGTTGCAAAAATAGATGCAATATGGATTTTCAGGGACTGGAACAGGGTACAGTAGAACTGCATTTAGGTGCCCATGTTCACTTAGGTAACTAGTAGGTGGAATGGAATGTAACCCTTAGTCTCTCTGTGCCTCAGTTCATCATTGAGAAAATGGGGGTAATAACATTTGACTGTCTTACAGGGGAGGTATAAAGATAAATACATAAACACTATGAAGTGTTTGGAAACTGTGGCAAAAGGGGGCCTAGAAGTACCAAAGATAGCGACATATTTTCATAATATTTTAATATTTACATAGCAGCCTCCATATAAAGAACTTGAAGAATTATAAAGATAAGAAATTATCTGTGGGCATAGGTGCCATTATCAGATGATGAAACTGAAGGAAAAAGGCTTATTGACTTATCCAGGATTGAACAAGAATTCTGTAGGTGGAAACACACATCACCTTTGTGCCGCCATAAAACATTTTATGGTGGTACAAAGGCAAAACAAACAGACGTCCACGCCCCTTGTCGCACCACAAATGCTCAAAATTTGTGGCCACTACATAGGTGACATCAATTTATGTTGTGTCATTGTGGCAGGCATCTGTTAGGTTTGTGGAGATAGAGCACAAACAGCCCAGAGCTTTCTGTGCTCTCCAACCACCCCAGGCAGGCACCCCTGGGGCTTGAGGGGCCCTATTCCGCATGTCTCAGAAATTCCTATGCAAGATTGGGCCCTTTAAGTCCCAAAAGTTCCTGCTTGGAGAGATGTGCCCCAGCAATTGTCTGGGGCATGTCTCTGCAAGTGGGAGATCCTGGCTTTCCCCTCGTACAGAGATGTGCTCCAGAGAATCTCCAAGGTGTGTCTCTGTAAACAGGAAACACATTGCCCCTAGTCCTACAGGTGCAGGACCATGGGCCGTGTGTTTGACCCAATGAAATGGGTCGGCTGTAGTAGGACAAATCCTACCACAGTTGAACTGCTTCATCTGGTCATGTCTGTTCATACCCTATGATGCTGCTGGGGATCTCATAGTCTTCTTCCCTTTCCTCAGTCATATAGCTAGCCTGCCTCCTTCCCTCCCCAATAATAGAACTCCATTTTTAGTAGAATGAAAATCCAAATTATTTCAGTAGATTGCTATGTGCAAATAGCAGTTCTGTTTGGAGGGAACTCAATATATGAAAATAGAAAGATTTTTGCTTTTGGTTTGATCCTAGAAACTCATAATCATGTGAGTAGTCTCTATGCATATGATTAATGTAGTAGTCCTAATGGGAATGTTTATGGAGAATTAAGGCTACTTGTGTAGTGATTGGTAGGATTAGGATCCTTAGAATTAGAATGTGTAAATATATGTGTTACTTATTTGTGTTAAAGATAGTAACGAAATGTTGACTCTTCAGGCTGACCCTGATGTCAGTGGTTGGCCCAGGTAAGGGAATCTGTATACAATAGCTCTGCAGTATGTAGACTAGTTAAATTGAAGTAATTAAAAATATGTGAGATTTATGGTAGAAAGAATAACATCTATTGTTTACCTTTGTTCACCATGTGTTTCATTGATATATAGCTGGTCATTCATAAAAAATGAGAATTCTTGCCAGCAATGTAATACCATTCCATGGACTAAAAACTAATCTCAAGTTACAGTGTGAAATTATTTTTGTAACATTATTTTGATTTGAATAAAATTATTGAGCATACATACAAGAGAACAGCACAGAATGTCAGGGGGGGAGGGTTGTGCTAAGAAGTCAAAGAAAGTTTTCTATATTTGTTAGAGGAATATATTTTCTGAGTTCCAAGCTCTCTGGTTCCATTCTTGTTGTTCATAAAATGATAGAGTCCTCTTGAAGCATGAAATCTGTTTTCCTCATTGTACTTGCATAAAAGATGACAATATATGTTTAAACAGGTTCCAGCTTATTGAAAATACTGCTAGGCTGATGGTTTCTTGGCAGCTACTACCCCTTGAGTCAGCCTATATCACTTCCAGAATCAATCATTCTAGAAATCCATCCTCTTTGTTTATTGGTCACTTGATGATAACCAAATAACTGTCTAATAAAAGGTATTTAAAAATATATGGTGGCAATATGTAGCTCAGCATACTGCAAATCTATTTCCCTGTACATGAGAATCAGAACCATGAGAATAATGTATGACTTCTGATAATCTGTAGGTCTGTCATCAAAATGAATTCTATACATAGGGAGCCTATTCAAACCTTTCTGGGCTTTCCATGATGACTAGAAAATAAAGTTGGAGTTAAAGAGAAGGGGAAAAAAGGTATCATAGGCCAGGTACAGACACTTCACTTTTACTGGTACAAGTGATCAGAAACCGGTAATGAAACAGAATTTCGGTACACAAAACCTGTCTATACCTGTAACAGGACATAAGTTTGGCGCGCACAGACTAGCTTAAAAATGGTGGAACCAGTTTAAGATTTGCCCCCCTCCCCATCTCCTGCCTTCCCATCCCTCCCAAAGGGCAAAGGTGTGTTCTGTTCACTATCAATATTAACTATGCTGCTTACTGAAAACTGTGTGACTTAGATTGATTCTGCCTTGGGCTTTTTGAATGTCAGTACCTGGCCAGAGTTACATGCACTGTGCCGGAGACTTCCTTGCTGTGAGCTAATTTTCAGAACCACGTCCTCTGCATTTGGACAAAAGATGTACATTGTAAACCAATGATATTGTGTTGTGGTCAGTTGAAGGATTGATTTCCATGGTTTGCTTGTGCTTATGAGCGGGGGAAGAAGTGCTGTGTTCGCATAGTCCAATAATTTGCTATATCACTAGTGCAATTGCTATGGTCTCAAAAAATACTTTTTTTTGTTGCTCTCATTACAGTTCTTTAAATTTAGATTGTACCACAGTTGGTACCACTGGGCATTTTTACACATGCTCCAGGGGTGGAGGGGACTGCTTTACTTAGAGTGGCTCTGAGAGCTGCTCTAATTAAAGGGCCAACAGCATCTCATGTTTTCAGCCTCCTACATTTCACAGTCATGGCGGGGGTGCTTTAACTAAAGCTCACTTCAGTTAAACCACCCCTACCACCATTTTAAAGTGTAGGGATGCTGAATACATGAGACATGGATTGTACTGGAGCATGCTAGCTAGCATGCTCCAGCAGACCTGAGTAATCAATCTACTCCAATAAGTTGTAATTATGGCACATCCTTGCACATCTACAGGTACCCATGTTACTGAAAAACAATTGAAAAACATTTCTGAGCATTCTGATTTGAACAGATTATTTTTAGTTACCTTTTCCATATAATTTCCTCAATTTTTCTGCTGGAATTATTGGCAAAGTTTCAAAATGTCTTAATTGATCTGCTTGTTTTGAGGAATGCCTCTTGCCAGGCTATCTGAAAAAATTTTTAATCAAGCAGTCTGAGGTGTGTAACAAGCAGAGTTGGCACCCTAGGCAAATCCTGAAGGGGAGTGGGCAGATGTACATGGATCTGGCAGAAGGTGGGTGGGGAAAGGAATGTGGGTTCCAAGAGTAGGGGGAGAGGGAGTGCAGCAGTCTTACCCATGCTGGGAACTCCTAAACCAGGGGTGGGCAAAATGTGGCCCGGGGCTGGATGTAGCCCACCAGGCCATTCTATCTAGCCCGCGGGACCCCTAAAAAATTTAGAAAATGAATATTAATCTGCCCTGGGCTGCCTGTCATGCAGCCCTCGATGGCTTGCCAAAGTTCAGTAAGCGGCCCTCCGCCCAAAATAATTGCCCGCCCCGTCCTAAACGGTCCTTACCTGAGCTGGAAACTCCTAAACAGTCCTTACCTGGGCTGCTGCTGTTGGTGGCATGCACTTTGACTTACCTGGCTGTTGCTCTTAAAGCAGCAACAGTAGCCAGGGGCTGTTTTGGAGTTCCTGGCTCAGGTAAGTCATATGACTCTCTTGCTGCTGGGGCACAGATTCTGTGGGGGTGGAAGGCAATTCCAGTACCCCTCCTAATCTGCACCCAGGGTTGGTGGCCCTCTCATTCACCCCTACCCATGATACTGCAAAAAACGCCCCCCCAAAAACTTTGTCAATTCATATTTGCTTTTAAAAGAAGCAATGCTAAATGTTCTACAATAATGCCCTGAAATACCTGAAAACCATTATAAGCAAAAGCTATATTTTTTCTGATGGAAATAGAAATAGAACTTAAATTGGTAAATGTAGCTTCTTCATATTTTCTTTCCATGGCCCCAAAAATGTAAAGAAAAGATGGAATATCACAGTCTTAACGGTAGCACCACTAAGACCCAGTACAATTTTCAGTGAATGACACCATGTCAGTAGTAGCTCATTATTAATTAGCTCCTCAAAGATGTGTATTTTCTTAATTAAATTGTGCAGGCATAGGAATAATGTTACTTAATTGTAATTTCTCCAGTAACCTTACTGTTGTTTTTTTCTTCCTAAAGGAAGCAATTATACCCATACTCTCTTTGACCAGGATCAGTCTTTGCACATCAGATTATTCCATATGGCTGTTTAGTGATGGACTATTTATGAGACTCAAAGGTTAATTTCTACCTGTGGTGCCAATTAACAACACAGCTGTATAGTAACACCCACACAGTTATCCAGGGGTTTAAAACATTTTGAAACTAGAAGGGGTGGTAGGATCAAAGTAGCTAAGTTGGAGAGGAGCCATAGGAGTTTGGGGGAACAGAGTCTACTTACCCAAGCTAGGGATAGGAAGAATAACTTCTTTCTGCTTTTAGTAAAGGAGAGGGATTTATGTACCTTCCTTATCTCTGTCGTTATCTCTTTAACCCCTGCTGTATCAATATTTTATATCTTTATTTCTGAAAGATCTGCCACGGCACATTGTCTATGCCTTGATGATGTACTATAAAATAGACCTATTCATCCTTGCACTCAAATAGACGATAACCTATCAGCAGGGATCAATGCTATTGCTGAGAAATCCAGAATTAATCATAAAAATCATAGGGTATGTTAATAAATATACCCTAATTACAACTTGCAATCAACAAGCAAAACTGTTGTCCTCATAGTTGTGTGTAAGTATTTTGATTTTGGAAAATGCGGATAATGTAGGGGACTGGACTCACTGTCCCAGGATGGCCCCATCTAGCCCAAAAATTCCTAATGCAATTCATTTAAGTAGTTATGTTCAGAAGAATGCTGATGAGGGTGATGGAGGAGGAAAAGTACTAATATATACTTTGGAAAACAGATAGCTAAAATGTATGCAGAAATCCCTTTACCTACCCCTGGAATTGTAGCCACACTGACACTACTCTTGAATCCCTGAGTTCACTACATTATTTAAGCTCATCCATCACTTAAAGCACAAGAAATAATTTCACTGATTTGAGGCCTAAGACAGCAAACATGAGTATGCTTAATGTTGTTTGTACACTTGGAAATGTCTTTGCTGAAACTTAAAAGCCTTAGCTTGAGGCATAGGCAGACAAGGTTTTTTGGGTAGATATGATATATCTTTTATTAGACCAACTAAACCTGAGACAGATTTTCAACATAAATTTCTGGCCTAAATGATTTGTATAAGCAACTAAAACCAGAGTCTTAAAATGGAAAACATCCACAACTTAATTATAGATTTTCCTATTAGCGGTAGATCCAATATTGATAACGACACGGGTCCAAATGCACTCTTTCTAAGGCTAACCATTGGTCTTCCCATTTGGGCTCATGGCCTCAATAGATTGCACACCTATTAAAAATTGCACAGATATCAGCAAATAACCAGTACTTGACTTGATTATATGGTGAAGTCAGGAGTGATAACCAAAAGGTTAGAATCTGGAACCATAAACATTTACACTAACCCATGTGAATCAAACCCAGCAAGGTCACCACAATTCTAATTACAGATGGAATCCTGCAAGTGCGTGGATATAATCTAAGCATGAGACTCCCATGAAAATAATTCTCTGGATATATGACTTGCCTTGCAAGCTTTCTATTTTCACTCAAGTTATATGCCATTTTTTGTAGCCTGTAAAACAGAACATGTTAAGTAAGTCAAGTCCCCAAAATATAAGAAAATCCTTTCTTTCTTTTAACAGGTTGGTTGCAATCTAAATCTTCTGTACACACAAAGAGACACTGACTGAATTCTCTGTAGGCCCACACATAGCCAGTGACTAAAACATAATTTTGTTTAAGTCTGAGCATCTAATTAAACCATATCCTCAAGGAATCTTTTGAGGGTCAAACAGATCACAGTCTAATAAGGCTTTTCTTCTGGTTTTAAATGATAGTATTTTTTTAGTAGTTGTAGAAAGTGCTGGATTAATATTCTTGTAAAATGAAGCCTTCAGTTATTTCCAGAATGGGTACTACCTAGCCATTGGAAGTGTGAGATTCTGTACCCTGCCCTGTTAACACAAAATATTTCAAGACTAGCCTATGGAGCAAGCTTCTATAGAAGAAAAGATAGAATCGGTCTTTGTCTATTCACTTTCTGGCCTTTCCTGTGAGACTGCTAATTTAGATGCTGGTTTTATGCAGCATAGAAAGTCATCTTTATCTGTATATAACCATAAAAATGACTTGGTTCTTCAGGTAGGTTTGAGTACTTCTGCAGTACTGTGGCAAGGAAGTTTGGTGCTTGGGGCAAAGCCTGCAGCAGCAGCCTGCCCTCACCCTGTGCACAGATCCAGGGGGCACATGTCCCCCCTGCTTTCCTGGGAGTGCATGTGGCAGTGGGAGCCACCCTTCCCTCAAACCAGCCACTCGCAACTCCATCCTACATCCCATCCCGCCCTCCCCCGACTGGGCAGTGCCTGTTGGCACCCCTTCGCTTTGGCACCCAAGGTAGTTGCCCCACTGGCCCCTCCACCCCCCACCCCCTCCTTGCTATGGCACTGTAATTCTAAGTTGCTATTCCATTATTTTCAGACTTTTTCTCCTGTCTCTATTATTATACCAGTCTTTCTAGTTGGATACATATGATACAAAACATCTGGCTCTAAAATACAGTCATGAATGTTGATCAGTTAATTTTCTGAAGATTTCTGAAGATTTGGTGGATTCTGTAGACGTCTTACATGTTTTGGAATTTAGAACAATTTTATCTCTGCAGGTACATAAATTAAATTTTCCATTTTACAAAGGGAACCTAACAGATGAAAGAATAGCAAAAGAGGTTTTTGGAAATTCTTAGAAACAAAGGAAAGCACTCGTTCATGTGAGGATTATTCATTTTTCTTTTGCTCTAGAAGTGTTATCATGTGGCCATCAAACTACAACAATCTTTATTCTCAGGAATAGATTCCCCTTGACTACATGCAAGTCCTAACTCAAGAACCTTGCCCTCATTGCAAGTATATTTCAAACAGGCTGCTTGTAGTGTGGCCCTGATGCAGAAGGTAGGGTGTGTTGGCCAGCATATTTAAAGCCTATCCTAAGGTGCATATTGTCCATTATTGTGGAGCCCCTTTTTCTGTGTTGGACAGGATTGGAGGCTGGAAGCAAACTGTTGGGTTATTTAATTCTTAGCACATGCCCTTGGGTACATTTACACAATACTTGTTTTTATCCTTGAGAAATCTTCGAATTCATGGAAAGTTACAATGTATATTGTATAGTGTTGTGGCATAACTGCTAATTGTTGTTAGTGATTCACTGAGTGACTATAAAGTTTACTCCTGTGATAAGAGAATGCAAAAGGATATGGTGGTTTTGTCTTAATATAGTACCATTAAATGTATCAATTGAGTGGTTTTGGAGTATAGTCAAAATGCATTGTAAACTGAGAAACAGCAGATGTTGATCAGACACAACATAGGCAAGCAAAAGATAATTTATAGAGCCATATGGCAGTCTGTTTTATCCTGTCCTGGAGGGAATATGTCTTGTACTTTTAGGCCAGATACTCAGCTCATTTAAATGAGTGCATCTACTATCTACTCTGTTGGCTTTGAACCACTTCTGTGAGAAATGATTAGTGCTGTTATATTATATATCTTGATAATCTGAACCACTTTCCTTATAAAGCCTAATAATTTCACCAAGTTACCTCTTTGTTGGAAAGAGATACTGGAAGGAAAGGCAGCATTAATGATTATATTGTACACAAGCAATATGCATGTTTTATGAGGAAGAAAAGCATTTAAAATTCTTCAGAGATCTATATAGGTTTTATAAATCTCAGGGAGATAGTAAATTAAATTAGAATGATAGAAGGCAATGTTGTAGGTATGTCTGGGTACATCTGGCCAGTTGTTTGGGAAGAAATGATGATGGCATGACCACCAAACTCCTCCTATAAGAATGATAGCTTTGGTACACAAGTCATATTGATATAACAATGATATTTTTATCTGTGGGAAGCCCAGAGGGCCTCCCATTTTACTGCTGAGTGGATAAATAATGGGATTGAAAACTCCTGTTTCCAAAATGGTGAATTAAAATTCAAGAAGAAAATAGATTGAGATCATACCCATTTTATGGACTGGGATCTCTTTGGCCCCTGGCAGATCTTACAACAATGATGCTTTTGGGACAGGAGGAATTGCATGCTAGATGTGTGTAGCAAGAAGGGTGATATTTGGGATGGGGCATAAAATTCCTCCAATCCCAATGACTCTACTGCAAAGCTATCTTCAGCCTGATCCTGAAGATGAACAATCAGAAAAATGTTGGACCTGGCCCTGATTGTCTCAGGTTGTTTCAAGACCTGGGGCTGTCTGGATCCAGCAATAAGCTTATTTTTCAGACCTGGGACTGTTGGGGCTGGCTCTTTCAATCATCTGGTTATCGACCAGGCCCCAGAAAAGCTCAGCTGCATATGAGATTTTTAGAAGTCTCAGGGCACTATTATCCTACGGATAAAGGTGCCCCCCACCCTGCCAGGGTCCCTGTGCCCCATGATGTCTAAACACTGTAGGTTCAGTCAGGCTCCTTGCAACATGGTATCTTAAAATACTTTGTTCTGGAGAACTCTATGGGGAGGGTTCAGGGCAAGGCAGGAAAGGAAAAGGCCAGAGCCCCTCAGCTCCTCCTGCCAGAGTGCCTTGAAACCAGCTCTCCAGCAGCCAATTTTTGGCACGGGGATCAAGGCTGTCCCAGTCCTGATGCCAACCTCTGCCCCTGTGCCAATGCTTACAGCCAGCTGTTTGTCAGCATTAACCTGGGCATGCTACATGTTCAGTTTATGGCGTCTTGCAAACAAGCGACAAAGACGTATTTGACACATTTTGTGGAATATCTTTGTGGTTGATTTGCCACTTGATAGTGCCATGAATTGATTGGATGTGTAGTATTGTTACTATTTATGGTTTGATTAACATATCAATCACACTGTAATTGTAACATGTGCCCAGGGCCTTTAGTTCTCACTAAACAGAATTGTTTTGGGTCAGTACTTGGATAGAAGTGCTTGCAGTAACCATTGTAGATGATTCAGTAAGATTACCTTCCTTGAGCCAGCATGTCAGCATGGAATAAAGGAGTCATTGTACTTTCCTTGGTGTTTCCAAACTGGTCAGGTGTAAAGCTTGAAGTCTTGGCCACTTGTGATCTTAAGTGGAAATCATGGCATTCTTTGAAGACCTTATCACATTGGTATAAAGACCTACAATGTTCTGTACAAGTTATAATTTCAACTGGCTACTTTATTCTACTGTTTGTTGACCAAAGCAAATGTGTAGCATTACGCTGGCTAACCACAGGGGTGATTGCTTTTCAGCTATTGATGTAAGTGGTAGTTGAATATGGCAACTATATTATAGTTCATATGTTTATAAGATGCTAAAGCATTTTAGGATTCCTCAGAATAGAATCTAATTGGTTGCTAATTGCTATTGAGATGTAAAAAGCATTTATTTTGCTTGTGTCCACCCCCCGCAACCTTGATTTTTATTGGCATGGTGCTTTCATGAAAGTCTTGGTAGATTCTAAAGCAACTTGTTCTTTGCACAAGAGTCCCTTTATTTATAATATGACTCTTTGCTGTTTTTCTTTTGCTATTGCATATGTAAGCTGCCAAACAACTATAGTTTGACTTTGGTGTCCTTGGGAGGTGACATTCATACAATTGAGATGACTATGTTGATGAAAAAATCCCTGTACTTGGATTCCAGCAGAACATGTTGATATCAGTGAGTGCAGAGCACAGAGAAAAACCATGCATTTTTAAAAATGTGTCCTTTCTAGTGACTGATGAACACCTTACTAAATATTATGATTGCTAGATCTCTGAGTCAGTGAGCTTCCTTCACTGTGTTTGGAGCATGCCAAGCTGGCTGTCACCATCAGTAGGGTGTAGTATGGGGGTCAGCAACCCCCAGCACGCGTGCCGAGCATGACACGCAAGGCCATTTTGCATGGCAAACCACCGCCAGCCCGAGCTCTAAGCAGTTGCTGCCAGCCATGGAGCCCAGGCTGCTCCCAGCAGGTAGCTTGGAGGCTGCAAGCCCTGCTGCAAGCAGACCAGGCTCCATGGGCTGGCTGCAGCCAGGACACTGCAAACAACTGCTCTGGGCTCCGACATGTTGGCACTCCAAAGTAGATGTATTTTTTTTGGCACTCTGGCCAAAAAACGTTGCCTACCCCTGGTGTAGTACATAAGAAATGGCATCCGTGGTCCAGCTGCTTGGCTAGATGGGCCATTAGTCTGTCTCCAGTAGTGGCAGGAGTGGATGTAATAAAAGCAGAACATTGAAATGCTAAATCTAGAGTGATCTCTCCCCTATTCATTATCCGCCCTGGCTTAAAGGTGCCAGAGGAAACATCTCCAACCAGTTTGTCAACAGCTACTAATAGATCTATCATCCACGAATTTGTCTTATCTCTTTTTAAACCTGGCTATGCTATTTGTTGCTACTCGCTCCTCTCCTCCCCTGCCCTGGCAATGAATTCAACAAATTAACTATGTGTTGCTTAAAAAAGTACTTTATAAAGTGTAGGGTTTCTGATATGCCTCATAACTTTAGGAAACACATTATTAACATAGTGTCATTGTAATCTGTAAATTAAAAGTAGAAAGATGTATAAAATCTCACCAAGAAATGGGCTCTTTGGTTATTATTACTATGTCCTGTGTACAGACCAAGAGGCCCAAACCATTACATTTTTAAATCAAAACTCTTTCTATTCTGTAGCTAAGGATGAGTCACCTAACTTCTCTACTTCAGCTTTCCCACCTGTTAAAAATCATGAGATACAGTGGTTAGAATGATAACACTGCTCAGATCAGATGTTGGGAGTCATTAGTTGCATCTATAAAACCCTTTCTAGAATCTGAATTCCTAATTAATATTTGTAAAAGGGTTTTAAAGATAGTTGCTAAGCAGAGCTGGGAATAAATATTTGGATCTCTTTTTTTCAGTGAAAAATTTATATTCAGTGACATGAAAATGTTTTCTAAATACATTTTTTGTGTGTGTGAGAGAGGTTTTTTAAAAAACGTTGAAACATTTTCAATTAGAAGCTTCCTTCAAATTTATTTATTTTTTTAACAGAAATGTTTGAATCATAGGAACATAGAACTGGAAGGGCCTTCCCGGGCCATTGAGGGACTAAAATGTTTCATTCCAGATTGAACAAAGCATTAAATAAAATTCAGAATGATTTTTCAAAAAATTTTGTGTCATCAACAGTTTTGAAAACATTAATTTTGGATCAGGTCAAAATTAAACTTTTTCCTACCTTTTTTGGAATTGCCAGGGAATGAAAATGATCAATTATTTTTACAGAATAATTTTCAGTGAACATAACTTTTATCCATGAAATAAACTGAAGTTGAGAAATTTTTCCCAGCTCCAAGCTTTAGTTGCACAGCACAATAAATAGCTCTTGTAAGACATGCACAAAATGAGTGCTTACAGAAAGATGCAAGAAGTAATTTTATCTAAGGGGTAGTTGCTTGTTTGGGTCACAGAATTAAGTCTATATCATGATGAAATATTTTAGACACATGTCTTAATCTGGTCCATTATACCTCCAGTTTATGGCGGCAATAGGTAGGGAAGGGAAAGCCTCAAACTGAAACTCAGTTTGAGTCCATGCACATAGTCTTCCAAAACTCCATATTGGCCAAGTTTTTCCTATACATTTGTAGTAGTAAAGTGTAGATGCCCTTCTGAAAACTTCAGTCATCTCAGAAATTCCTCAGTAGCCACTTTCTAAATTAAACAATTTACAAAGTAAAGCCCAACTATCACTGGGGATTTGTGGTTACTAATTTTCATTGCTCTTTTTACTCCAACAGTGTAACTGTAGTAACTTTGTCAATCCCATTGCTGAGTTTAGAACCTCACCAATGAGATATTCAAAAAAAAAGTTTGGGGAAGAAAAGCCATTCTAATAAGTAATCTGGCTATGTAACATTTTTAAATTTGGCGCACATCCTCCCATGAAGCACTTATTTGGTTAAATGCTGGCCTCTTTGCCTCTTTGGACAGGACATTGTTCCTACTATCAGT
The DNA here is from genome assembly GCF_000455745.1 of Alligator sinensis. Taxonomy (NCBI): domain Eukaryota; kingdom Metazoa; phylum Chordata; order Crocodylia; family Alligatoridae; genus Alligator; species Alligator sinensis. The sequence continues at coordinate 4,239,619 of NW_005841903.1, forward strand.
CATCTTTTCAGTTTTTGGCTCTTGCCAAAAACTGTTTGGCTCCTAGGAGAGACGAGAAATAACAGAACCATCTGCTGTCACCACAAAAGGCTGGCTGAGATTCAGCCAAAATGATGTGCTGCTGCTGCTGATGGTTGCTTTACCAGTCTATGTCACTGCAATCAATTTGAAGCTGTGAAGAAGACAGTGGGATCTGTGAGTCAGTTTCAGGCAATGAATGACAAAGTGTACTACTAAGTTATTAAAAATAAGTGAAAGGAAAATACTAGTTCAGAAGACTTTCTATATCCTGAATGAAGATTTCCACCCTCTGGCACATTATAATTCTCTGTATTGTAGCTAAAAATTGTAAAAGCTGTACAACAGTACAATTCTAGCTAAAGCAGTATAATTTTGGATATTGTCTTGTGTTTAAATGACTTCAATTAATAGTGATTTTGCTATATGACTTCGTTTTTCAGGCTGTGGTCTTTGGGTTGCTGGTGGGATCCAGAAAGCTAGCTGGTGTCATTATTCTGACTTTTCTCCTTGTTTGCTGACTTATGTTAAGAGGCAAAAAGAAGATAACATATTTTCCTAATATTACTTTCCCATGTAAGCAGTTGCATTAACTGCCTTAAGCATGAGAAATGAATTAGACCCACTCCTCATGGGAAATATAGCCAGAGACTTCTCTGTAGATGGAAGGGCACTGGCAGGCATGAGTTCTGAGATCAGTCATACTCTCCTTCCCATTCCTGTCAGTAGTTTTGCTTCCAAGTCTTTGTCAAATAAGGTCAGGAAAATTGTTTTTGGTAGTGTAGCTGCAAAAAGGCTCAGACTCCAGACCAGGGATTGAAACATGGGGTCACTTGAAGAGGGGTCTCACATAGGATCCTTCCTGGGCACCACCTGGGAACACTGAGGTTTTATAGCCTATGTTGTTCTATGTTATAAACATACCTTTCATGCTTTTGTTTCCTTACCAAGGAATAAGTGGTGTCGGAGAGATGAGATAGATTTAAAGTATTTCAAATACCTTGTCACCTTCCCCTTCACAGCCAAAATTTTATCCTAGTTAGGTACAGAATCAGTGGAAAAATACTAAAAAGAAATGGTAAACTTGATTGGGATCAGATTTCACCAGGAGGCTACTATCTACTTGCGATGGGTATTTGGAAAGTACACTTTGCACAGGGCACCTTTTTCATTTTTTTCTATGAAGAGGCTGGGTGTTTGTTCAGGAACAAATTGGCAGAGCGATCTTTCATTTGGTGTCAGGGCATCAATTGTGCATCCTTGTGAATTACTTAATGTCTTTAGTCATGATTCATGAGTTAAGGCTTTAGCAGCCCATCAGAAATAGACTTTGGACAAACAGTGGTTAGTAACCATTTTTGACCCCCATATTGTAGGGTATTGTGTCTAATCCTGATGTTTGTGAAGGATTGAATTCTCCCTATTTTGGACCCCAGGGCTAGGGACAGACATTACACATAAACCAGTTTAAGTGATCAGAAACTAGTTTAAACCTGTAATAGAACAGATGTTCAGTACACATAAACCAGTTTGAAAATGGCTGAAACCACTTTGAGATAAAACTGGTTGAATGTAGTATCAGACTTAACTGATTTGGGTCAAACCAAATCTGTGTTGCTGTCAAACCAAATCTGCGTTGATTAAACTTAATCTGCTGTGCTGCACAGATCGGGAGATGACTTTCTAAGCAGCACAGCAGCAGAAATCAATCTCGGAGTCCTAGTTGACTCAAAGATGAACATGAGTCGACAATGTGACAAAGTGATTGATAGAGCTAACCACTCTTTATCATGCATTAACATGTGCATAACAAACAGGCCTAAGGAGGTGATACTTCCCCTCTGTGGCATTGATAAGGCTACAGCTGGAATACTGCATCCAGTTTTGGGTGCTGGACTTCAAGAGGGATGTGGATAACTGAGAGGGTCCAGAGGAGGGCAATTCATATGGTTAAGGGCTTGCAGGAAAGGTCCTATGGGGAGAGACTGAGGGACCTGGATCTCTTCAGTCTCCGTAAAAGAAGGCTGAGAGGTGATCTAATGGCCATCTACAAATTCGTTGGCGGGGAAGGGCAGCAAGGGATAGGGGATGCTCTGTTTACCAGGGTGCCTCTTGGAGTAACTAGAAACAGTGGTGGGGGAACTCAAATTCTTTTAAATAATGATGTTGGCATTATAGGTATCTCTGAAACATGGTGGAATGAGGGAAAAGAAAAATCAATGGGGTGCTGTAATATCAGGATACAAATTATAGGAATGATAAAGTAGGTCATACTGGAGTGGCACTCTACACCAAAGACTGCAGAGAATCAAATAGGGTAGATTTTCAGCTGATAAGAGAGGTATCATAGAATCTTCAGAGATATACATCCCAGGTTTCAACAGAAAAAAAGTCCATCTACTGATATACTATTGACCTCCAGATGGGGACGGCAGCAATGAGCTAGAAATGCTAAGACAGTTGAGAGAGGCTGTGTCAGCAGAAAACACAGTAATAATGGGAGAACTCAACTATCCACAAATAGACAGGTTCCTGGAGCAGTTAATCCTGGAACCTACAAGTGGAAAGGCCATTCTTGAGCTTGTCCTAAGTAGTACACAGGATTTGGTGCAAAGGGTTACTCAGCTGTTTGGCAGTAGTGACCGCAATGCAATTCACATCCGTGTACCAGGGGAGACAAGAAGTCTTCCTCTGCAGCCTTTAATGTTTAAATGAAGAGACTACACCAAAACAAGGCAGCTAGTTAGAAGTTAAAAGTGGCTGCTTAAGGAGGTAAGGAACTTGCAAACAGTATAGGAACTATTTAAGAACACCATTTTGGAGGCACAGAGCAAATGCATACCACAAATGAAAGAAAGTAAATGTAAAGCAGATGAAAAGAAAGCCAGTATGGTTTAGAAGCATCTGGCCCAATTGAACAAATGGGCAACTGAATGACAGATAGGGTTGTGCAAAATGGCAACATTTCATTTCAATTTCATATTTGCCATTGTGAAGGGACTATGTTTCATTTTGCTGTTTCGAAGCACTGTTCCGTTTTATTTCACCGAAACCGTTTCGACGCTGTTTCAGTGTTTCATCCATAGGCTATAATGGGGAATC
>NW_005841904.1:0-19606 GCF_000455745.1 Alligator sinensis
AAGCTTATGCTATACATCCCTGATTTAGTTAATCTGTAAAATGCAAATCCTAACCTGCCTTCTTATAGTTAAAACTAGACTCTTTCAAGTCTTGTGGGTCAAAGTGACATTATGTTCCTAAATGCTAGATTATGCATTTCACTTTCTGATTTGCCTCAGTACAAGTCAAAATCCCATGTAGGCAGGGAGCTCCGTTCAGTGCACGTCTGAGAGCAGTCAGGAATGCAAGTGTCAATTACAGCTTGGTATTGAAGTTTTCATTTTGCCCATTGGAGTTGCCCGCTTCAAATGAAATAACACAAATTTGTGTTAAGTTTAATTCCATCTGGTTTTGGATGCCTGTGTATGGCTTGCAGCTCTGGTGATTCTTTGTGCTTTTAAATAATCAAATGAAATTGGGGGATATGGAAACTGCAGTTAGTAAATACTTGGCCAGAATTTAAAATGGCAGTAGCTAAGGTCTGTAGCCATGCTTACATTTTTTAAACATTAAAAATATAATTTTTAGCATGTATTAACTTAAGTCATTGATAGGTATTTCATTCTTCTGAAAAAGTCCATAGAACATAATGCACTTAAGATGCCTTACATGTATTAAATGATTAACTGATTCAAATAACACATTTTTATGTGCATCAATAATTAACTGTAATCAGCTGACATGGCAGGGGAGTTAATAGTTGAACATTTTGTTCACTTAGTCATAAAGCCCTTTCAGATGATTTTTAAAGTATGTACAGTTTATTTACTTTACAGGTTTCTCTGATATCAGCTGTGACCAGAAAATAGCTTTATTATCAAGTGGAACTTATTACTGAATGCAGTATATAAAGCAAACAAATGAATCCAGTTATAATTCTAAAAGTCTATGTCAAGATATATTTTATTTAGTAGTCACCGTCTCTATTTTGTAGATGTCACTACTTGAAGATGTCAGATGTCATGATTTTACATAGAAAAGAGAACACAGATATTCACAGTTCCTCCCTCATTTGAGGTCGTTTCAGAATGTGTTGGACGGAAGCTTGCTCTTTTTTATTCTGTTTCTGGATTGGAGTCTACCAAAGTCCCACTGATGTTCAAGTTCGTTAAGTGAGCTAGAGGCAAGGCAGATTCCCAACCCCTTACTTATCTCAGATAGGAAATAGATGGTAGATAGGGAGTAGGGTGAATTCTTTTGCCATTTCCCACCAGAATTTTATTCTGGATGCTGTTTTTTAACCGTTTGCTTGCTGTGTATTGTGTGTGGGTTCTGCATAATCTTGGACGTAGCTGGAGCTTACAGATCAAAAGATAAAGAGGCATGAAGAGACATTGGTTCAGAAATAAAACTAATACTTTAAAATGCAATATTTTGTTAGATGAACTAGGAGTAATCAATGATTGAAGCAAATTCACTGTATTTGTGTAAATGTTGTCCACAATATTTCAACTTCCTTTTTTAAAAAAAAGTGTGCATGTGAATATAAAATGTATATAAAATATGAATACCACACAAAAACAAAATATTAATGTGCACATAATGTAGTATGAATGCACACTTGCACACCCTGCCTTCCAGATAATTCAGAAATGTGTTCTTTAATAAACTTTCATAACATCTATTTTAGTTTGGATAAGTGTGTATCTGTCAGTATCCAGTTGTAGCAATATTAGTCTAAAGACATAGGCACACAAGGTTCTTTGGGTAGATGTGATATCTTTTATTAGACCAACAGAATAGTTGGAAAAAATGTTCTTCACAAGCTTTCAGGCATAAACACCCTTCTTCAGGCATAGGGAGAGTTTGCAAAATGTTTAAAGAAAGGATGGATGGAGAGCAGCAGAGTAAGAAGCCTGGACTTCAGAAAAGCAGACTTTGGCTCACTCAAGGAACTGATGGGTGGGATCCCCCTCACGGACCCATCTGAGGGGAAAAGGAGTTCAGAAGAGCTGCTTATATTTTAAAGAAACCTTACTGAGGGTGCAGGAACGAGCCATTCCAGTTTGCAGGAAGACGCTAGTGTGACAGAAGACCAGCTTGACTTAAGCAGGGAACTCTTCAGTGAACTAAAACACACAAAAGGAAACTCACAAGGACTCAAAACTTTGGCAAACTACTAGGGAGGAGTATAAGAGCATTGCTTAGACATGCAGGGATGAAATCCGGAAAGCCAGAGCGCAATTGGAGTTGCAGCTGTCAAGGGAAGTGAAGGTAACAAGAAGGGTTTCTACAAGTATGTCAACAACAAGAGTAAGATCAGAAAAAGTGAATACTGAATAGGGGAGGCAACCTTGTTACCTAGATTACAGGTAATCTTCTGGGTAGGCTAGTGATAAAAGAAAGGGCAGAACCCGGTCTACAGCCCAAACTTTGATTTGCTTGCACCTTAAAACATGAGAACAATCTTCAAGTTTTTCTGGCTACTTGCAACAGCACAACATAGATTCTCACCTATCTGGGCTGGGAAGATTTGAGAGGTGGGAGGGCGCACAGATTGGCAGTGGGTCTTCTTGAATTTGCAGAGTTCTCCAAATTTTCTTCCAGCCTATGCCCAATATTTATAGATGGTTGGTTTTAATTTAAAACCTCTGGTTGGTTTTATTTAAATTTCTTTGTTTCACTGAAACTTTTGGAACTGGACTGAACTAGATCTTTTGTGGACTTGGAAGGTGTCAATTATTTGGGATTTATATCCTTGGGAAAGAGGGAGGGTTTCTTATCTCCTTTCTTTGCCCTTTCTTTGTTTTTACAAATCATCTAAGCATTTTAACAAAAATATATCTATTCTAGCAAAATGACATCTAATACATGTGGTTACATCAATCACTACTATTATTTTAAGAAAAAGCTATGATATAGCATATATGGATTATTTAATATATGGTCTTGTCTTATCTCCTTTTAGGCCTTGTGCTTTGTTTAATTGTGTGTGATGGTTTCTTCTACTTGCTGACCAAGTTAGTTCTCACATCTGCAAAAGTTCACACTACAGTCACTCAGAATCAGGCTTTGGGCCTTCTGCTTAGCAGCACTTCTGCAGCTTAGCCTAGGCCCCTTGAAAATGGCCAAGGCAGGCAACAACCTAGTGACAGATGAGGAAAAGGCTGAAGTAGTCAATGCCTTCTTTTTACATCAGTCTTCACAGGCAAGTTCAGCTTCCAGACTACTGCACCTGGCAGAACAGTTTGGGGAGAAGGTGAGCAGCCAACTGTGGTGAAAGAGCAGGTTAGGGACCATTCAGAAAAGCTGGATGTGCACAAGTCCAGGGGACTGGACACGATGCACCTTTAGGGTGTTGAAGGAGTTCACGAATGTGACTGCAGAGCTGGTTGGTAGCCATTATCTTTGAAAACTCATGACAATCAGGGGAGGTCCCAGATGACTGGAAAGGGCAAATATAGTTCCCATTTTTAAGAAAGGTAAGGAGGATCCAGAGAACTATAGACCAGTCAGCTTCACCTCAGTCCCTAGAAAAATGGAGCAGGTCCTCAAGGAATCCATTTATAAGCACTTGGAAGAGAAGGTGATTAGGAACAGTCAGCATGGATTCAAAGGCAAATTATGCCTTACCAACCTGATTGCCTCCTATGATAAGCTGACTGGCTCTGCAGATGTGAGAAGAGCAGCAGATGTGATATATCTTGACTTTAGCAAAGTTTTTGGATGCGGTCTCCCACAACATTCTTGCAAGCAAGCTGAGGAAGCATGGGTTGGATGAGTGGACTAAGATGGATAGAAAACTGAATGGATTGTTGGGCTCAGAGGGTAGTAATAGATGACTCAGTGTCTAGTTGGCAGCCATTATCAAGTGGAGTGTCCCAGGGGTCGGTCCTGGAGCCAGTTTTGTTCAGTATCTTCATCAGTGACTTGGAAGATGGGATGGATTGCACTCTCAGCAAGTTTGCAGGTGACACCAAGCTGTGGGGAGTAGTAGATACGCTGGAGGGTAGGGCTAGGATTTGGAGTGACCTAGAGAAATTGGAGGATTGAACCAAAAGAAATCCCATGAAATTCAGCAAGGACAAGTGCAAAGTCCTGCACTTAAGACAGAGCAATCTCATGCACCAAGACAGGCTGGTTAAGCAGCAGCTCTGCAGAAAAAGGACCTGGGGGTTACGGTGGACAGTAAACTGTATATGAGCCAACAATGTGCTTTTGTTGCAAAGAAAGCAGCATATTGGGCTGCATTAGTAGGGGCATTGCCAGCAGATCAAGGGAAGTAATTATTCCCCTCTGTTTAGCACTGGTGAAGCCCCTTTGGAGTACAATGTCCAGTTCTAGGCCCTTCACTACAGAAAGGATGCAGACAAATTGGAGAGTCGGTTAGGGGCGGGGGCACATGACTTATGAGGAGAGGGTGAAGGAACTGGGCTTCTTTAGTCTGGAGAAAAGAAGATTGAGAGGGGATTTAAGCAACCTTCAGCTACCAGAAGGCTGGTTCCAGAAAGGATGGATCTAGACTGTTCTCAGCAGTCTCAGGTTGCAGGAAGTGAAGCTTAGGTTATATATTAGGAATAACTTCCTCACTGAGGGTAGTGAAGCACTGAGTTACCTGGAGAGGTTATAGAATCTCCTTTCTTGGAGCTTTTTAAAGACTAGTAAATAAAGCCCTGGCTGGGATGATTTAGTAGGGTGGTCCTGCTTTGAGCAGAAGTTTGGACTAGATGACTGCCTGAGGTCCCTTCCAACTCTAATTTTCTATGATTATGGCTTCACTTTTCTATGTTTTTTGTCATTATCTGGGTTGATGACTGGTCTAGATGATGTTTGAGAACTCACTACATCATGTGGATGTAGGTAAAGACTATTAAACACAGTTTAAATTGGTTAAAGTATTTTGATTTTAATATACATCCCGACTGGAGGCTCTTTTGTGCATCAAGCACCAAGCTTTGCAGTCAGAATATGTATCCTGAAGTACAAACAAAGCAAAAATGGGCTATTCCTTTCATGAACTAGTTATTAGGAGGAATGTGCGAATGTTATGGCTGTGTGAGTTGTCTAGAGCATATTTCTTGGCTATTGAACCTTCTCTTCAAGAGTAGCGGCTTCCTGATATTTCATCAACAATGCTTTATGTTCACTTCTTAGAAAGCAGTATTATTGATTTGATTTATATGCTGCAAGTCCTAGGAAAGATTCAGGGTGGCTTACCAGAAAGAGAGAGAGAGAATTTATGAAAACAGAGAAAATAGTAAAATAGCATAGTAGCTAATAAAAAACAAACTCCCCAAATAGTGCCTCAGTGCCGGGTTATGTACCCAAATATCACTTAAAAGTGAAATAAGACTAGATGTCAATGAGAATTAGCACAAAGCCTGCAGTACTTGGAAACATTTGTATAGGCCGAAGCAGCATTCTTGCTTTGCTTGTCTTCCGTTTTTGCAAATTAAAGTTTAAGACATGTGTAAGTGTCCAGGATTAGCACCTCCTTTTTTTAATATTGTATTCTAATTGATTTCAGTAGGTAAATCTTTGTTCACAGCCAATACTTTGGAATGAACTATCTGCTTTAGTTTCATGAGTTAGGGAAGAATTCTTGTGCTTCCTAACTGCAAGATATTGCTGTGACTGTTATTAGACTAGCTGGAGGATCATCACTCTAGTGCAAGTAATACATGGTTGCCTGGTCTTGACATTCATGCAGCTAAGTAAAATAGCAATGGCTGCATTCCTTCAGGTAGTAAAGAGTTTTCTCATGATTTCCACCATCCTAAGTTGACTAAAATGTTAGGCATCCTCATTAGAGCTAACAGATTGAGGCCTGCCAGGGTTCTTGGGCATCTTTTGTATAGAAAAGTCATTGTTCACTAATTGATCCTGATGGGTTAGTAGTAGATCTGTGCCTGAAATCTAGAATGGGGTGGGGGAGAAAGACCAGAAGAGAGAGAATAGCTATTTCATGTCTGTATATTTCTTTTGGAGAGATTTCTTCATAAAAAGCAATGAGAATTCACCTCGGATGCTGTTTCTTTAGGTTGTTGCAGACAGCTGTGAGAACAGAAGCAGTCAGGAAGAGAGAGGCCAATGATCTATCTACTTCCCCTGTTTAAAGTTTTGTGAATGTGTATATGAAAAATATATATTTAATACATAACTGGACTGATAAATCTAGATAAACATTTATTAGAGTTTGTCAGTATTTGTATTGCCTAAGAAACTTGTTACTTAGATGGCAGTTGCACACAGAAGCTTCCTGCTTCTAACCATACAAAGGCCCTGTTCTTTAAATATGGAAGTCTCATCTCTATATTGGCCAGAACTGTTAGACTGATTTCATTCTTGCTGATTTGGGCTCCTTTACCTACCAAAGGAAACACAACTATGATTGCATTTTCTCATGCTGTACTCACTTCCTGGAGCAGATGGTCTAACCATGTATGTTGTGCTGCCTGCCTTGTTCTCTTTAAGTCCTTCAGAACTTCCTTATTTCATCTAAGTTTCACCCTCACCATCCGCTCTGAGCTTAACTTTTTGAAAAATCCAAAGAGGAAGCAACAAGATGATGGCATAACAGTAAACTGTTTCATGATATCACTGTGTTAACTCTTTGTTTAGGACTTGGCTGTTTCAAAGTAAAAATATTTGAAAGTGTACACACTGCATTCTCCTTGTAGTTTAGTATAATAATTATTGTTTTAAAGATAGTGGGCTATTACCATCACTAATATTGTACTAAACACTAATACTGTAATGATGTAAAATAGGATAAGCAGACTCCTAAAAAAAAAAAAAAATTGAATGGGGGTGCAGACCACTTTGAATTCTAAGTGTGGGTATTCACATAGTTTCAATTATAGTCATCTTTTGCTGTTGAAAATTTTTTTCTGATTACTGCTAACGGTGCCTGGGACTTCAAGACTGGATTGTGCGGCTGTACACCGGTCACGCTTTATGTTTGAGTCTAACCAGGTGATGTACTGCAAAATATGAAGGGCAATATATTCATCAGTTATCTCATCCCTTTCTTACATCCTCTTCTTTGAAAAATTATTTTCAGAAGATTGAGTATGTATTTGCCTTTCATTTGTCTTTGCCTCAATTTGTTTCCTCTGCTGTATGTAGCAGTGAGAACTGCTTAGCAGCTAATGCAAATCAGTATAAAGACCAATGTACCATAATTATAAGGCTGAGTGATTAGATTAAAACTGGTATTTAGATTTTGTAGGATCTTGCTCTTTAAAAAGAAACAAAACAAAAAAAACAAAGTTCGTAGTAACCTAGATACTTACTATTCCTTTAAATATATTTTTCCAGTTTAGAAAACATGTCCAAAAGAACCTTTTAAGTTAGTTATCCACACTAGTCTGAGAACAAAAAATAATCTACTTTGATATGTAAATTTACTATTTGTGATATAGAAATACCACCCCCTCCTCCCACAAGATGGGAATTTGAAGCTTTTTAAAAACTTAGTATAAAATGAAACCATGAATTGCTGAGCTTCATTTCAGAATGTTTATGTGACCAGATGTTATCTCTTTGGGCGGGGGGAGGGGGAACTCCAATACAAATACTGATGTGCGTTTTAAATTTAATTTAGATGCTTACTATAACCTGCAACTTCTTAAGAATGTTGTATAACATACTTTACACAATATTCCTCATCCAGATTAGACTTTGAATCTGTCACTTTGTTCTTTAAAATTCAGATCATACTTTGGTTTGGTATGAGTATTTATCTCCTTTTCCATGTGGGTGAGTGGGGAAAATGCACATAAAAGATTTATATAGCATTTGCATACTGATCTAAGGATAGAAACCTGGGTTTAAACTGGGGCCAAACTAACTGTTAACTCTGTTTAAATTTTATCTAGATTCTTTACTTAAGAGTAAGCTTAAAGTGTAATTAAGGCAGAGATTCAGGCTGTTGCCACAACTTAAGGTGCCAGGAGATCTTTTTAAGAATGCAGTTTTAGCCTGATACATGTGCAAGCCACTTACATGCAATTCACCAGATAAACCCAGAGATTTCAAATAGTAATCCACAGTGTCAAAAAAAAAAAAATAAAAATCTGACTTATTGTAATTCTTCGAGTTTTTCATGACAGAATTTCTCTATTACATTTCTGTAGTCAAAAAGTGAAAGCTAAGATCCAGTACTTCTTGAGGGATGCCTTGAGCCTAAAAAGGTTTACTGATGTTATAGAAGGGATAGTAGCTTTTTAAAAAAAAAATAATAATAATAATAATAAAATGAACAAAAAGGCTGGTAAAAATTTCCCATAGGAACCTGTGGCAAAGTAGGGCTCCCTACCTAGCCACAGTGCTAGTTGCCCCACTTGCCTTTGGGCACGCCTCCCACCTGACTCTCCTGCCATGCCTTGTTCTTATTAATTAGGATGTTCATTAGGTGGGAGGCTGCCCATTTTATGCCCCAATGCCAGGGGGCGCCATCTGCAGCTCCAAACCTCCCCTACACTGCAGCCCATGCCTTGCAGATGACAGTATGCTCCCAGCCTATGGCCAGATCAAGCTTAGGCCACACCATCAGGCCTCAGTCTCACGCACATGCATACCGCCTGCCTCTTACTTGGGCCTCACACACTCCACCCTGTCTCACAGGGTCTCTTTCATCCGTCGACAACTTATTCTGCCTTGCTCCCTCTTGGACTGGGCCCCTTAGGCCATAAGCTTAGCTAGTCCATCCCTTGGGTGGCAGATGTACTGTCTTTTGGGCCTTCCCCATGACACTCACCAGGATAGTGGCCAGCCAATTCCCCGACCAGGCCTAAGCTTACTCTGGCCTCTTCCAGGGGCAACGAGACAGAGACAGACAGACACTCAGCCCTCTGGTTTTCCTTCCCCCCCCACTGGGGCTCTTCATCTCTGCCCCTTTCTGGGGCCACCCCTCACCAGGGCATTCTTATCCCCTTACTCAGGGGATCACACCACCCCCTTCACTCATTACTGCTCATCGCTGCCCCCTCGGTTGGGGTTCCAGATCTCCACCCCCTCACTTGAGGCTACCCCCTCACTGGGGTCCTCATTTCTGCCCCCTTCACTTAGGGCCACAGGGCTTTGCTCCCCGATGGGTTCAGGTGGCCATAGCCATGCCTGGCTCCTCTCCCTCCTCAGGGTCTCTCGGGGTCTTGCACCCCACACAGGGCTCAGGTGGCCACAGCTGTGTCTGGCCCCCACTCTCCCTTCTTGGGGTCTTGCACCCCACAGGGCTCAGGTGCCTGCAGCCATGCCTAGCCCCCAACTCTCCCTCCTCAGGGTCTCTCAGGGTCTTGCACCCCCCAGGGCTCAGGTGGCCACAGCTGTGCCTGGCTCCCCCAACTGCTTCTGGTGTTACTTGAACCTAGCTGTGAAGGTGAGGGCTAGAGTTAAGGCACCCCTACCCGCCTTTCACTGGGGGTGATAACTGGCCTGGCATTTCCTGGGGGCTCCCACACCACTGAGAGCCCCACCAGGCCACTCAATCCTGGCAGGGTGCAGTTTTAGGTCATGCTCAAAACCAGGAGCCTCCTAAACCATCCCCTACAGCTCCTCCCTTACCTCCAGGATGTTACGGAGCCTCAGAGCCAGGCAGTGTTGCTGTCTTGCCAGCCAGTAGGAAACTCAGCTGTTTATATAGGCAGCCGGGGATCTAAAATGGCTGCCTCAATCAAGCACCTGCTGGCTATTTGGCTCTGGTCTTAAAGTGACAGGCATACACAGTGCCCTGCCACAAAGCCAAAATTACTTGCAAGATATTCTACTATGATTTAGTTTGAGTCTATTTGGTATTTTAGTCATCAAGGATTTGGTACAAAATGATTTGCTGATTAGAAAGGGATCCTAGTTTTCTCTGTTAAAATTCAAAATTCTCTGATTAAAACCCTCAAATTCTGCATTTTTCCATGATTAAAATGAAACACCACTATATATATATAGTTATCAGTTGAATCATTATAATAATGTTATCATTATTTAATATCTATATTATGATTTAATCATTATTTTATCATTATTTAATTTTTTATTTTTTTTATCAGCTGGGTAGTGCTTCCAGCCCCAACCACCAACCCTGCCCCACTCCCTTCCTTATTGTGTAGGTTTGGTGCAAGATGGTACCACCCCCTAGAACTCCCCACAAATTGTGCCCCCCACTGTTCTCCCACGTGCCTCATTTATGCCCCCCTATTGACTTACCTGCAGGGAGCTGAGGGAGCTGCTCTCCACCACGCTGCCTGGCTGTATTGCTGGCCATATGCATGTGTGCATGTGGTGCCCCCTGCCTCTGATCACCTGCCTCCCACCTCCCCCAGCCCCAAGCAGCCCCTTTCAGGCTTGAACTCCGCCAGCCTGCAAGGGGAAACCCACAGTTCCCCATGATTTTCTCTTTAAAGGAGAAAATCTGTGGTTTTTCCATAGGAAACAGAAAACTCAGATCCCTGCAGGTTGGGAGAATAGAAATTAAGAACATCAACATTTAGCCTCAGATCTACATACTTCTCAAATAAAGGAAACGTAGGTCTACTGTTTTGATACTTCTGAACTTGCTTCCAAAGAAGTGACTGCTGATGCTCAAGAAAACAGACATGTATGTTACGCTGCAGAATTTCACAATTAGTCTTTCCCACTTATCTTTACACACTACTAACTTTCCTTTCTACAGCACAGGACTCATTTGCTTTGGTATAGGCCAGTCCATTTATTCCTCTGGGGCACTCCCAAACCTCAGTCTTAAAGGCATGCAGGGACACACAGGAGTACAAAAATTGTAGTACCCTGTTTCAAGTATAGATTTTTGCCTAACCTAAATGGAGTAAATATGCTATAAATTTTATCTTCTGCGGTATGTTTTATCTGATCGATTTTGATATTACTACAATACCTTTTTTGTAATTACTCATATACTTACCTTGTTTGTAATATATTCATAAAGGCTCCACTGCTTGTCTCCTTGCAATCATAAAGTACTCCCTTGAGCTGTTTAGATAACAAGGCTCTGTAAATGGCTCTTGTAACCCCTCCCAAAGTGTAAACAGAAAGTCCTTTATACTCGAAGAATGCTGTGGAGCTTCTAAGATAGGATTGTAACGTGTTGATTCAGGAAGAGTATAGTCTGAGATGCCAACACAGAGCATGGTGCCCTAGTTAGCATCTAGACTAGACTAGCATATTTTAAGACAGAATGCCTTTTTCAATGGCTGGCCAGATGGGCAGTGCCTTATCTGTCCACAGGTCGTATCTAGCTGTGGGGTTTGATGAGCACCAGGGTCAGTGCAGTGGGTACCATCCAGTTACACGGAGGGGGGCATGGGGCATCCCAACCACAACCTGGCCCTGCAGGGGAAGGATGTGTGACTTGACTCCATGAGGGACAGGGACATGACTGGGCCCCAATCTGTCCCTGTAGGGGGAAGGGGTGTGGCCTGGCCCCCATCCAGATGTGGTGGAGGGGGTGTGGCCTAGATGTGACTGGCAGTAGGGGCTTGGAGTTTGGAAATTTGGTGGGGAAAGGGTGACCATATTAATTACTGCTCCCTTGCTGCCAAATTTCCTGCCCCATAGTGAGCCCTACAGCCAGATGCAACGGTTCCACAGGCCACATTTGGCCTGCGGGCCAGAGGTTGAGCACCACTGTTTTAATAGGTATTTATTTGTTTGTTTGGTTGTTTGTTTATTTATTCATTTCAATTTCTTCCCCTACCCTAGAAAAAATAACTCTTTCTGTCTAGATGCTCTACTGTGCTGTGTACTTCTTCAGCCTTATACAATAGCCTTTAGTGTTCAGACATGGAAGGCTGTGCATGTAATGGCAACTTCTCTTTTCAATAATATGCTGAAAATCCATGGAAACTTATTTTGCACTGTGAGTAGTTACACAATGTTAATTCTTGTTGACACACACTTCCAAATGCACAGTTTAGCAGTTTTAACTATAAAAATCACCTTGAATAGTTAACCTTGTGAGTAGGGTTACAAACAGCAATGCATAGTTCTGTGGCTGTAAACTATGGTTGTATTTATTCATCTTGAAACAAAACAAAAAAAAACATACTTCCACCAAACTGAAGAAACTCAACAGTCTTTTAGGAAGGGACACCTGTGTTTCCCTTAGAATCCCACAATTTAATGGGATTCTAGCCCTACTTTGGGGCTTTTGAGTATTATGATACATACAGACATCATACTCCCTTCTGGATTACCTATACACTCTTAGGATGTATAATATGAGTCATAACCACTGTAAGCTAATTTAAATTATACATTTTTATCAGATTAGGATTTTAACATCCTGTTTTCATGCCCTCTCAATAGTTTGACTTGCATACAAGACTAGGTCCCATCCCCCTTGCCTTCTCCCCAATTCAGCTGGTGGGTGGGGGAGCTTCACCTTGGATTCAACTACTGGGGCCAGGGCGGGAGCTGCTGCTGCTGCCTGACCAGGGCTAGAGTCGCATAAGGTCAGTAGTGTGACAAGGGAGTGGGGGGCAAAGTAGGGAAGTATTGGGGAGACTATGCAGAGGGAAGGAGGAGGCTGTGTGGCACAGAGGGGAAATGTATGGTGTCGGGCTCAGAATGGCACATGGAAAGCCGCCTGCAATGTACTGGGGCCAGGGCTGGAGCTGCTGCTGCTGCCTGACCAGGGCTAGAGTCGCATAAGGTCAGTAGTGTGACAAGGGAGTGGGGGGCAAAGTAGGGAAGTATTGGGGAGACTATGCAGAGGGAAGGAGGAGGCTGTGTGGCACAGAGGGGAAATGTATGGTGTCGGGCTCAGAATGGCACATGGAAAGCCGCCTGCAATGAGAGCTGTTGTGGCTCTTGCTCCAACCCCAGGGGCCAGGGCCAGAGCTAGAGCAAGAGTTGTGTATAGGGTAAGCAGTGGCTGGGATAGGCAGGCAAGGGGACAGGTGGGATGGGGGGGTCATCTTAAATTTGAAGTCATCATGGATTTGGGTAAATACAGTAGTTATTCCCTGATATTTTTTGTGTCTATTCTAAATTCAAAATTGTCTTACGCTGCTAACAAAGGCTAACACTTGCTGTGAGACCATGTGGAATCAAAGCACAGTCATTTGATGAACTTTTGCTATGTAAAATTATGAAACAATATGTTTCAAGTTTAATGGGTACACATTTGATAGTTTCCATTGGAAAACTTGCTGTGGGTTCTGGGTAAAGTGAATTTCCTTTAATCTTGTAACAAAGGAGTTGTACGCTGTGGAAAACCCTTTCTGCTTCATTCACTAACTGTAGCTCAACGTTATCATGTAAGATAACTGTGTTCTTATCTTCATAAGGTGCCCAGGTCCTTGTAGATGTAATTCCTCCATTCACAGTGTAAAGTGTCCTCAGACTAATTTGCACTATGACATAGAGAAGAGTTGTTGGTGCTGCTACCCATTTTCACATATTTGAGTCCTTGTGGGAAAGATAACAGAAACAAGGTTCAAGGCTTCTAGGTTCCCCAGCCCAAAACCGCCATATTCATTAAATCTGCGACTAAGAAGTACTCCAGTGCTGCTGACTGGTGCTGGAATCTTGTCTGTTCTAGGTTTCCCATAGCTAACTCATGGGAGAAATGTGATCATAAAATTCCTGTGAACATGTACATTCTTTGACATTTTAGGAACCAGTAGCTCTGATACTATTGAAAGGTGGAATTATTTATGCCAGGGGTGTCCAAAATGTGGTCTGCAGAGCTACTTTGTACAGCTTAGTGCAGCCTGCCACAGAATCTTGGGCCCTGCTGGACATGGCCATTGGTGAGCCTCCTGCCCCTGACAGCCTTGCTCACCCTGTGGCTGCCAGTCCTGCTACCACAACCCTGGGCCCCTAGCTGGATCCAGCCCACAGAAGAGCCCCTCAGTTCAGATTTGACCCAGGAAACTGTTTCTGATGCCCCTGATTTATGCTGTATTTATAAGGGCTAGTGAAAATGGAACCTTTTGCCTGTTGAAGTGCTACTTAGTAAATAGGCTGTGAGGTGAGTTTCTAAACATAGAAAGCTGTAAAATTGCCTGTTATGGGTTTTTTAAGCAGGTGTTTTAAATTAATTATTCCCAAAGATCCTAAGCGCCATAGCAAAAGTAAAAAAAAAAAAAAAATAGACAAAAAAAAGTTCTCCTTGATTATTTTTTTTAAACAAAAAAGAATGTTCTATGCTTCAGTTAATACACACAGTGGGTCAGGATGGTGTTACAGGTTACCTTTAAATAGCCATAAAGGCACTTAAAACAGGAACATTCATCCATTAGGATGTCAACCCAAGCTAAGTACCCTCTAAATGGTTTAAAGTTATGCCAATTCAAGCAAGGGTTAGCCTTTGATCTGCTTACCCTGGAATGATATGGGTAACTGTTAGTCCACTCTGGGGAGATAAAGCACTCTATTTTCATTCCTCCGGCATCCCATGATGCACCATTCCCACCCCTTCCCACTTTTTTGCTCTGTGGGCAAGCTTTCAACCCTCCTGATTCCTACAGCCTAGAGGGCTGGTGGGGGATACTGGCCCCAAGGCAACATGGGGGGTGCAACCCCAGCACACCCCAATCATGCTGAGCACCCAGGTACAGCTCATCAGTTTCCTGCTTGCTTTAGCACCGGTGTACAAACAGCAACAGCAATACTGTCTTCCTCCATGAAGAGAATGAGCCAGAAAATGAAAACCACCAGGCGGGTCTCAGCTGTGCTCTGATGTGGCATGCTCTACCCTGACCCAGCCTACTGAATCTCAGCTCTGCTGTGGTGCAAGTACTAACCCAACTTTTGCCCCCACCCCTAACCCAATCTTAAAGCAGTGAATCATGTTGAAGATTTTGTTTCTTTTTTAAAATATTTTCTTTTCATTCCTTTTGCTTTACTTCTGCCCATTTACTTCAAACAGGGTATTTTTAAGATTTGAGAGGATTAAGCAGGGGTGGGCAAAATGTGACCTGTGGGCTGGATGTGGCCCACCAGGCCATTCTGTCCAGCCTGCGGGACCCTTAAAAAATTTAGAAAATTAATATATATCTGCCCCTGGCTACTTGTCATGCGGCCCTTGATGGATTGTCAAAACTCAGTAAACGGTCCTCTGCCCAATATAATTGCCTGTCCCTGGTATTAAGCCTTAACCTTTGAATGCTCTGAAACTGTTCTAACTTTATGGCAATGTAATATTTCAGATTTAAAATGGTTTGAAGGTAACCTGCAACAGTACCTTCAGTTATTTGTGAACTTGAATGTCCCTTTGTGGTTCCCTTAATGGAAAAGAAGTTGAAATATAATATTTTTGACAAAACTGTGGCACTTCCCAATACAGAGAGAGGCAAAGACTTGTTGGGGATGAAAAAATCTTATAGTGGACCAAGCTGCCTCTGTGTTAGCTGTGGCCCATCACTGTAACACTACGATATACCCATTGATTCATATGGAGGCCGTAGTAGCTTTGATATCCTTCATAAAGATCTGTGTATTCATGCTTCAGGGAGCATTGGTCAAAGGAAGTGTGCGGCATATGTATTATAAATGTTTACGTGTACACTTAAGATCTTTCGTCTTAAAAAGAAAAAAAAGTATGCGTAATTCTAGACTTTAAATTGCAGACTCATTGACTTTCAGTACCGTGTGAAGCGTTAAGTATTAGATAAATTTGGTTAATGATCTTCCTTTTCAAATATATGAACGAGTACCATGGTTGTAGACTGCATTTGTGTATGTATATGTACATATATGATATACATATTTGTGTTGTCCCCTGTGTAAGAGGGGTTGCTAAATAATTACAGTGCCCAAAGATCTACTTAAGCTGTCATTACAGATCATTAATGATGCATAAGGGATGCATGTGGGTGCACATGCACTCCCTGAGATTGATGGTGCACCCCCTGCAAAAAGCGCTGCCGATGCTCCCCCGCCCCCATTGCTAACACTGCTGGTGGCATCTGCATGCAGTCCCTGATAGCAGCTGGCTGCTGCCAACACTGCTGGTAGCATCTATGGGTGGTGGCGACTGCTGGTCGGTGCTTACCACCCCCACCTCCCCTGCTGCCGCCACTGCTGTGGCCGCCTGTGGGAGCTCCCTGCTTGCTACCACTGCCACACCCTTGCTGCCTGTGGGTAGTCGCCATGCCCCCCCAGCCTCCAGAGGCACACATCATTCATGTTACAGATAGTAGCAAAGGTTTGTCAGTTACTAAATGTAGTGGGGGTTGGGGGGATGTTTGATAAACAAATTGTATTTCATTGGTCTTTAAACTAAAATGGGTTTTCATTTGTTGGTTTCCTCAGTTTTGAGTATTTGACCATTAAGTGGTGAAAAGCATGCATTTTTTTAATGTGAATTGCCAATTAAAGCCAAAAACCACACCACAAACTTAAAATATTTATAGACATTTTGAAAATCTGAATGGGATATTTTGGTTTGTAAAACTGACAGTTTAGTAAATCATTGTTTCATATCCCAAATGCATTTGTTTATAAATAGTACTCTCCTGTAGATTTCAGTTCAGTTATTATATTCTCTGCGACCAGCACTTACCATAATTATGCAAACTTCAGGTCATGCAAAGATGTTTCTTTCTCAGACCCAAAGAAGGGCAGTCAGTGCCTGAAACTTGTCTTAATATCTCTCCCAACTGCAGTTGGTCCAATAAAAGATATCACCAAAAAATCCTTGCCTCTTGTAGCATTTATTTTGCAAATATCAAAACTATATATGACCTGTGAAATGGAAGTTAATTTCCTTAAATGGTATTAGAAAAGGGAAGCCAATAATAAATGTTAAGTGCAAATACACAAATATTCTTAAGATTGTTTTATCTTTTTCTCTTTCTTGCTACAATAAAGAACTTTTTAGCTGTGCATAAATACGCAACTCTGTTTGGTGAAACATTTGTGGTTTGGTGAATTATGATCTTATTACACATACTATATAAACTATAAATAATTCCTTTTTTTTTTTTTTTTTAATCTACAGAACATAACTTTTGGGACTGGTAAAATTGTGTAGTTTGTAAAGCAAATAGAAATAAATTTGTTTCCTGGCTTAGGGCCTGTTTTACTCTGGTGTCAGTGGGGCTGGGATCCAGTCCTTTTGGATTCCATATTGGACTATGTACGGAATTCGTGCTGATAGTCTCACTTACTCCCTGATTAGTCAAAATAATTTGGCAGTTGATTTCCCAGAAATAATTAAAACATTGAATTGTATGGATTTGTTTGGTTTAGTTTTTTAAGCAGTTTGTGTCTTGAATGGAGGCTTATGCCATATTTTAGTGTCTCTGATATCCAGGCTTTCCAATGCAATAGATTTATATAGAAAATGTCCAAGGACAAGGATATATGTCTATAGAACAATTTTATTTTAAACTCTTAATTAAGAGTATGTTAAGTTAGTTTATTAGCAGACAGTTTTTAAAGCTCTGGCTTCTTCTGGTTGACTGCAGTAAGCACAGAAAACACTCAGCAACCATTATATCAGCTGATGTAGTTTGGGGGTTTTCAAATGAAACTGGGTGCTTAGCTATTTTATGTTTACAGAAAAGCTTATTTGTTCTTTTACATCTTTTCCAGTAATAGTTATGCACGAGTGCGAGCTGTGGTGATGACCCGGGATGACTCAAGTGGCGGATGGTTACCACTTGGAGGGGGTGGACTGAGCTATGTCACAGTCTTCAAAGTCATTCACCAGGAAGAGAATAGCTGTGCTGATTTTCTTATCCATGGAGAACGACTCAGGGATAAAACGGTAACGAAGTATACGTATATTGTATCCTTAATGGAGGCACCTTAGAGGCTATGGTGTTAGCAAGTGTCTGGAAATAAAGGGACAAGAATACAATATTACTGAAATATTACTAAAACTCCAAAAGAAATTCCACATTTAAAGGTGACAGCTGAATTTTTGTATCTGGATTTTAGCAGACTATCTTTAACTACTGCTTGAAATCTGACAAACTAACATCAAAATAATATTTGAAATCCAACAGAATGAGTAGGAAACCTTATATTTCTACAGAAAAATCTTTAATACCAGAATGCAGCATGAAATAGACAACTTCAGGAATTATGCGGCTTGGATTTAAGGTGGAAGGAAATACTGAACACAAATTACTGAAGGAGTTTTCTCCAAAATACGTTGTCCCTAGACCCATCAAAAACAGCATGGCTTAGTGAGTGATTAATGTAGTCAGAAAGTATGCATGTTACAATGCCAAGACAGTAGCTATAGAGGCTGTATTACCTCAGGTACTGTTTATCTATATATTCAATATTTTCATTTTTAAAAATAGTTGTTTATATTTAACAAAATAAAATAGGCTTTACCGCTCTCTTTTTTAAAATTAATAACTAGATCTAATCTGTTATCTGTATTCATAGCTGTCAAGGTTCCTTTAAATGATTACCTTAAAGCCAGTCCCAGGTTTTCTTCTCTCTTGAAAGGTGAAATTGCATTTTAGATGTATCTTACTCATTCTTTTATGTGGGTACCTTTTGCTTATTTCAGTCCTAATTGATGATCCTTTTTCTGCCTTTTATCTCATACAGGGGTGGGCAAAATACGGCCAGCAGACCTGATCTGGCCCACAAAGGGGCTTTGTCCGGCCCATGGTGGATCCCTTGGTCCCACCTGGCTGTGGCATGTACTGTCGCCCCTGGGAATGCAGTGGGGCTGCAGTAGCTTCGCAGCTGCACTGCCTTTCTAGGCAACCCAGGTGGGGGCAGCTCCTTCTGGCTGCCGTTGCTGCTGACCCCGCACATGCAGCCCTGACCCAGACTCACCTGTCCAGGCTCAGCAGCAGCAGCGGCCAGGCAGAAACTGTTGCTTGGCACAAGGAAAAGCAGTCCCTCCACCTTGCTGCTGTACCACCATTCCCGCTACAGCCACCTGGAGTCTGCACTGCACTGGGCTACCCTCTCTGCCACATCACCACCACCTGGGCTGCCCTGCAGCTGTTCTGCACTGTCACTGCTGTCGTACTAGGCAGCCCGGAGGTCGCAGTAGTGCAGCAGAGATGCAGAACAGCCTGCTGCAGCGCGAGCTCTGGGTGGCTGCAGCAGGAACAGCTGGACAGCAGCAAGGGGGAGGGACTACTCTTCTCCCGAGCCGAGCAACAGTTTCTGGGGGAGTGGGGGAGCTCCCATGCATGCCCACCATACCCTCAAATTCTCACTCACACACAATTGCATATGCATCAACACGCCTCTGGGGGCAGCCCCGCTCACTGCTACGTGCACACATACCCATACACCCCACATCCCCCCTCCCTCTCCACACACCCCACATCCCCCCACAAACCCCATACCCACCCACACCCCCCTCCAATATACAAAAGTAAGACTTAATTTTGAGTGATTTATGCAATCATTTCTATATACACAACACACAAACACACACAAATCAGGACAAAAATATTTTTTTAAATAAAATTAAAATGTAATTGTGGATGTTTGACTTTTTAGTATACAATTTGGGGGCTTTCCAGTTCTAAGATGGCAGACCTCCTTCCCAAAAGGAATACTTGTGGGGGCAAGGGGAAGGACTTCTGGTGGCAAAGGTCATGGGTTAGGGGGTGGGATTGCAGGTTCCAAGATGGTGACCAGGGGTGGGACTACCCCTGCAGCCCTCCAGCCAAAATAATTGCCCACCTCTCATCAAATCGGACTAGATTATATAAGAAGAAATTGGAAATTTCTCTTGGTTTC